>NC_142093.1:20123771-20485438 GCF_054644295.1 Miniopterus natalensis
ATTTTTTTTAATGGGGAAAGGATTTGAACAGACGTTTTCAAAAAGGATATACAAATAATCAATAAGCATATGAAACAAATCTCAGTATCATCAGTCAAGGGAAAAGCAAATCAAAATCACAATGAGATACTACTTCATAAGCACTGGGGAGGACACGAAGAAACTGAAACCCTGGCACACTGCTAGTGGGAATGCTAAGTGGCTCAGCTACTCTGGAAAACAATATGGCACTTCCTCAAAAATTAAACTTATTGTTACCATGTAACCTAGTAATTCCATTCCTATATACACAAGAGAATGAAAAACACATGGTCACTCAAAAACTTGTACGTGAATGTTTACAGCAGCATTGTTCATAACATCCAAAAAGTGGAAATAACTCAAATGTCCAGCAACAGAGACATAAACAAAATGTGGTATATCCATACAACAGAATATTGTTCAGCAATAAAATGAGTGGAGTCCTGATACATACTACAATATGGATGAACCTTGAAAACATGCTAAATGAAAGAAGCTAGACGCAAAAGACCATATAAATGTTTCCATTTACATGCAATGTCTACAGGCAAATCTATAGAGACAGAAAGTAGATTAGTGGTTACCAGGGTGACGGGTGAGGGGGGAATGGGGAGTGACTACTAATCAGTATGAGGTACATGAAACGTTCTGGAGTTAAGACACTGGTGATGACTGCACAGCTCTGTGAATATATTAAAAACCACAGAATTATACACTTCGCAATGATAAATTTTATGGTACGTGAATTATATCTCAATTTTTTTTTAAATGCATTGTTAAAAGGATTGCCTTTTATTTATTTAGTTCCACTTTTTTAACTTCCCTAGCTGTCTTCCAAAATAGCCTAAAGCTTATCAACGAAACCACAATGCTAACAATTGGTCAATTTAGCCAAATATCCAGTAACTGTTTCTCACTCTCTTCCCTAGCCACTCACTTGCCTTAGGCATGGTGAAGACATGCTTAACCTCACTTGTGTGATTTTCAACAGAATAGGATGTGGGTCAGTAATACGAGAGAGGGAAAGGCAGCAAAGATTTAGAACAGATAATAAAAAGAAGGTATTCATCTACCATCCCCAATTACCCCTTAGAAAACTTCTGTGGGGACCAGAAAACCACACCTTTTTATTAGTTGATAAAAAAAATCCACATTATTAAGTCAAATTCCTCAAATATGGTTTCACACATAGCAGCCTTTCAATAATTAGATCTGATTCTGATCCCCCTGCAGGTATGCCCTTCTCAAGAGACCTCATTCTTATGTACTTGAAAAACCAAATCTAAAAAGCATATACTTTGATAATAACACAACAGATGACTCACAGGTTAAACCCTGAGTTCCTGTTTATAAAGTATGATATTTTCAAACCTTTTTTTTATTCATACAAATGTTTGGAAACCTATTAAAAAGTGGGATGCGCCTAATTATTTCTTGCACACCACACTGTTCCTATCTCTGCTTTACACTGTAGCACAGAAAAAAATCATAAATTTTTAAATGATGATAAAAAGACACAAACATACATATGCTCAATTTCTATCTGATCTCTTTAAACTGAGTTGACTGGAAGGTAATAAAAGGTGATTTCTCTTAATTATAAGCCAAATCTTATCAGGAAGGGGACCATGGCCCTAGCCGGTTTGGCTCAGTTAGAGTGTTGGCTGCTGGACTGAAGGGTCCCGGGTTCGATTCCAGCCAAGGGCACGTACCTCAGTTGTAGGCTCGATCCCCAGCCCCCGTTGACGCATGAGTGGGAGGCAACCAATCGGTGAGTCTCTCTCACATCAATGTTTCTGTCTCTCTCTCCCTCCCCCCTCCACTCTCTCTGAAAAACAAAGGAAAAAATATCCACAAGTGAGGATTAAAAAAAAAGAGAAGGGAACCATGGTTCGGCCAGTGTGGCTCAGCGGTTGAGTGTCGACCTACGATCCAGGAGATCGCATTTCGATTCCTGGTCAGGGCACAGGCCTGGGTTGCTGGCTCGATCCCCAGTCGGGGCGTGCAGGAGGCAGCCGATCAATGATTCTCTCTCATCATTGATGTTTCTGTCTCTCTCTCCTTCTCCCTTCCTCTCTCTGAACTCAATAGACATATTTTTTTTTATAAAAAAGGGGGGAACCATAACCCATTATTCTAATTTTACAACTATAATACTTAACGTAAATTGTATTATTTATTGTTTTTTAAAAACCACTTCCAATAGGTAAAATTTTCTGAAGACAGATACAGATACAAAGTTAGATAATTTATCTCAAAGTTAAAAATCTGAACTTTCCCTTTCTGTCCTATGAACAAAAATAAACAGCTTTCACATGGACCTGAAAGGTAAGCCTTACATCGATTATAATTTTGCATTTTACCTCCAATGTTTCATAAGAAAGAGTAGCTATGGCAAAACAAAACAAAAAAAAGACAAAATAAATATATTCATAGCTACAGACACACATACACAAACATTTTTCTAGTATCAGAGTTCAAGGGACTCAAATATGCTCTCCACAAAGGAAGTGAGACTCTCCTGCCCTCTGCATTGTAGAGAAGGAAAGCATGGTTTTCCACCAAAGCTGCAAGATCGAGCTTGTTAGCAAACAATAAAAACCGATGTGTAAGCTAAATGACTCCTTTGTAATACAGAAAAAACACCTGTCATTACTTGTGCTTCCTTTCTTTAAAAAAAACAAAAACACTTCATAACAATACACCCTACAGATGGCCTCTACTGTGTCATGTGCAGAGTCACAGAATTATTTCAAAACAAATGAAATCTATGGGAGAAAAAACCTACCCAATATAAAATTATGGGAAATTTTAGTTTCAGCTTTAATACCATGTTGCATAAATAAAGCAAGAGCAACACATCAGATATAAGTGACATGACATTACTTAGTCCTAGTCGGTGAAGCCCAAATAATATTTATTCCCCTGGCTTTCATCCACTAAATGTCATTTATGCTTTCACTCTACTCGGTGTAGTGTTGATATTTTTTAATATAAATCAAACGATTCTCACCAAAGTTACTTAAAATTAATTTGTTTAAATTACAGCATAAATGCGGATTGTCAAGTTCAATTCCCTAAATAATCGGACAATGCACTTACACTAATAACAGTCAAAGGCTGAAGTGCTTATTGGGAATGTCTGATAGAATCGGCAAAATCTAAACATTTAGGCATAAGTGGGGAATTGCAAAAACAAAAAATGTTAATCACAAAATGGGGCGATATAATCATGCTTGTGGATGACATTTCACAAGTCTTTGGAAGGCTCCACAGCGTAGAGCAGTAAATCATTAATTTACTTTCTGAGGCAGAACTGATATGCCGTCCTCTGAGTGCAGATGGGACTGGAAAGCAGGAAGCAAAACACCATATGAAACACGCTGAACAAACAGAGAAGTGTGTGCAACCTTCCCTGACCAAAATGGAACTTTTCCAGAACATTCCATTCAAGCTTCAACCCATGTTACTTCCTATTCGGCTATGACATTTCTCAACCTGTACCTTCTAAGTACTGCAGTGATAACCATGAACTGCACTTATTTGTATATATGGGTGCATAACTGAAGTTTTGTAATTTAAAAGCTCTATTGAAAACCTGAGTTCCCTATACACTGATCCCAAGCCCTCCTTCCCAATATCTAGGGTGTCTAAAAGCAACATTTGCTTCTAATCTGACCTATAAAAAGGAGTCCCAGAGAAAATATTTTAAAAAGAAATCATTCATGCCTTACGATGCTACAAAATAAAAAAGATGTCCAGAGAATACAAAAGTCTGGGAGTGAGGTCTCTGAGTCCCGACCTGACACTAGGATGCCAACTATCCCAGTTCGCCTTAGACTAAGGTATTTCCCAGGGTTGGGGGCTTTCAGTGCTAAAACCAAGGAAATCCCAGGCAAATACGGACTAGTTGGTCTCCCTATGGATGATGCTGGCTAAGTCACAACCCACTGGCAGCACAGTGCCCGGCTGCTAACATCTGGATGGGACAAAGGGCATAGGAAGAGAACCAGAGTTTCCAGGACCCTTTAGTTCTAACTTCCTATGACCCTGTGCAATGTTTACAGCATATCTGATTGCGTTATATGTTATATACCACATGTGACTGTCCCTTTATGAAGAGTTAGGGGGCTCTGGATATATTTTGTGAAGCTATGCATTAAGTTTGGAGTTATATAAGCTTAATAATAAACAGAGCTAGGAGTTTTCAGCTTTTTATTTTCCATTTCTATAGCAAAGAGGAAATAAGCTGCTTCTAGAAAATATCACGCCAACAAAGAAAATCCTTCCATCACCAACATCCAATTTAATCCATTCTCCCCAACCCCCCTTGCTTCCCAGCTCACAGGAGACCTAGACAAGACATCGGGACAAAGCTTAAAAACAGAAAATATTACTTTGATTTATCAACAGCCACTGTGAAAGAATATATTTCTACATTTTAAAGAAAGTAAGAACTTAAAAAAGTGTGACTACAAGTAACTGTGAAACCCAAGAGCAAAGCAAATGCAACTGTTTCAACTAGCAGCCCACACTAACAAGTCATAAAAGAAAAAGATAAATAAGGCCTTGAACACTTTCAAATGCAGTCTCTAATTTTATCTTTAATCCTGAAAAATCCCATTTTAGAGAATAAAAAAACAAGTTCTACAAAAGAGTAAGTCACAGTCTCAGATGTGGGTAAAATCAGAACCAACATTCAAGCTCTCTCTTTCCTCGTTGGTCATTCTAATTAGGATACTATCTGACTTCCTGCTACTAATAAAGATCCTAAATGAAAGCATTTGTGCCGGGAAGACTGAGTTATGAAAAATGTCTAAAAGCACAACTAGGAAAAAAGTCCTATTAAATGATTTTTGCAAAGGCAATAACATTCAGGGGAAGTTACAGTAAAATGCCTCTGTCCTAAAAAATTACAATATCCATTATATCTATTACTCATAACTGAACTACTCTATCACGTCTCATCATCACTCTTAGTAAGTAGGTAGCTTACTGTCTTTAGAATTTATCCAACATGCTCCTTTATGAGAAGTCTGGCAACACCAACAAGAGATTTCTTGTTATCTAAGGGCAGCCTCAACGTCTGCGTGTATATTCCCATGTGTGGCTATACATGTGCACATATAGGAGCTGTTTGCTTCTCCTTGCCTCTTCACAGAGAAGTTTCTCTCCCCAAATCAGTAGATGGTTTCTGCCCAAATCTGTCACAGACGCTGCGGGAATATGAATGTGTGCAAGACAAAGAAGATCTCAGTCCTCAGGATACTTGTAATTTACTTGGAGAAGGTAAGACACAGTCATTCCCACAAAGAGTTCCCTGTGCCAGCAGAATGGATGGCTGTTGTATTTTAATTAGCAATACGGGGATGCTGTCATCTGCATATTATTTGCATGACTCACAAAGCCTTAATCCAAATAGGTAAGAAAAAAATAAATCCATGCCACTTATTTCAAATATATTAATATACAATAAATACACAATAAATAACAGAATTTATTTTGAGTATGCAGTGAGCATACCACCAGCAGTAAAGAAGGGGGAGTGAGATTCTTAATGGCCAAAATATCACATCAACTCAGGAAACAGGAGAAAAGGAACAGTTTTGATATTATTACCTTAGCAATGGCTGGCAAAGAGGTGTGGGTGCTCAAAACCCAGAGTTTGTTAAGAATAAGCTGCTGGGCTCGATTTCTAGAGATGCAGGTGTCAGCCCTCACTCCTTCACAATCACATCCTCTCTTGCCCTGGTTTTCTACCTGTATTACTTGAGGTTTAAACCAGATGATGGCTAGTATTCCTTTAATGAACACCTCTGGTAACCCTTTCTTTGATAAATATACCAAGGTCCCATCCCCTCTCTGCCCCCCCCCAATTACAGTGTACAACACTAAGGTATTCATTAATCAATGACTTTAATTTTTTGTGTATATACACTGATGTCTTTATGGCAGCTGATTAACATAGCAAAAATCTTAATCCACCTTGCTAAATTTAGCACTAAACAGTCATCAGTTTTACATCTAGCCCTAATAACCTAGCCAGGTTCATGTGGCATATGATTCAGTATTGTTGCAAGAAGTGCTGGTGTAGCCATAATGCACGATAGTGGCGAACAGACTGAATAATTGTGTATTCGTTGCTTTTAGCTGGCTTAGAATGGCTTAGGACACAGCAGCCAAGAGTAAAAAAATATTTCATTTCCTTTCTTTTTTTATGGTAATCCAGTGACAACATCTAAATATGACTTTGGTATTATCCTTTCACTTAGTAAGACTTAAACCCATGTTGTTTAGGTGAGAGAGAAAAAGCAGAAGAAAAATATGGGCTGTAATGTCAAACTACTTCTACTCTTATGTGGCAATCTTCTTGCTTGGACATCTGAATGTTAGGAAGATTATCACCTAGTAACAGCCATGAATTCAAATGAAATGAACTCCGATAAAATGCTAAAGAATACAAGCTCTCTTCATTCTCAAATACTCTTTTTACTCATTTCAGCAAAGATATGAAAGAAATCCAAAATGAAAAAGTGAGGACATACTCAAGCTTCCATGAAGCTGCATGATAAAGTGAGTAAGAGGAACAAAAATAAATCCAAGAATTGAGAACTACGCTGGAAAAGTTTTCCAAATGCTATTCCTGCTTGTATGTAGCTCCGTTATAAAGTTAACATTCAGCCAAATTTTTAAAGTATTTGTTAAACAGTTCTTGCATGTGGCATATGTTTCCAGGATACTTCTGACATTGATATGGGAGATTATAAAACATTTAGAGAAGAAAATGTTACTCTCCAACAAAAAACACCATAACTTCCAAGCTTCTTCTGCATTTATAAGATAGAAAAACATTTGGAAAATAGCAGCTTTCCATTTTAAAATGCTCAAATAATATACTTTAAGATTAAAAAAAAAGTGTAATTGTTCAAGGCAAGGAGAAGATAAGTCTAAATAAAATAAGATACTAAAATTAACTCCAGAAATCATTACTTTTCCTTTGCAGTCTCAACCCTGTTTACTCCACAATAAATACATTGTTGTATCCCTTCAGCTGGGAAGGATAATTTTTATCCTACGACGATGATGACAGTAATACACTGGGGTGCTCACCGAGCAAGCAGCACATGAATATGAAGTAGCATCAGTTCTTTCCGCCAAACAAGGTGTGCGCAAGACTTGCTTTGCAATGCATTAATTTAGGAACTCCGCGGAGAGGCTCCTGCTATATCTAGCTGATCGAAACTTGAGCTCATGGTAACACTGCACAAAGCTATGGTAGATGAAAGTGATAGGTAACGCCAGCAAAACAATGCCACTGACAACGCAAACTCCTCCGAGGATTCTCCCGGGCACTGTGATAGGGTACATATCTCCGTAGCCAACTGTAGTCATAGAGATAATCACCCACCAGCAGGCAGCAGGGATGCTGGCGAAGTCCTTGTTGGATGCTTCCAGGTCCAAGCCATGTTCAAGAAGCTGAGAGAGTGCACTGAAGATTGCCATGGCAACACAAATGAAGACAAGTAACATAACCATCTCTCGGTAACATCGTCTGAGAGTCAAACCAAGTGTCTGAAGACCAATGAAGTGACGGGCAAGCTTAATCACCCAAAAAATCCTCATCATTCTAAGCACCCTCAAGGTGACTCCAGCCCTCTGGAGCTGAGAGTTCTCGCCTGTGAATACTGTCATTAACACGGAGATGTAATATGGCGTGATTGCCAGTAAGTCAATAATGTTCAGGGGTCTCTTGACAAACTCACACTTGTTTTTGGAGACGATGAACCTCACGATGCACTCTGCAGTGAACCAACCTATGCAGATAGCTTCAATTATCCTGTCAAGAGAACAAAAGCAGAATTGATCATTTTATTTTTAAGCATTTTAATAAAGCTCTTAGAGCTCTTCAGATAGTACTACACTGACATATTAATTCAGTTACTTATTCCAGAAAACATAAAGAACAGACAGCATTGCCAACATCATTGGACCCACCAGGACACAACAGAACAACAAATATTACAGTTCAAATGAAAACTAAACTTGATAAAGTTCTTATAGACTGCATGTAATACCATTAATTTTTTTTGCTTGTCACTGATACTTAACATCTAGCTCTTATTAGGTGAATTGCAATGAACTTACACTCAGCTTGTCACAATATGAAATGTCACTTACTCTGTGAGGACAGTGATTCTCAACTGTGGTATCAGTTATGAGACAGGTCAGAGGACACTGTTCCTATACAGCAGACAGAGCCAAGCTCTCAATGATGTATTTCTTGGTAAATTAGAGTAAACTCCCCCTGCCTGGTGTGGCTCAGCTGGTTGGAGCATCGTCCTGTGCATTGAAGGGTTGCAGGTTTGATTTCTGGTCAGGGCACCTACCCAGGATGCAGGTTCAAGCCCCATTAGGGGCATGTGCACAAGGCAACCAATTGATGTTTCTCTCTCCCTCTCCCTTCCTCTCTCTCTAAAATCAATTTTTAAAAAAATTAGAGTGAACTCATGATCATTTCCTAAAATGTTACTCTGGCTTCTTTTCTGGCTTTGTGTGGGAGACACTGAAGCTGAGCCAGCTTTCTGGGCTTTGCAGGAAGCAGTGCCAGTGCCGTCACCAGCAGAGTGCCACCATCCCACGGGTGTCACGGAGGAAAAAAGGCTGAGGACTCCTGCACTGGAGCCAAACACTCACTGGGGTTTTCCCAAAGACCCAACTAGTTTGTTTGTTTTCCATAGCTATTTATGTGCAACATACATTTTAAAAATATAAGGCCACATCCTACCAGAGCAGTATTTCCCAACCCTTCCACATCACCGCACACACTGAAACTGAAGATAACGTTTACATAACATCCTGGCATCAAGGGGTTCTAGTCTTGAAGGAAGCCACTAGCCTGCGGCCTCTCTGGCCACTCTAGCCCCTCCCCACTGTCCCCAAGGCTGAGAAAATGAAATTTCACCACACCGGTCAGGAAGCCTTGATCCAGAATGAGAGGTGATTCTGAGGTAATTTTTAATTAAATTACATTTTTAGATTCAAATTAAAAGTTATAATTATTACACCATCATTCATTTTTCTCCACATAATTCTTTCCCATCGTTGACCTAGACCCAAACATCAGAAGTACAAGAGAAAGAGAAGAAATTGGAGTAGGCGAGGTGTCAAGGCCTGCGGGGCAACAATTTGAAAAGAATTCCTCAAATGCATGTCAAAGAATACAAGTTGTACTGGATGCTACTCAGGGAAATGGACACACAAAATCAACCACGTTTCCCTACTGTAGGATTCGCAGGGCTGTAAAGATTAATTTTACTTATTACTTGAATAGGCAGTACATTCACATAATTCACATTTAAAAGGTAAAAACAGCCCGGCCGGGCGTGGCTCAGCAGTTGAGCATTGACCTAGGATCCAGGAGATCGAGGTGCGATTCCCGGTCAGGTCAGGGCACATGCCTGGGCTGTGGGCTTGATCCCCAATGACGCTCTCATTATTGATGTTTCTGTTTCTCTCTCCCTCTCCTTTCCTCTCTCTGAAATCAATAAAGATATATCTTTAAAAAAAAAGGTAAAAACAGAGCATATAAGGAAAATTCTCACTCCCACCCCATTCCCCAGGCACCCAGTATCCCAGTCTTCACTCTAGTCACCAAATCCTCGGGGCACTGGGTACAAGAGCAATAATAGCCACTGACCACCAAGCAAGTAGGAACCCAAGTACAGTAGTTTCCTGTGGCTGCTATAAAAAATTACCACAGCCCTGGCCAGGTGGCTCGGTTGGTTGAGCGTAGTTCTGTACATCAAAAGGTTGCAGGTTCCATTTCCAGTCAGGGTGCATACCTAGGTTGCGGGTTCCATCCCTGGTCAGGCCGTGTATGGGAGACAACCAATCGGTTTCTCTCTCTCTCTCTCCCTTCCTCTCTCTAAAATCAAATGTGTGTATATATATATATATATATATATATATCCATCCATCCTCAGGTGATGATTTAAAAAATTACCACAAACTTGGTGGCTTAAAACACTAGAAAATCATCATCCCCTAGTTCTGGAGGCCAACATGCAAAATCAGTATCACTGGGCCCAAACGAAGTGTTGGGAGGGCCACACTCCCTTGGGAGGCTTTAGGGGAGAATCCACTCCTTGCCTCTTCCAGCTTCCGGGGCTGCCAGCACTCCTTGGCTTTCAGCCACGTCATTTCAGTCTCTGCCTCTGTGGTGGTTCTACTGCCTTCTCCCCTTCTGTCACAGAGTCAAATCTCCCTCTGCATCTTTCTTCTGGAGATGCTGGTGAGCACTTAGAGCCCGCTGGGATAATCCAGGATAACCCCACTATCTCAAGATCCTTAATTTAATCCCATCTGTATAAGCCCTTTTGCCATGTATGATAACATCCACTGGTTCCAGGGATCAGGACCTGGTATCTTTGGGGGCAAGGGGGGGGTATTTTTCAGCCTACCACACAGTCAGCAGAGGAAGTCAGAGCTGCCCTCACTATTTCTCTTCTGCATTATCTGCTGCTCTGCTCATGGACCCCATTACCTTGTGGCTGGCAGCAGCTTCCCTGTCCCCACCAGGCCATCAGTAACAGCTGCTGCCAGCATAGCCTTTATGAATGAACCTGGAGGCTTAGAAAACTGGGGGAGCAATGAAACTTGGTAGATCTAGAGAAGCAGCAGCTACATTTTTTCAATATACAAGTTTAACAAATATATTTACTATATATCACTTCTCCCTGGTAATGCTCACCAAATATTCCATATGTTCCCTATATTTCCAGCCCCTTTGCAGTTAGGCAGGGTAGTGTGACCAGTTCTGACAGATGAGCTGTGAGCAAAATGACTCTATCACCTCTGGGCAGAAGCACAGGAGAGTGAGTGCTGATTCCACCCCCCGGCCATGGCAACCAGGAAGGCGTGTGTCCTAAATGGCTACGAGATGGTGGGGCCCCTATTAGCCCAAGTCCCTGAGTGTCTGTGCAGAGAAGAAACTGACTGGGATTGGACATGATATGCGACCAACACATAAATCTTTGTTGTGTTAAGCCACTGAGAACTCTAAACGGGCTGCTATCCTAGCTAATAAACTGGTACAGTCAGTCAGACCCGCACAGAGTAGTAACAGTAATGGTTTCTTGGAGTGGCTATGGTTAAAACGTCTCCAGTCCTGCAGTTAACATGAGCAAAAGTGCCGGACCTGCTCCAGCTCTGGAGGACCCTCCCCTAGCAAGTGGCAGAGTCGCGCTGATCTCCTAAGGGCTCTCCCAGCAATAAAATCCTAAAATCCTAAGATTCTATTAAATTAAGAAGAGTAAAAATTTAAATTGTGCCAGAAATACCAGAACATTTTCTGTTTAATTATTTCCACCAGCAGCCAAGGTTGTTCAGATGAAAAAGGAAGAAATTCAACTGGTGCAGAATAATCCTTCGGTAAAGAGAATTTCAAAGAGGTAAGCTCTTCCACAATGAGGCTCTCCAGGCTCCTCCTGCCCACCCACCCCAAGCCAGATGCAGCTTAGCCAGAATTCCAAGCTAAAGGGATGAAACAGTGAGAAACCCCCGCCCCTCTCTCACCTGGGATTATGCCGAGGCGGTCTCCAACAGCAAACACCACTAAGCCTGCCAACATTCCCCATGCTTCCAAACGACACTCTTGCCAATGCTACCACCAGCAACTGCTGGAAAAATGAGTGCTGTTTTACTGAGCACTAGGGCCAACAACTGGGTCCTCCCAGAGGTTACTTCCATAAAAAACAAATAGGAAAAAGGAACTAAAGAAGGTAATAGGGAACAACATATTTCTTGAGGCCCATTCTGATTCCTTTGAGGCCCAAGCATAAGGAAGTTCATGAATTCATGGCCAATAAAAATATTTACCACTTACTGAGGCCTTGTGGGCCACTGTGCTGAGTACTTTACAGGTATCATCTTGTTTAATCTTTTTCAAGAATTCTATGAAGTGTGTCTTTCCCCTACTATTTCCATTTTACAGACAATAAAACTGAGGCTGAGAAGCTAAACATCTTTTCCAAGGTCACACAACTAAGAAATTATAGTGGCACATGTAATGAAACTTGGACCTATTGAGCTTTGAAGTTCTAAGGAACATGCTAATGATTTTGAAAATGCTAATAATTTTATGACAGTGTTCCCTGTTAATACTAAATGATATATGACAAACAGCAGCATTTTTCAAACTGTCGGTTCTTAATCCATCAATGAATCAAAACTGACATTTTTTTCAGAAATTAAAAAAAAAATCAGAGTGTATCAAAGTACAGTTTCATGAAACTTTGTTTCAGTTAGATGTAACTGCACACTAAGTTATGATGTAATGTATTCCTTTCTGTAGGTACTGGAGGACCTCAACAATGGCAATCATCAGTCATTCGAATTACTCTGATCCCTCATGACTGAAGGTACATCTGGGAATGACTCAGGAGTTTAAAAACAGGTTCCAAACGGGAGTAAATGCTTTAGTGCTAACCAGATCTACCCCCACAACCTCCCCTCCGCAAAAAAGGCTGGGACAGGATATAGAGGCCATTAACTGTGCTGTGTGAGGTAAGGATCAGTCTCCCTCTAGGTGCTATCTTTTCATCTTTCTCCATCAACATTTTATTATAAAATTTTTCAAACATGGAGCAAATTCATTAATATTCTAAATATACTTGCTTATCACCTATTCATCTCTCTCCATCTATTAATCTATTTTTTAATACATTTTAAAGTAAATTGCAAATATCAGTTTACTTCCCTCTAAAAACTTCAGAGTACATATCATTAACTAGAATTCAATATTTGTTTTTTCTTTTTCTTTTGATGTAAACCTTACATGCAATGAAATGCACACACCTTAGTGTACATTCACAGAGTCTGACAAATGCAAAACCTCTATAATCCAAATTCCTATCAAGATGTAAAGCATTCACATCACCCCAGAGAGTTCCCTGCCTTATTCATCTTTGTATCTCCTGCCCTTACTTTCCAAACCCATCAGATACTCAGCAAGTGCTTAATAGGTGTTTGTCCAGCACACCGTAAGTGTCTTTGATAGAACCCAAAGGCCTGGGATAAGCACTCCACAGCCACAAGCAGCCTCTTTGTTCTTCTAGGACCTTTAAGGGATAATTGAAACCTGCCATCAAAAATGGTTTGAATTCAGTTGGAATTCAAAAATTAACTCAAAATGGATTGAAGACCTAAATGGAAGACCTAAAAACTATAAAACTCCTAGAAGAAAACATAGGGGAAAGCTTCATGACATTGGTTTGGCAATGATTTCTTCCCCACTCCCCCTCAATGATTTCTTGACTATGACACCAAAAGCAGAGGGAAGGAGGGCGGGTGGGCGGAGGCAGGAAGAGATTAACCAAAGAACTTATATGCATATATGCATTGCGGATGGAAGATGGACAGAGACAGCAGGGTGGTAAAGGACTGGGGCAAGGTGGGAACCAGTGGAGAGGGGCAATGGGGGGAAAAAGGGGCCATCTGTAATACTCTCAACAATAAAGATTTTTTAAAATGTAATTAGACCAAAAAAAACCCCTCACTTTTTACTTTATTCCCTTTTGTATTGTTAAATGCTTCACCATGTTACATATTATTTTTCTAATTTAAAAAATTGTTTTGAAAAAAAGTAAAAAGCATGCCCAACTAGAAGAGCAATCGCCATGATGGAGCTGTCAGCAGCTTGAATCACCAGAACAACCTGAGGAATGCCACAGTGGGAAAGGGTACACCCTTCCGACCCCAAGCTTTCTGACTTAAATGTGCGAGGAGGCACTTCCAATCACATTTCTAACAGGCACGTACAGTGTGCAATAAAAATATCCAACGAACTGCACATCAATGACCACCACATTACCTACAGTCTCTTTCATGTCCTTACATGTGTTTTCTCCACAACTGTAAGTTAAATAGGGGGGAAAAGCAAATTTTGTTTTAAAAGTTGATTTTTTTCCTCATGCACTTTAAATACCTTACAGAAAAAAAAGTCGTACCACTCATATCTTTTCATCTTCCAATCTAGATCAATAATGAGAAAAACACACAATAAGCATTTACTCAAGTACCAAGCATCTTCCTATAAATTTACATGTATTATCAACTCTCATAACAACTGAAAGCATTAGGTTTTGTAACTTCTCCCACTTTCACATGAGAAAACTGAAGCAAAGAGAAGTCACCTGCTCATGCCACACAGCTAATAAATATACGGCAGATTAATAATATATACTCATTGATTATGTAATACATTGAACCCTGGCTGGGATTCATGTCTTCCCTTGTAGTTGTAATCAATGTATACTTATTTTATGCTCCTTGCTTGATGTATTTGGTACTGGATGGCCAATTCTTTAGGATACGTGGATAGGTATACAGAGGAATACACTCTTCCACTGTTGGGGATTGGCTGCAGAGGACTGGGATCCCCTCCTCCGAGTTTTTAAGGGGCTGCTATTCTACAGGATCTCTCCTCCCTATAACCACCTCCACTTGGCTGCCCTTGGTTTTTTCACTTTTTCCTTTGCAGACAGGAACATGCGGCTCCCTCCCTCGCCTGAGTAAGCTGGGGCTTTGCCTCCTAACTGCACAGCAGTTTATCCTTTGCTGTTCCTCTGACCTCTGTTTCAGCAACACAGGTACCAGATCCATATACTTTCTTAATAAACAGGGACCAAAGACCCTCTACAAAGAGACCACCACATTCTTGGCTATCTATCCAAGGACCACAACACTTGCTCTGCTAAGGCAGGGGGCTACCTATTGCATATCAATCTCCACCAAAGATCAGAGTGTGTTTCTGTGAAACTCACAGGCAATCACTACAAATAATCCTTACCCTCTCTGACTCTTCCTGGCATAATCAATTCCATATTAAACCCTAAAACATGAATTACGTGCACTTTGGTCGAACCTGAGGAACAGGCGTACCTTAGAGCTACTGCAGGCGTGGTCCCATACCACCAAAACAAAGCAAGTTTTGCAACAAAGCCAATGGTAATTTTTTGCTGGTGAAGGGTCTTGCCTCCAGTTTGCAAAAAAATGCACCACCACCCTGGCCGGTGTGGGTTCGTGGGTTGAGTGTCCTCCTGTGCACCAAAAGGTTGCCGGTTTGATTCCCGGCCAGGGCACATTCCCCAGGTTGGGGGTTCGATCCCTAGGTCAGGGTGTGGGAGGCAACTAATTGATGTTTCTCTCTCCCTCTCTTTTCCTCTCTCTCTAAAAAATTCAATTAAAACTTTTTTTTTTAAATGCAGCACCTGCGAAGCACACTAAAATGAGGTGTGCCCACAGCATCTATTTTGCTGGGAACTCTGCCTTGCTAGTGTGACTTAGGAGAGATGAATTCTAAAACCTGAGAAAGAAATGGTTATGATGCTTTATTAATGTGGCACTATTTTTTTTTAACTTTTAAGATGGTGAATTGAGACTATTCCGCATACAAAAGAAGACAGAATGACATTATAAACCAACAAGTAGGCAGCCCCATCAACCATCAGCCTACAGCCAATTCCACACCCACATCCACTTCCCTCCTCAGGTATCATTTTGAAATAAATCTCAGATGTGGGCATATATTCCAGAACCCTTTCTTATCTTTCCTGCCTGGTAGGTCAACTCTTCACAAAGGGGGGCATGAAAGATCCCCGCCTTCAGTCTGGGCCTCATGAGAGACAGGCCAGTTCTAGCCAGTCCTGGAGTAAGGATGGGATGACAACCCATTAATCTGGATGTGTTCAAGCTGGTGGAGCACACTCATTCATTCATCAAGCAATAAAGCTTACCAGTGCCTCACTGTATGCCAGGCTCCACAGAGCCACCAAGAGGCCTGGGAAGATGAATTAAAGATAGAACTACAGTTACATAAGATGCTATTACTGGGGGGAAGGTGCATGGAGGATACACTGAACTCTCTCTACCATTTTTTCGATTTCTTGTGAGTATAAAGTTATTTCAAAATAAAAGCTTTAAAGTAACAACAAAAGTTACAATTTGGCTTTTAAAAGTTTACAACTTAATGAAAGGTAGGATATCCCCTCCTCTACAACAACCTTATCCATATAATCTCAACTATAAAACGTAGGTAGTGATAGCTGTCATCAATGTACATGAAGTTCAAAAGAAGGTTAGCCTTCCTTCACCTGGGGGATGATAAAGTGGCAATTTAATCACAGGTGGGACAAAAGTAGGCTTACAGTTGTTCATATGGAAAATAATACATTAATAAATAACAATACAAGAATAAACTCTGTGTTTCATGGACTCACAACTGTAATCCTACTTTGCTTCACCCTGCATTCTGGGAAGGCCAGCACAAGCAAAGTCAGGAAAGTGCTGGGTAAATCTGCAATTACATTTTAAAGATTTTCTGTAAAAAGCCTAAGGGAGGTAGCAGGTGATAAAGATAACAAAGATGGAAAGGTAAACTGGAGCCTGAAGTCAATTTGATGGCAATAATGATGGGTGCCATGTATCGAAATAACTGCTCTGAGGCTGATGCTTTAAATATACCGTGTCATATTTATAGGCACATGTACCTGGAAGAGAAGCCAGGCTATTGTTAACAGTGGATGTTCAAGGAGACAGAGGGAGCTTAGCAGGTAGAGGATTGTAACGGTAGGAAACTTTTTTTTTTTTTAACTATAAGCATCTATGAATAGTTGATTTTTTCACAATTGGAATGTATTCAAGTATTAACTATGTGATTTTTAAAATAACTTTTAAGTATATATTATTTTTCTTTAGGGCCCACAAGTTGGTCATCACTATTTATATCCCTATTTTGTAAACAAGCTCCAGGTAAAGTGAGTGGCCTTGCCCGGGGGTCGGGTCAGCAGCGGGAACATTTCTGCTGGGGGAGAGACTGCAGACAGGTCTGGTTAGGGGACAACTAAAATATTCAAACACAAAAATAAAGGCCACACACCAAGCAGTGATGCTGGGAAAAGGAGAGGAGCGGCCAGGTGGGAAAAGGGACACAGGCAGAAAAGCATCGTGGTGCTCAGAGAACACGGCGCCTCGCCTGGCTGCAGAGGCGTGCTGTGGGAAGAGGGGGTGATTACAGGAATGATGGCTGGGTGTGTACACTGAAGCCTTACGGCAAAGCTGATGGGTTCCGAAAGTCAAGTTATAGCTTTAAAGGCAAAGGGAACCCATTAAATTTGGTGACAGGTGGATTCATTCACTCAATAAGCATTTCTTAAGAGGTTACTGCGTGCCAGGCATACGGCCAGGCCAGCGAGTGGGAAGAGGCCAAATGTACTGTGGTAACAGCCATCAGGCAGGAGTTTATGGGGTGACTGGAAGGTGTGCACAGTCAGGAAGCATGACACAGGCAACAAAAATGGAAGGTCCAAACTGGTGGAACGAAATGAAATAATGAAATGAAATGAAATATGAAATGCAACGCAATGCAATGCAATGAAATGAAATGGTGAGGCAGAGATGACAGGAGCCCTCAACAAGACCCTGCCATTGACCTGTGAGAAGTACAGAGAATCACAGGTACAAGGATGTGAGCAGACATTTCTCACCACCTGAACCCCCTGGAGAGACGTGAGGGTCCTAGGGAACCAGGCAGAGCCCCTGAGGCTGTCCCTAAACCAAAAGGCAAGTGAGGAACGGAAAACCACCCACAAAAAATCTTGTTACAAGAGATGGCCACTCTGAACCATTCTCTTTGTGTAACGGCATCTTTTCAGAGCGAAATTACATAAAGAATTTCATCAGCACCATACTTCAGTGTTCGTGTCCATTACCCTCCTCTAATCGAGGACTGTGGCTCCAGGCCGACTGTAAAGAAACCATCGGTGGTTCTGTGTGTGACTCACCTGAGGCTCTCGAAGTCAGAGCCATCAGGGTAGCTTCTCTTCACCAGACGCTAAGGAACGTGTTTTTAGAAGACGACCATGTTATAGGTGGACACGAACATATGAGTGGAGAGTCCCAAAATCTGTGGCTCTGTCACTTCTAAAAACCTTCCCAGAGATGAGAGCAACAGAAACCCAGACCCATCAGCACCTGCCTGCCCAATCCACCTGCAATCTCCAGTCCAGGTGAGCCCCCCTTCATCCTGCAGGTGCAGTAATCTCCCCCCCCCCCCGCACCTTCGCCATTGCCCCACATAGACACAAATTCATGTAAATAATGCTGCAAGAAAATCAATCTCTTCATGAGAATTAATCTGTTCCCACTCCATGTATAACTATCAGATGGATTCTACTCCGTTTATTTAGTTAGCAATTCATTAGTAAGAGAATTAAGAACAGAGGAATATCAAGAGGCCATCTTCCAGCCCTGGCTGATGGAGCATAGTCCATGCACTGAAAGGTTGCCAGTTGGATTCCTGGTCAGGGCACTGCCCACCTTGCAGGCTCCATCCCCGGTGGGGGTGCATGTGAGAGGCAACGGATCAATGTTTCTCTCTCGATCAATGTTTCTCTCTCTTTCTCCCTCTCCCTTCCTCTCTCTAAAATCGGTAAAAACATATTTTAAGAACAGATGGATGGATGGATGGATGGATGGATGGATGGATGGATGGAAGGAAGGAAGGAAGGAAGGAAGGAAGGAAGGAAGGAAGGAAGGAAGGAAGGAAGGAAGGAAGGAAGGAAGGAAGGAAGGAAGGAAGGAAGGGCAAGGATGTAGCAACAGGACTCATTCACTACCGGTAAAAGAAGAAATCAGGACAACTACTCTGCAGGGCTGTTAACAACATCTGAGAGAGATGCACATTCCTTTCAATAGAGTACCTCCAGTCCTAGGAGATACATTAAAGAAACTTCCCTATATGTGCACTGAGACATGAACAAAACTATTCGTTGCAGTACTACAGCAATAGCAAAATTCCCACTGACAGAAGAACAAATATATCAATGCTTACTACATTGTAGTTCAAATAAAAGGGTTATAGCTACAGATACCAACAGGCACAAGTCTCAAAAACATAAAGTTGAGCTAAAAAGGCAAGCTGTAGATTTCATTGATGATACCGTTTAACAAAACATGGCTTTAACTATACAAAACAACCCTACAGTTGATGTAGATACATACACGTATATGCAAGCATGCATAAAAAGTATTTTTAAATGTGTGGATATACATTGAAGTCAGGAAAGTGGCTATTTCTGTGGAAAAGAAAAAGATTTTAACGGGAAAGCAGCACCCAGTGGACTCAACTGTATTTTTTTCTCTCTCTAAAGTTGGGTAGTAGGTGCACAGGTGTTCGTGGTACTATAATCTATATTTCTTCCATGCCTGAAAGACTTTGTGATGGTCTTATGCATCATTTCCTCTCCTACCTTTGTGGGACATGTGTTTCTTTTACTTCACAGACTGATTTGTTCTGCTTCTTAAGTTTTTGGTAGCTGTAGTCAAGGAAAACACATTTTGATTGGCATAAGGAATTCTGCATTTTTAATGTTTTAAGTTTTGCTTTATTTTTAATAGACTCATAGTTAAGAAAATTCTCCAGGCATTTTCTGGAATGCCTTAAAACACCAACATTTAAATAAATTATACAGATTAATTGAGAAATAGGGACAATTTATCTTAAAAGCCTTTATTTTTATCTTCAAAGAGACTGAAAAATTCTGCTCTTTCATTTACTTGTTCTTCAATGACATGTGTAAAAATAACTATCAATTAAATCCAACGTGGTCCTTAATTTAGTTCTTGGGATGCGAGTCAAAGTCCCCCACACACCATCTACACGCCCAAAGGCAAAGTTACTGCCGCACAGAAAGCTATGGAGTTTCAGCCAAGCGCACGTGCTCTGGAACCAACCCAGGCCGATTCCCAGCTCGCTCCTGCTCTGTGGCCCACAGTAAGTCACTTGACTTCTCCATTGCCTTGCCTGTGACCTGACATCCGAATAACCTCAGAGTGCTTTGTCTAAATAAGGCAATGCATGTGTTGCTTGGTATATGGTGGGGAGCTCTGTAATATTTATTTCACCTCCCCCCATCTCCTGCACAAACGGAAATACACACATATGCAAAGGTGCTCACAGGATGACACGCAGATTAGTCACACTGCTTTAAAGAGTCTCCTTTAAGTGACACGAACGAAAATGTTTCTGTTTTTCTTCAAAACGTCTTACATCATTTCATACAACCATATTCTTAGTGATCATAAATTAATCCACATTATTAGTAAGTAAATAAATGGGTGGATAACATCCTGTCACTAAGTGTTCTACAAAGAGGCATTTTATCAAAGCCAAAAACTTTGTGTGGTCTCCCAGGCATTTTGGTATTGTTATTCCGGGTTTAAATGCTCCCTTGGCTTCCTGTTCCCTTCCTGTAAGGAAAGGTAAAGTTTCCCAGCTGGCCCTGGCTCAGCGGTTGAGCATCGACCTAGGATCCAGGCGATCAGGGTTCGATTCCCAGTCAGGGCACATGCCCGGGTTGTGGGCTCAATCCCCAGTTGTTGGCAGCCGATCAATGACTCTCTCATCATTGATGTTTCTCTCTCTCTCTCTCCTTTCCTCTCTCTGAAATTAATAAAGATATATTTGAAAAGAAAAGAAAAGAAAGGTAAAGTTACTTACTGTGTCACTCAGAGAGTTGCTGCCCCATCTGATGCCCCCCACCCCCGCCCTGACCATCTCCTGACACTTCATAACACTATAGCAATGCGGTCCCCAAAGCCATCCGGGCAGTTCTTTCTGCCTCTAGCCCACTTAACACAGTGGTCCCAAAACTTTGGGCTCAGGCGACCCCTGAATGTGATCACTGTATTGTTCGATGGGAAAATATCCTGATTTTTAGAAGTGTTTAAGTATTTAGGGATGAAGTGTCAAGATGTTTGTAACCAACTCCTAAATTTTTCAGCAGTGTAATAATAATTGTAGATAGACAAATAGAACAGATGAATAATTATTATGAATATATTATGACAGATAGATGACAGAACAAATGAGGCAAAATCTTCACAACTGGTGAATCTGGGTCTAAGATATAAGGCTATTCATTGTATTTTTCTTGCAACTTTCCTATAGGTTTGATATTTATAAAATTAAAAATTGGGGGGAAAATTATTTTTAATGATTTGTTTGCTGTGAAATCAATTATGCTCTTCAAATTTGTTAAAAGCACAAATTGACAATCACCTAACTTGCAATCAGATTTATTGCCCATAATTAGAGTCATTCATTTTCTCACTTCCTAGGAGGTAGTGCATAAAAAAACAACACTCAGACCAAGACTTATCCAGTGACTGCTAAATATACTAGTTACTCTTCTACTTTCAGGCACCAGTTCTAAATCTGAGAGTATTCGAGAGGGTTGGGATATTAAAATACTTCAGTACATCTTTGTCAACACATTTTTAATTAAATGTGTATCTTATCATGTGCTTTCAATACATTTTCATCAAAACCTTGGAACTTATTCAGTTTGTGGAAAATGCTTACCATGTAATTGAAAGTCAGTCCTTACTGTCAAACCAATCATTCAAATCAGATGTATTTTCCTTAAGGGACAGGCTGATTTTTTTTTCAATACAAATGATGTGTAAATAGTACATTTCCCTATGACAACCTCCTCACTTTTGAATTGTACCACGGAGAGGGAAAGAATGGGAGAGAGGGGTGGCGGAAGAGAGGAAGAACTGAAAAAAGAAAAGATGACTGATACAAAAAAAGAAAAGTAAAAGAAGGTAGCACTGACTTATCCTTTTAGAAAGAAAGACAAGCGGACTGAGCACTGTCGCGAGTCGGCAGCCTGGATGAATAAGGTACTTCTAGAAACTTTCTCACGGATGCCACTGATTCTCTGGGTGTTTTTTACCAATGTCCTCTTTGTTCTGCTGTCAAATGACTCTCAGGGAATGGCAAAGGCAGGATTATTCAAAGGAAAAAAATTTTTTTTAGCCCGGCTGGGCATGGCTCAGCCGTTGGGCGTCAACCTAGGATCCAGGCGATCGGGGTTCGATTCCCCATCAGGGCACGTGCCTGGGTTGTGGGCTCCATCAATGACTCTCTCATCATGGATGTTTCTCTCTCTCTCTCTCTCTCTCTCTCTCTCTCTCTCTCTCCCCTTTCCTCTCTCTGATCTTTACTGATGTCAGAGAGAAGAAAGGAGACAGAGAGAGAGAGAAACATCCATGATGAGAGAGTCATTGATCGGCTGCCTCCTGCACACCTCCGACTGGGGATCGAGCCCGCAACCCTGGCATGTGCCCTGACCAGGAATCGAACCCCGATCACCTGGATCCTAGGTCGACACTCAACCACTGAGCCACGCCCGGCCAGGCCAAAGAAAAAATATTTTGAGTGGCTAGAATCCATAGGTGTTTATACCCTGAGACAATGCACCTTGTTTAAGACGACTCAAGATGGTAAGAGGAGTGCTTTTTTAAATGGAAGAAGGAATTGTCAAAGAACATTGCTTTCACCACAGACGTGTTTCTCAAGCCAACTGTTTAATGAAAGTGTACGTACTGATGTTGAGGGTTTGGAAACTTGTGCCTCTAAAATCATGGTTCTCAAAATTTTTGCTCTCAAGATGATGCCTTTACACTTAAAAATTACTGAGGTCCCCAAAGAGCTTTTGTTTTATGTAGCAATATATCTCTAGCAATATTTGCCATGCTAGATAGTAAAACTAGGAATTTTTTTAAATATTTATTCACATTAAAACAACAGATCTATTACATACACATGACATATTTTTATGAAAAATAAGCATATTTTCCAAAACCAAAAAAAAAAAAGTGAGCAAAGTGAGTCTTCTTTTTAACCTTCCTGCAAATCTCATTACTGTCTGGTTTCATATAGGACAGCTGAATTATCCTGTTTCCACATTAAATGTTCTGCTATGATGTTTTAAAGAATAGAAACAGAATTTAGCCTCACAAAAACAGGCAGTTGAAAAAGGGAGGAGCACTTTAATAGCCTTTACTGATAAATGTGGATATACTTTTTGATACTACACCAAAACTCATAAAGTGGTAGTTTCTTAAAGGTCAGCAGCAATGCGGAAACTGAAATCACGTCACTGAACTTTTGGTATTCGGTTTCATTCAAATCCATGGGTCCCTCTGACACTCAGAGTGGATCTTTTGCCCTCACATAGTTTTGTAACATCAGGTATTAGTCATTCAGGATGTATGGGTTACTGAATGATGGATGCAAACCTCCCAATGTTAACACATTTCATTCTATGATATTTTACAAATCACATTGATTAATACCATCTCCAATCACATCAGAAAAGTTGTTAAGTATTGGGAAGCTGGCAAGCATGCAATGGCAGATTCAAGTTTCCTGAATGTCTGTTTTTTACTTGAAATCTCTAATTTTATCATTGGCAACAAATACTGTCCGTTGTTTCCCTTGAAGTGACAGACTCACCTATTTCACTTATGAGAAAATGTCTGCTATATACTCAGGTCTAAATAACCACAGTTTGTCAGTCATTCTTCAGAATAAAAATTGTGTTTCCTGAACAAGCTGCTAGTTCAGCTTGCAACTCACCCGACTGTACCAGCACTTTCCCTCGAGACAGCCATGAAATATCAGTCTGCAGAAGTGCTTTCTGCAACTTCCCATTTCATCACACAGAAGATTTTAAAATATATATTTAAAAGTCAGGATGTAATACAATTAATAGTTTTGATTGCTTTGTCAAGGGCATTCTTAGGCGATTTTTTTTTTTTTTAACTGTATGTGGTGGTGGAGAAGACAACTCCTAACACAGCTTGGTGCCACTGCCACTGTGTTCTTGTGCCTGGCACGCGGGAATGCAGCGCAGACTTCAATGAGGCTACACGGTAAGCCCTTCATGACGCCCAGGGCTGCCCCCGCTCTGCCCCACCCGTGCTCCCTCCTACAGCCTCGCCGTCTCGCCTTCTCCTTCATGACTCTGCCTGTTCCCCCCGCGTACAGGAAGCTGCTGGACAAGGAGGGCACGGGCTGTCTTGGTTAAGCCTCAGGGAAACGGAGTTATTCCGTGTATTAATAAATACGACTCACTTCCTTTTCTGAAATGTACTTCCCATTTTATTTCCTATAAAATCATAAACGTTTGACATGTTACAAAGGCACAGTCCCCGATTTAATAGACCCATCTCGTGGATCCCAGTTTTGATCATCCAGCCCTTCCCACCACCTCCCACATTTACCAATTCAGAGTAAACTGGTGAGTCTACATCTGTAATCTGAAATCAATACACTCACTAACTTACAAGTACTTGAATTCCCACACCAACCAGTAATACTAAAGAAGCCCCCACTCACCAGAACTCCCATGGTTGAACAGCATGCTCTGGTTAAGGTAAGTTCTTTGGGAAAATAGAATAATCTGTGGGTCAGGATGGGCCTCACTGAGACCCAAGGGCAGAGTTTGGCATCAGGCTGATTAGAAGACAAGAATCAGTAATCAGCCCAGCCGGGGTGGCTCAGCTGGCTGATCGGCATCCCATGCACCAGGAGGTCGCCAGTTTGATTCCCTGTCAGGGCATATGACAGGGTTACTGTCTTGATTCCCAGTAGGGGACATGCAGGAAGCAACCAGTAGATGTTTCTCTCTCTCCCCCTCCCTTCCTCTCTCTGAAAACATTTAAAAAAAAAGAATCAGTAACCAAATCCTAGATCCTCAATTCCCAAAACATAGGTACTATGGACATCCTTCTTTTACAAGTGAGGAAACTCAGGCTTAGAAAGGAATGTGCCTGAGGCAGCACAGCTGGGAAGGCCTAGGTCTTGTGACAGGCCATTCTAGACCAGGGGAGTGACAAATTTATCCTATAAAGAACCAGATGTTTTAAGCTATGCAGGCCATTCAGTCTCTGTTGCAACTATTCAACTCTGTTGAAGTAGCAGGAAAGCTGCCATAGACAGTATGTAAATAAATTATCGTGGCTATGCTCCAATAAAACTATTTATGGACACTAAAATTTGAATGTCAGATAATTTTCACAAGTCATAAAACAGGATTCTTCTTTTGTTTTGGTTTTTTCTTTTCACCATTTGAAAGTGGTTTTTACATTCTTAGCTCAGGGGCTGTACCAAAACAGGCAGTGCACCTGATCACCTGCAGGCCATAGTCTCCAGACTACCCACCAGTCCTGCAACAAGGTGTGAGGGACAAGTAGGGACCCTTGTCATAGAATGATGTCAGAAAAAAAAGGAAAAAAAAGAGTGACGTCAGAGGCAAACTTGGCCGATTACAACAGTATCTTTACCCAGAAAAGGAAAGAAAAAAAAGCTGCCACCACAACCTGGACCAACGTGGCCATTAGCTGCCTGCCCCCAGGACTCGAGGCAGCCCTGAGAGTGTCAAAGTGAACCAGTGGTCCTAACGGCCTCACTGGTTCCACCCTTGCTTCCACACTGGGCCACAGTGATCTTTTTTTTTACCCCTCACCCGAGGATTTTTTCCCCCATTGCTTTTTCAGAGAGAGTGGAAGGGAGAGACAGACAGAAAGAAATATTGACATGAGGAGACACATCAAGTGGTTGCCTCCTGCTCTAACCCTGCAACTGAGGTACAAGCCTTTGGCTGGAATCGAACCCAGGACCCTTTGGTCTGAGGGCCAATGCTCTAACCACTGAGCCAAACTGGCTAGGGCCACAGTGATGTTTTAAAATTAGGTAAAATTATGTCTTCTGTTTAAAACCCACATTCACATGCAAATCAGAAGTCCTTACCGTTTCTCTTTTAAAAAAGACGACTATCAAAAATAAATCCTTTTAGTTGGTGCACCTCTAAGGCTGTATAAGATCTACTTTCCTGCACCTCGGCCCCCAATTCCCTACCACTCTAATTCTTTACTATTCTTCCAATACATCAACGGCACACCAATCTCAGGGGATTGCACTTACTGTGCTCTGTGCTTGTAACTCTCTTGCCCACATATCTTCCTGGGTACCTCCAGCATCCCTCCTGGTCCTCATTCAAACATCCATCATCTTATCGGACAGGCCTTGCCTAACCATGGCTCATACTCTGTAAACCTCTTATTCTGCTTTATTTCTTCATGGTACTTATTTTCACCTGTGATATATTTATTAAAAGAGATGGTTCTTGAGGGCAGGGATTCTATTTTGTTCACTGCCAGATCCCCAGCACCTAAAACAGTCTCAGATACTTAGTTAGTTACTCAATAAATGTTTGTTGAAATTAATGAATAAATGACTGAGGAGACATAAAACCAATTTGCAATTGATTTCTTAAAATATATCCTGCTCATAGGTTGAAGACAATTTATGAGTTGTCTCCTATAGAAAATGAAAATGCTGCTGTATTTGCATGGGTCTTTCACATGTATAATTTATTTAAAAATATAAACTGAGTGCCTGCCCATGTGCAAGGTATCGCACTACATGTTGTGAAGCACAGAATTTCTGTTCGCAAAAAACTTCTACACTAAAAGGGAGCTAGACATACTCGCATGCAACCTCAAGAAAAGATAGAGTGAGAAGGGGTCTATGACAGGGAAAGACAAAGAGCTAAGGACGTTTAGCTTCCCATTCTCTCATTTGACCCTCTGTGTGCTATCCCCACTTAACAGGTGACGGTACAGGCCCAGAGCAGAGCAGTGAATTAACTGTCCAGGGAAGTCTCCTAACTTCGATTTCTGGATTCTTTCCACCAGAGCCTTTTCCTTTTGACATTTCTTTTGCCTCATAAAGTCAGACGGTTGCCTCGATTACATACTTCCCTTTGCCAGTAAAGAAAAAGTTGAGGAGTCCTTGCTACTCTCAAGCTAAGAAAATCATTAAATACACATAACAATTCCAAACACTCCAACAAAACCAACCGGTTCATGAATGAATGAATGAATGGATGAATTCAAACACAAATGTTTTGCTTGTTGCTTTGTCTGATACATCTGCCCAGCCAAAACGCCTGCATCCCTTTCTTAGCCATTCACGGGCTCCAGCCTTATACACATTTTATACTCCTTCAAATACACCACCAAGCCATAATGCTTAAAACAGTATGGATGGTAATGGTTGTACAACTCCATGAATATACTAAGAGCCACTGAATTGTACACTTTAAAAGGTGAGTTCGATGATATGTGAACTATATCCCAAAAAAGCTGTTACATTTTTAAAAGGAGGTTATTTCCAAATGTTTGCTATAAAAATATTAGCAATAACCTGGCCTGTGTGGCCAAGTGGTTGAGCATCAACCCAGGAACCAAGAGGTCACAGTTGGATTCCCAGCCAGGGCACATGCCTAGGTTTCGGGCTCCATCCCCAGCAGGGGGCGTGCAGGAGACAGCCAATCAATGTCTCTCTCTCATCGATGTTTCTATTTCTATCTCCTCTCCCTTCTTCTCTCTCTAAAAATCAATAAAAACATATTTAAAAATATGAGTAATATTAGTATTCTATTCAGTATTCATTGCATTATTATATGGCTACTATTATTATAAAGAGTAGTGCTGGATTTCATTCATCCTTTTGACCCAGCCATTTTTCCCCTTTAGAATTTATCCAACATTTACACACACATCAATTTGCAGAGATCTATTCAAAAAATTGTGTTGTGCACCACTGTTTGCATTTTTGAAAAACCAGAGTCAGACTAACCATTCCACAGCAGAGTAGAGCAGGAACGTGGGTGTCAAATACCAGGTTGCCACTTACTATGTGAATTTGGACATATTACTTAACCTATCTAAATTCAGTCATAAAATGGGGATAACAACAGTACTACTCTATAGGATTATTATGAGACTTAGGTGACAAAATACATGTAGAAAGTTAACAACTGACTAGCATATGTTAAGTATTCGTTAAGTAGTATCTATTAAGCCATTACTATTATTGACTGGACAGACATTTGTTAAATGAGTTGTAACCTATCCACACAATGGAATACTATACAGATTTTAAAAGAATGAGGAAGATTTATGCAAATTTATATAGAAAGAGTTCCAAGATGTTAATTGAAAAAAAGAAAATTGCTAAGCAAGATTATAGAACCATCTCAGTTATAAATTTTTTAAAATCTATATAATGTGTATATATAATTATATATGCATATATGTGTGAAAAAGTGTGTGTTTTTATGTGCACAGAAAATTTCTGGAAGAATATTCAGAAACTGGATAATGGGATTGAGAAGAAAGGGGCACTTTTACTCTTCACTTCATAATCCTGAGAACCAGACTTTTTTCCAACGAGCAAAGTTTCCTTTTTTTTTTTTTAATATATCTTTATTGATTTCAGAAAGAGGAAGGGAGAGGGAGAGAGGGATAAAAACATCAATGATGAGAGAGTCATTGACTGGCTGCCTCCTGCACACCCTGACTGGGCATGTGCCCTGACCAGGAATCAAACTGCGGTCTCCTGGATCCTAGTCGATGCTCAACCGCTGAGCCACACCTAGCTGGGCAACGTTTTCATTTTTAAAAAATTAAGAGAAAAATGTTGACAATGACTTGCTTACTAAAAGGGAGGAGAAAAGCACCTTGATCAAAGAAAAGGTATTGACAAAAGAAAATTTCCACTGAATTCTAAAATTAGCAGCAGATAGAAAAACCCTATACACTTAGTAAAAGAAACAGTCCACTGTGAAAGAACAGAATTTAACTGAGGTCTGGGCTATGTTCAATACTATCAGAGATCTATTAATTACTGGCTTCTGAAAACATCCACCTTATCGGCAAAGTAAAATCACTAAGACTGCCATCTTCAGTTTCAAGTATTGCTTTTTATTTTTAAAGTACTTAAAAACCTATTGGATTTATGTAATTCTGGCCTACAAGGCAACAGAAATAATATAATCGGTTTTTAAATTTCCATCACCTGGCTTTTCATTGTGATAATTTCATTTTTTAAACTTGGGCTTAAAATAACACTACAAGAAATTTTAACATCTTTATATCTCTTCACATTCTCACCACAACACAAAGCAATACAAATTAAAGATCAACGTTCCAACTGTTGGAAATAATTTCTAAAAAAACAGGTTAAAATTACAGCAAGACCCTGCATGCTACAGAGATTTAATACTCAAAAGAAAACACCACTGCTAAGACTGACTAAGGGGACAGAATTTCAGGGACAAAAAAGACCAAAAAATAAAAAGGACAACTACTTGACATCTCACCCTCTTTCTCAAAGTTCCGACTAGCAGAGAGTATCTTTTTATGATGCAGGCAGCAATGCTTAGTAACTTTAAAAGATGACTATATATGTTCAAATACCAAAAGAACACTAATCTCCTTGGCAGTGTTGAAATGATCCTCAAATGTTACTAGAAAGCAAACTGCCTGAAAAATCTTTAGTTTGCCTTATCAATCAGATATAACATTAACAGCATCTTCATTCTAAGATTAGTTACCAGAATTGTTCATTAGGGGAAGTCGTGAATGTCTTCACCAAAGATCTTTAACAGAAGGGGCAGTCCTTTTAATGAGATGCTTTTGGTTGTACAGGAAGAAAAATGGTCCATGACCTCTCTCCCACCCATGCTCAGGAGACCCCTCTTCTAGTGCCTTCTCCTCACAATACCCCAAATGGGAAGCAGACCCTACACAGAAAAGAACTGGATTCCCAGCTCACTACATGTGGGCCAAGGCAGTCAAGCAAGAGGGACCTCAATGTCTGCGGGTCCTAACACCACTTCAGTCAGTAAATGATACCTCACACACTATCCCAGCACTTGCAGATGAGTCATCATTAGTAACATCCACATTTTTACCTAAATCAAATCACTTCTCACCATCTTCACTGCTACTCCCCCGTATCAAGTCCTGCATTCTCTCACCTGCCAGGTCTTGCCCCCTCAGTGCATTATCTACCCAGGGGTCACTGGTGTTTTTAAAACACATCAGATCCTATCTTCCTTCTGCTTTAAAACCTTCCAAAGGCTTAGCTGTCACACTTGGGGGGGGAATCCAAACTCCTTCCCAGGGCTTGTAGGCCCTGCCTGATAGGTCCCTGTCTCCTTCAAATCTCACCTACCCCTCTCCTGACCTTGAACTAAATGCTAGCCCACATGGGCCCTGCTTTTCTGTTCTGTAGAGAAGCCGAGCTTACTGCCATCTCAGAGCCTGTGCATTTGCTGTTCCCTCTGTCTAGAACATCCTTCCCTTCTTCTTCCAAGGCCGGTCTTTCTCAGCATCCTACTCTCAACTCATGTCACCTCCTCACACCCTATCATTCTAGACTCATTTTCTTTTACTATCTGAAATTTTTTTTTTTTTAAGAAGTGTTTTTATTTATTTTTTATTTTTTTAATCCTCACCCAAGGATATTTTTCCATTGCTTTTTCAGAGAATGTGGAAGAGGGGGGAGAGAGAAACATCAATGTGAGAGAGACACATCAATTGGTTGCCTCCTGCCAGTACCCCAACCGGGGCCCAGGAGCAAGCCTGCAACCGAGGTATGTGCCCTTGGCTGGAATCGAACCCAGCACCCTTCAGTCTGTGGGCCAACGCTCTCACCACTGAACCAAACTGGCTCAGGCTAAAACAAATCAATTTAAAAGATCATATCCATCCATACACACAAAAATGTTTAATTATTGATTTGAAAAACCTCTCAAGATTTCTTCCAAATTCCAGATTGTGTGCCATTACAAAATTTCAGAGGTCACTAAAGAGAAATCATATTCTTATATTTATTCCTTTTGCACAATAAGTACTTCATAAATAACTGTTCCTTGATTATTTTAACAGACTTTTTCTCATTCTAGCACAGGATCCCATCCTCCTCAACTAAGAGTTCAGCCACCTGAAGACCACAGCCCTACCCCACACAGATCTTCAATCTCTGCAAGAGAAGATATATTCCTGGAAGGTTATATTCTGAAATGTAATATAAACAGTAGATATTTATTGTGCCGGAATAATCATTTTTTCCTAGAAGATGCTATCATAATAAATAGTATAAGAGAATTTAGCTGCCTTCTAGGGCTCTTCAACTCATCTAGTTTAGGAGCTAGGACATGTTTATATGAAAAAATAATGACCATGGCAGGGAGGATATTATAGATGCCAAATAAGTAGCACAAGTAAGCAATCCCTCAAGAAATTCAGGAGGAAAATCACATTTACTAGGGTAATCAGAAAAGGCTTCAAAAGAGAAATAGAATCTGAGTTGGGCTTGATGTATGAATCAGTTTCAATAGGCAAGGGAATGCACAGGAAGAGGTGGTTTGGGAACAAGGGAGCAGGCTGGTCTGGACAAATGGAGCCTGCAGGTGGCGGAAGTGCTCCTAGCTCCTGTAAGTCTATTTAATCAGTCCCTGAGCCTGTATCCTTCCAATGCCTTCAATTAATTTTTATTCTTTCTAATATCTCCCCGAGTTTTCATTTCTTCTGCATTCTCACCACCTCAAAGCAATTCAAGCTCTCCCTCCCTCTGGGCAGATCTCCAAACTCATCTTCCCACCTCCAATCTTCCCTATCTCCAATCCACAGTGCAAAACTCACGACATTACTTTATATTCATAACCAAGTCACCCCAAGCCCATCAATGGCTAACCATTGCTTGCAAAATAAAACTATTCTCCCTCTCATTCCAGGCCTTATAACATCTGCTCTCTATTCGCCTCTCATTCCCTCACTGGATTCCCAGCAGCTAAACATAATACACAAATTTCAAGCCCATGCTCATGCCGTTTCTTTTACCTGTAAAATTCTTATTTTGTTCCCAGGTGGGACACACATGGTTGTACAGGTTGCGAACACTGTAGTTTATATAAATAATAGCCCCTGCCAGTGTTGGGCAGTGTACAACCTCTACAACCTTCCAAAGATGACTTGTTTCCATCCTCACACCATGAAGGCCTTCTCAGAACAACTCAGCTCAACTGTTGACTAGTTCTCTGATTCCTACATCACCAACCTGACACCTTTTCTTTAAAAAAAAAAAAAGTTACAGTATTTGAAACACCAACAGTGCCTTGAACACAGCAGATATTCAAAAGATGCTTCCAAATTACAACAGGCTAAGTAAAAAAAGGCAAACTGTGGCATAAAGAGCCTTGAAGGCTAAGACAGAAGATTTCATTTTATTTGGTAGATGCCACATATAATCAATGATCAGAACGATGTTTTAGAAAGACTAATTTCAGCAACCATAATCAAGTAAGGGTTGAGAGGTTATTCTCAGAGTGCCAGTTTAGGACCCTCTCTGTTGGAGGAAGCTATGGGAGGCTCCCTCTGTAATGTGCAGCCTCCTCAGTCACTCAGTCATCCTTCAGTTTATCTGTTTGGGATTACAGATATTAATTTTCACATACCTACCATCAGAGTGGAGCTTAAAACTGGGCCATTAAGCCAAGGAAAGGATGCTTTTGCCTGAAATATCTGCGTATCTAGGAAACAGTTCTGACTTGAATAATTATATACATACATAAAATACACATACACAAATTAAGCATTACTCTCTTCTCCTTCACTTCTTCTGCAGTCTTCCTCTTTTCCATGTCTCTCCCCTTTTCCGTTGGTCTCTCCCCCTCTTCCTCTCTCTCATTATTATTCTTGTCTCCTATTTCTTTCCAAATGCTTTACATTAAGGACCTCCAGACTGCCCTCCCCTTTGCCCCAAACTCCCCCATCCCCCCAAAATTATTATTCAGCCTATGTGACTATTTTGCTTATATAATGATTCAGCCAACTTCCCTAAATATTTGCACTAATAACTCAATTCTCCTGCTTCCTTTGCTAATTAAACCTTCACCAACCTTAGAATTCCACAATTACTAGTGAATCATTTCAAGGCCAATCATTTTTCTATGGCCCTCTAAAAGAATCAAGGGCACTTACGTATTTAGGTATCTAAATTAATTTCATTGTACTGTTATAGTACCAAGTAAGTAATTCTTATTGGTAAATTGAAACTCAGAACCTAATACATTAAACAAAATTAGCTTTCTAATGAATTTCCTTCCAAAGCAAGTATCTTGGATTTCATGCCAAGATGGCATATCAGTAATGGACTCCATGGTACTAGACAATTTTATTTACTTCTTAGATTTATTTTAAAAATCTTTACTCTCCAAAGGAAGAATATTGTGTGGAAGACACCCACTGTAACATCAAAGCAGATAAATAACACCATTAGAAACATGCACATGCCTACCAGGAAAAGATTAACTGGTGCAACCTAATTTTAATAATGAATGAAGGGGATTCTTAAAACAAGTATTAAAGATAAATAACAAGTGTCAAAGGTAAAACAAAATATGTAATTTTGTATTTGTGCCCAAACAGGCAGTCTCCTGTGAAAGTCCGACTCTACTTAGATAAGAATGATCTAAGGAAAGACTTAAATCTTTCCCTTTCAGCCTAGTAAAGTGAAAAAGAAATTACTCAAATACTGTTTCTGGATTTAGGGCAGTTTAGAGTTTCCTCCTCTCCCAAGGCAATGTGTTTTTTTTCCCCTCCCCATGCTAAAGATCCCCCTGAATGTCACAGTGTGAATCTTTGGTACCAAAAGGCCGGCAGGCGCTTTGTTCACTTCATACTTTGTAAGAAAGAAGGAGAGAAAAGAGCGCAGACACCCATTATTTAGGGTCTATCGCTAAGTTAATCGCCTTCATAGTATAAAAATTCCATTCCAGTACATATTATGCAGAGCATATAGAATGTGTGGGCAGCGTAGCGCAGGCCACATTCACGATAACGAGAATTCATCTTTTCAAGCACCAGCAAAAATTGGCAAATAAATTCAACTGCTGTTAGCTGAATTTTAGATTGTTGAATACTACCAGTGGAAGTTTAAGGAACCCTAATTAACCGGCTGCTAACTGCTCAAAAGTAGACCACACGGGGAGGCTTGTCTGCCCCCGCGCCCGCCCCCGCGCCCGCCCTGCCCGCAGTTCGCCCGAGCGAGGGGCGCCCGGCGCGCGGCCCGGGACGCAGGCTGGGCGCCGAGGGCCACCCCGGACGCGGACAGGACAGAGACGCGACCGCGGACGGGACGGACAGACGGGACGGGACGGACGGGCGAGGCGGCAGCGCGTCCTACCCGGAGGGCTCCCTCCCGGGGCCGGCGGGGTACCTGCTCCGGGCCTCCAGGCTGCGGTTGTCGGCCGCGGCGGCGCGCCAGTCGGGCAGCGTGCTGGCGCACAGCACCACCATGGACACGATCACGAAGGCCACGGACACGCCGGCCAGCACCTGCGCGGCGGGCGACGACGCGGGCTCCTCGAAGGTGCGCCGCATGCGCTCCAGCCAGCGCCCCGGGGGGGCGGCCGCGCGCCGCTCGCCGCGCGGGCCGGGCTCGGGCTCGGGCTGGGGCTCGCCGGGCGCGCGGGGGTGCGAGTCGGCCAGGCGGTCGTCCAGGCGGCGCTGGCAGCAGAACTCGAGGTGCGCGCCCTCCAGGCCCCAGTAGAGCATCTCGTGGTAGAAGGAGAGCTCGCACATCCGCGGCGCGAAGCGCAGCTTGCCGTGGCCGCGCGCGTACAGCAGGATGAAGCCGAAGGCCTCCGAGTGCCGGTCGAAGAAGTACTCGTTGCGCTCGCGGTCGTAGTCGTCGCACACCTCGAGCACGTCGCGCTCCGAGCGGCAGGCGTGCAGCCGGCTCACGCGGCGCAGCGGGAAGTCCTTCAGCCGCTCCCGCGACAGCGAGTACCGGGCGCCGCCCACGTTCAGCACCACCCGGGCCGCGCCGCGCGCCAAGGTCATGCTGCCGCCCGGGCGCGCCGTCGGGGCCGCGGGCGGGCTCCCCTCAGCCGGCCGCCGCCCGGCGTCGCTCCGGCACCCTCCCTCCGCGGCCGCGCCCGCCGGGCCCGGGCCCTCGGGCCGAGCCGGGGCTGCCGCGGGCCGGCGTCCTCCTCGCGGCGGCGCGGGCGGGACGGGCGGCGGCGTGGCTCCGGGCCCCCGCTCCCGCCGGCCGGGTGTGCAGCCGCCGCCGCCGTCCAGAGGCGAGGAGCGCAGCGAGCGGCCGGGAGGCGGCGAGGAGCGGGCTCGGGGCGGGGCCTCCCGCGCGCCCCCCCGCCCGCCGAGCGCGCCGCCCGCCGCGCCCGCACCTCCGGGCCTCGGGCGGGGATTCCCCGGCGCCCCGCCCCGGCCCCGGGCGCCCCCCGGGACGCGCCCTCGCGCTCCGCTCCCGCGGCGGCCGGGAGGGGGCGGGAGGCGGGGAGCGCGGCGCCCGGGGGAGTGGGGCGCCAGGCCACTGGGGCGCCTCAATAGCCCCAAAGGGGCGGCAGCGTGCTGGGGGTGGGGACCGGGGTGCGGGACGTGAGGGGCAGACGCGGCGGCGGTCGGGAGCCTTTCCCAGAAACTCCGGAGCCGCGCGGACCCGCAGGGGGGACGCCCCGCGGCTGCCTCCGTGCCGGCCGCGCCCCTCCTCTCCCGGCGCGGAGACCGCGCCCGGGCCCGGCTCGGGGCCCCGCGGAGGAGCCCCCGGCCGGGTGGGGCCCCGCGCCGCCTGCGGGACGGCCCGCTCGCCCGCACCCTTCCAGAGTCCCGACCGCCCCGCGCCCCCCGCGGCGCCGGCCTGCGGCGCGGGAAGCGCCCCGAGGCTCCGCAGCGAACGGCCCGGGCCCTGCTGGCCGCTGCCCGGGCGGCGAGCGGGCCCCGCGGGGCAGGGGCTGCGCTAAACTGCCCCCGGCGGCGCCACGACCTCCGACACCGCGGCCGGGCGGCCGGAGGCGAAACGGCGGGTCCCGGGCCCGCGGGGTCCCGTGCGACGCCCGCCGCGGGGAGAGCCGCGGGCGGGGCGGGGGGGCCCGGGCCCCCGGCAGCCGGCCGGGCCCTGGGGGGCTGCTCCTCCGCCCTCGCTCTTCCTGGTGTTGCAGGGTTGCCTCCTGCCCACTAGAGGTCGCCAGAAAGGGCCGTGTTGCTGCAGGTCGAGTGTGGATCCCCGGCGAAAACGCAGACGCCTGAAAATCGGAGGGCTCGCTCACCAAGTAAAAAAAAATCACCGGGGGGTTTCTGTCCTTTCCTTTTTCTTTTAAAAACTGGCTGAATTGGGATGACATTGGTTAATAAAACCATACAGGTTTCAAGTGCACAACTCAACAAACACATCCGCCTGCTGCGTCCTGCACTCGCCATCAAGTCAAGTCTCTGTCCACCACCGTGCATCCCTCCCCGTCGCCCGCTTCCACGGCCCTCTGTGCCCCTTTCCCTCCGGCAGCCACCGTACTGTTTGCGTCTGGGGGCTTTTTTGGGGGGTTTTCCTCTTAATTCCTCACCTTTTTCACCCAGTCCTCCAACACTTCTCCCCTCTGAAAGCTGTCAGCCTGTTCTATGTATCTATGATTCTATTTATATTTTGTTTGATTGGGTGGTTTCTTTCTTTTTCTTTTTTTTTTCTTTTTGAGTTTATTGGCGGGTGGTTTCTTAAAAAATGAAAATCTATAAGTTGTTTACTCCTAGACTTGAAAAATTTATCTTGAAAGTATTTAATGTGATTAAAAGCTCAAAAGCAGGAGTTGTTTATTTGCTAAGTAGCTACCAAATCCTGAAGGAAGTGAGCTTCAGGATAGAATCGAAGGAGGTGATGGTCGTGAACTGGCCGACAGAAAGAGCATTCCAAGGTGAAAACTCTCAGATGTGAAGGATTAACGTCTAAGGAAAGTGAATGAGCGCATTTACTTGGCTGAAAGGATGGGGATCTCAACTGCAGAATTTAGATTTCATCCTGTAAGCAATGGGATCCCAGAAGGTTTTAATAATAGAAATGGCTTGATGAAAGCTTTCTTTCAGAAAGCCGCCTTTGCCTTTTGGGTTATTCTAAGAAGTCCATTTCTGCAACCCAGGAATGAGAACCTCACCCCCAAGTCTTTGTAGATGAGAAAGGAAACAGGCCAAAGGCTCAGCAGAGCTTGGAAGTTAATTTGTTATAGGATATGAGAATGGAGAAAAGTTTGCAGATGTGAATTGAGAGAAGAGCCTGGCTCCACAAGAGCCAATTCCTCAGAGAGTTGTTAAAAATACTTTCTAGAAGCATCACAAGCCACAGAACACAGACCAACTATTTTGTTGATTATTTGCTCCAATATTACTGTATTTATTTCCTGTGTTCTCTATCTAAAATCCCTTTGAAGTCTGTTGATTGAACCAGTTAAAGAAATATCACCTTTTAAATTAAATTTGAGTTCAGAAAACAAATTAATATGATGGCAATACAATTTGTGCCTCCTAGGTATATTTTCATAAAATTTCTTAGAGATGGGTTTAAATCATTTCATTTGTTTCAAGAGTAATACTCCTATTTGATTCATCAACTATTGCTATAGTAGCAATACCCAAACCATTTTCTTAAACAAAGAAAACAGTAAGATGCAGAAACAATTGGCTTGTCTGGTTTACAAAGCATTCTTAAAAGCAAGTCTACCCTTTTGTACTTTGAAAAGAAGACTGTGTTAACAATTATGACATCTAAATTCTTTTCTGGGTTCTGGATGATATTTATTCATATATAAATCTTTAGAATGCATTAAAATTTAAAGGCATCAGGCAGAATTTTAGAATTTGAAAGAACCAAGAGATTTTGTCATCTCAATTTATCAACCCATTAGGGAAGAGGGAGGAGGCTTCAGAGATAGGGCTGTAACTTGCCTGAGGTTCCCCAGTCAGCAGCAGCATGGTAAAGACAAGCTGGAACCAGGTTTTCTAGTTCCAAGCTCTAGTGACTCCATCTCCAGGGCCTGCATTGCTGCCACAACCTTCTATCTGATCTCTCTGCCCTCCAGTTCTTTCCTCCCTCTGTGAATCCTGTATTATGCCACCAGAGAGCCCTTCCTTCTGTCCATTTTAATCAAGTCATTCCCTAGTTCGAGAACCAAAGAAGTCTATAGATCTACAGAATTACAATATTACAACATTATTGTCTGTACAATAAAGTCCAAACTGGTTATTAGGGCCCTCCTTAGATTGAAATCCTGGCTGCACAACTTACTTGCTAAGTGACCTGGATCGAAGTCCTTAACCTCCTTAAGCCTCTGTTTTCTCCTCCATATAACAGACATAACGCTAGCTGTGAGATGATGTGAGGCTGGGCTATAGCTCAGTGCCTGACACAGGAAAAAATCTCACTTCATGTAGCTTCCACAAGCCCAAATAGGCCATGCTCATTCCCATTACTGTGTTCTAAATAAATACAGATTGAACAAGTGAATTGATTCATCTAGAAATGTGACCAACTGCAGAGAAGTAACCTGAAACGTCAAAAATTCAGTGTAAAGCGGTGACCCTTATACTGCTGATCTCTGAATTAAACAGATTCCTCCATCACTTTGCTTTGCACAACTAGATGTGGTCAGAAACTCTGAACACCCTGCCCGGAAGCTTTATAGATTTAAATACCCTGTGGGCACTGCTGCTCATTGCAGCTTACTTACCAACTCTGCTTTAGAAAACCCTCACTCTGCTGTTAATTCATATTTCCAAGTCTTCGCGTTTACACCAGTGTATTTTTCAGCATCTGCAGAACCAGTGGATGCTTTAAAAAGTTGGCTTTTTAAATGGAAACGTAGCCTTCACACATCTCTATTTTCATGTAAATGAAACTGTTGACATCACCCACAATTACCCCTGTAGAAGGTAAACTTGTAACTTTCAATAAACTGCCCTTAGAACCACCCCATCACATGGACCCCATTCTTTTTATATATATATAAATATATCTTTATTGATTTCGGAGAGAGGAAAGGAGAGGGAAAGAGAGAGAGAGACATCAATGATGAGAGAGTCATTGATCAGCTGCTTCCTGCATGCCCCAACTGGGGATGGAGCCCACAACCCAGGCATGTGCCCTGACTGGAAATCAAACCTCGATCTCCTGGATCCTAGGTCAATGCTCAACCGCTGAGCCACACCTGGCCAAGCTGCACCCCATTCTTAAAAGTGAGAAACCACCAAAGGGTCATGGCACCCCATCCCACTCCAGGACACTTTATGCTCCTACTCAAGCAAAAGGAGCACTGTCTTCTTTACATTTCCAGCTTTGAGAGGGTCACTGTGTACTCCTTATAGGGGAGGCAAAATCTTACTTCTACCCTCTTAGGGTTTTCTACTGGGCCTAACAATTAGGTTGAAATAAAACAAAGTGGCAGAAGAAAAGCAAAAATATTTATTTAATATAAGTTTTATGTGACATGGGAGCCCTCCTAAGGAAATGAAGACCCAAAGAACTGACAAAACCTAAATGTTTTTATACTAAGTTGGTGAAAGAGAGGCAATTGTAGAAAAGTATGATAGATGGGGAGGCTAAAGGAAGATAAATATTTTAACAAGGTGTGTTTGTATGGTTTGCTCTCTGCTTCAACTTCCCGGCCTTGATGATGAGAATGCCACTTCCTCCTGGCATAGGGAGGGCATCCTCCATATGAGGGTTTTACCTCCTGCTTTCAGGAAGAAAAAGGGAAGGACCAGAACACCTTTCTGGTACCTGATGGAATTTTTGTAAGTGATTGTAGCTCAAATAATTCCTCCTGCCAAATTGGCATGTTTTGGGGTGGCATCTTCTGCTGCCCTTCATCACTCATTAAGAGCACAAACATTTTTGGTGCCATTACAGAGTGGCCCCTCTTTGTCATCTTTACCCAAACCTCACTCCTGTGTTGCTGCTCTGTTGGATTGAGAAGGCCCTTCTTTCCACCACTGCATGTCCCTTGCTCCTTACAGTGACTAACAGCCCCTTCTATGTGTAGCATGAGCTCAGCTTTCCACAAGAGCAATCTTGTTATAACCCCCATTTTCCGGATGAGGAAATGAGGCTTCAGGAGATTAGACCTGCTCCAGGCCCCGCAGCCACCTGGTAAGTGTTGGACCCAGTAACACACCCCAAGTCCACACTGGCTCCCTCGCCTCCCATGCTGGCTCACTGCCAACTCTCCTCTCTACCCCTGGCGGGGGAGGAACGAGTCAGGTCATACCAGAGACCAGAGGAAGCAATCTGGCGAATCTCGAATGTGCGTCACCCTACAAAATACTGTAACTACACTTCAAAGAGCCACTGTCCTATCCTGAAGTATTTGAGGAGATGATATAATATCTGATACTTGCTTCAAATGAAGACATAGAAGAAACAAAATTGGCCATGAGTTGAACATTGTTGAAGCTGGGTGATGAGGGTTTATTATTCTCAGTCATCCCTCCCCTTTTTATTTACTTTAAACTGTCCATAATAAAAGGGCAAAAATTAAAATGTCAAACCTTGAGCTTCATTTAAGCCTGTTTCTGAATGCTGACAGTTACTCCTCCAGACGAGACCAAAATGCACTCTTTTACCATATCTGTAATGAGGAGTCCCTCCAGAGTTCCTCCAGAGTATAAACAGAGCAGCACATTTTTTAAAAAATCCTCACCCAACTACATTTACTGATCTTTAGAGAGAGACAAAAGAAGAGAGAAAGAAAACATCGATGTGAGAGAGAGACATCTATCAACTGCCTCCGGTATGCACCCCGACTGGGGATCGAACCCGCCACCGTTTGGTGTACAGGACAACACTCCAACCAATCAAGCCGCCCAATCAGGGCCGTCAGCACACATTTGACCATGGCTATTAAAATTTAATAGTATGCACATATTAAATAGTGATCCAGCAATTTTAACACCAGGGATTTACCCTACAGATATATATTCCACAAAGATGTACATTTAAGGATCATTGCATTGTTTTCAATAGCAAAAGTCTACAAACAACCTAAATGTCCATAATTAGGAGACTGGTTATTTAAATAATAGCATATCACGGGCTTAGTGCTATTGTTCACATAGCCTCATATAGAACCATTTCTAAGCCAATCTACATAACAAAAAAAGCCTAGGTCCTGAGCTGTGGGCTAAATTATTCCTTCATAGTAAAGATATATAAATATAAACATAAATATAGAAATGTAAGATTTCTGAAAGGATACATAAAATACAGTTATGGGTGGTTGTTTCCTCATTGGACTGGGAAGGTTGGAGTAGATACGAGGCCTATTTGTTACTGGTTATTGTAAACTTTTTTTTTACCAAATGTAAGAATTATGTTTTCAGTTTAGAAAAAAATAGTTTAAAAAAAAAAGAAAAGAAATTTGCAGCACATATCCTCCTACCAGGTTCTCTTTCTCTCTTTCCTCTGGCCCATCCCTGCTATGTCCTGCCTCCTTCTCGGCTCAGTTACATCCGGGGCTGTGCACCTGCTGCTCCCTCGGCCTGGAACACTCTGACCCAGAGCATTTTGTGGCTGACTCCTTGTCTGTCAAGTCTCAATTCAAATGTCACTTCCTCAGAGAGGCCTTCCCCGATCATTCCTCCTAGCATAATAACCTATATTTTTTTATTCCCTTGTCACTATAAAAAAAATCATCTCACTCATCCACCTGTTTCTTGTTTACCACCTCTCTCCCCACCAGACTCTGCTCACTCCATTTGAGAGCAGGGACCCTGGGTCTAGGTCACAGTGGGGTCCCCAGCTCCTGGAACAGTGCCAGGCTCCTTGGGGAAGCTCAATAACTGTTTCTTAAGGAATGAGTGACTATTGCTGTTGATTAAAATAAAGTTCTCTGGCCCTAGCCAGTTTCGCTTAGCGGTGAGAGCGTCGGCCTGAGGATGAAAGGGTCCCAGGTTCGATTCCGGCCAAGGCCACGTACCTCGGCTGCAGGCTCAATCCCCAGCCCTGGGGGGGGTGCATGTGGGAAGCAACCAATGGATGTGTCTGTCTCTCACATCGATGTTTCTCTCTCCCCCTTCTGCTCTCTCTGAAAGAGCAATAGAAAAAAATATCCTCAGGTGAGGATTTAAAAGAAACAAAGTTCTCTGTGCTGAACCGACAGTGTCACTGTATATGTATAGTGAGGCCGGAATTGACCAGCTCGGGAAATCCAGGCTCTCTCTGGAAAACCACTTCGATTTTGTTAAATGATTCGCATAGTGGCAGAGGAGACCTTGGCACTGCTTTCCCTCTGTACCTGCAGTATATGCCAGCCTCCTGGCACTTAAAGGCACTGCAGAAGCCCTGCTCACATAGCGGACCCCGTCCCTGGATCAGTGAGTACCCCTCTATTCCTTATCTAGCAGGTGCTTTAGTTAGAAGAGTTTTTAGAACCGGCTCCAGTGGTGTCTGAGTCCCATCATCCTCTCCTACTTGTCCCTGAAAGAAGGAGATACCGTGGGAACAGACCAGGAGTTGCGAGGAAAGAACTGTCCACCGTTAAATCTAACACTTCAAAATTGTTTCCATAACAGTGAATAAAACTGTCCAGAAAGGATTGGATGTGGATCCAGGAGGTTCTGTGCATCTTAGGAACTACAGGAAATATGGAAAGAAATGTAGAAGGCTGTTGTCCTGGTGGTAGATTGACATCTCAGAGACCCAACTGCCTAAGTGGGTACTCAAGCTCAAGGAGAGAAACTTCCCAGCAGAGCAAGCCTTGAGCCCAAACAGGAAGGCAGTGGGAGAGCCGAGCAGAGAGAGAGGGATTCCCCACTCTGCTCCTCGTCACGTCCAGGGCATGTTCAAACAGCCTGAGAGAGAGCTCTACTCACAAGAAAAATCAAAGACATTTTCTAAATGATGAAAGCTTCAACTCTGTTCTGTCCATTCTGCAAAGAGGACAGCTGCCTTTATCAATACAGTGAACCAAAATTAACTACTTTAGGAGTCAGCTTTCAAAAACACCTGCTGTTCTCACCCTTCTGTCCCAATAACAATCAATCTCCCTGACCCACAGTCCCACCCCCTCACCCCCTTCCTCCAGGCCCAGAGCTGTTATTTCTGCCTGAGGAAAGATTGGGGCTGGGGTTGACTGAAATGAAGCATTAGGTATTCCTGGAAATGGTCTTCTCGTTGTAGATACAACCAAAATAGCACTGGCTCCACACTTAATAATTGATACACTCTTCAACAGCAATTGCATTTTTCTCCAAGGTGTACAGGATTTAAAACAGACCATTTTTCCCCCATCCTTAACTGGAGATAAAATAATCTAATTGTGGTGTGTGTGATCCCATTACCCTTCTATGGCAAAAACCCCAGGCATTTGTCTCAGTTTTTCCTGAGACGCATGTTCTTACAGATTAGAAAAAAATAAAATAAAAAATACTCTTTCAGTAGAAAACTGAGAGGTACAGCAATTTGGAAGATTTGCAGTTTTTAAAGGTTTGAAGCAGATGCCGTTAGTTTGGTGAAAAGTCTTCTCAGGCCTGGGTCAAAGAACAGAGCCAATGGCTCAACAAAAATGCTGAAATGAGTGTCCATTGTAACTCCATGTGGCTGTGTGACCCAGAAACATAAGATCCTGTCCACAGGTAGGACCTTCCAATGCCTTCATGGAACCTTGCCCTTTGCTTCACATTTGCTAGTACTTTAGGTCTTCCAAGTAGGATTTTATTTTCCTTTCCAGAGGAAAGTAATCACAAATAAAAATCTTTGTAGAAAATAACTCTGAGAAGTTTCTGATCCTTTCACTAGCTTCTATAGTGATGGATGAAACTGCAAGAACAATTTAGAGCAAATGTCAGTGTAAATCTCCAAAGAAAGAAAATAGGCTTACCAAGTTTCCTTTGAAGATGCCAAATCATTCTCTTCTCTAGATACAGCATGTATTTAACTTAGACAGTGTCAAGGGCTTGCAGACACTCAATGACTATACCAGTGGTCTATCTCAATAGCAACAGATACTTACAGAAAGGGAGACATGGTGAATATAATTTCCATTGAATCAGCATTAGTAAAGACTTTCAGTTTATAGTTATTGTGATTTCACAATAGTAACCACCTCAAGAGTGATGTTTGTAGTCTATATAAATTAAACATTGCTGAGACTTCCCTTTACTTATAGGACCATTAAGGAAACTCCGATTTTAAAACCATCAATTTTCTCATACTGTGAAGATGTGAGATATACAAATAATAGTGCCAATTCATTTGATTTTGTCACCATGGGACCTCCTAGAAGAATGTTCACTCTGCCCTTCTAACTTTATAAATAACCAAATAGACCCGTAGGAGAGGCTGGCATTTGTTACCCCATTTCATCTCTGCCTTAGCAAGCACCTTGTTCAAAGTATTTTTTGGATGTTAAACTTTAGTGACTTATAGTGCAAAACCCAATTGGGGTCAGAGGGATTTTAAGGGATAAAATGAGAACTACTTGGAATAACTGGTCCCTATTCAGAATTTGACTGAGAAAGGATCTTGCCATCATTGAGCTTGAGTTGGTCAGTCTTCTTGGTTTAACAAATACCCTTAGAAGTGACCATTTCAGGGGCTAAAAAAAACCAAACAACTTCCTGAGAGATCCACTAGGAGGCATGTGAAGGAAAGAGCAGTGACTGTACCCAAGAAAAGTGATGGACTCCAAGCTAAGAAGATAGTGGCCTCCAGAGGCCACCTGGCATTCAGTGGTGACACTACACCAAAAGCTAGCAAGAGGTCCAGCTCCATGGAAGAGTATAGCCAAGCTTTTCAAGACCTTCAAAAATCTCCTTTGGATAGATAAGACAGAGAAAAGGGTAGGACTTCCAGGGCAGAGAAAAAGGGACACCAGGAGGGACGTTTGGAAAATTAGACACACCTGGCTTGAAGCCCAGACGGTGAGTGCTGGAGTCAGTGAGGTGGAAATTGAGGACAACCTGAGATGGCCAGAGAACCACAAGGGTGGCTACACATTCCAGGCTAATTTGAGGAGCAAATGGGGCCTCATGCGCAGGAAGGCCCTGGAAGGATCCCATCAGACCTAGCAATGCTGGTGACCCTCCTCTATCTCAGGGTGAGAGATGGAAATGAGAGCAGGAAGAATCCCATGTCTGCAATAATGACAATTGGGCAAGTCATGGTTATTTTAGGACAAGAAAGCTGCTTCATTAGCTCACCATTTCTATGCTGTTTGTAAAAAAAAATCTATAGTTTTACAGTTTCATGTGTATGTTTGTGTTTATTTTAAAAGCTTTTTATATGGAAAGTCAGTCTGTGTTTGTTAAACTGAAAGGAGAGGAATTTGGGGCCATACTTGGATTTCAGTGTGGCAGCAGCAGATATAAATTATTTAAAAACCATAAATAGCCCTAGCCGGTTTGGCTCAGTGGTTAGGGTCGGTCCACGGACTGAAGGGTCCCAGGTTTGATTCTGGCCAAGGGCATGTATCTCGGTTGCAGGCTCAATCCCCGGCCCTGGTTGGGGCACATGCAGGAGGCAACTAATCGATGAGTCTCTCGCACATCAATGTTTGTCTTTCTCCCTTCCACCCTCTGAAAAATCAATGAAAAAAATATCCTCGGGTGAGGGTAAAAACAAACAAAAAACATAAATATACCCTGGCCAGTGTGGCTCAGTTGGTTGGGTATCATCCAATGCACCAAAAAGTTGCTGTTTCGATTCCTAGTCAGGGCACATGCCCAGGGTTTCAGACTTGATCCCCAGTAGAGGGCATGCAGGAGGCAGCTGATCGATGTTTCTCTCTCTCTCTCTCTCTCTCCCTCTCCCTTCCTCTCTCTCTAAAATCAATAAAAAGATTTTAAAAAAAAGATTGGTCTTCAAACATTATGGCCAATGATGCCACACTTGCCTATGATCTTGTGAACATAAAACCACATCCACACCTCAGTGGCCACCAAACCATTCTGCAGAGCTTCCTTAACTGTGAGCTGTTGGAAGCTACCAGTTTGAGCACTACTGACTTTTTTTTTCAAGCTCTGAATAGCTGTAGGGATCTCAGCAGGGGCTGGAGGAACCAGCTCAACCGGGATACAGTGCCAAATGTGGCTAACCTAGGCTTTGAGTAAGTCACAGCAGCATATACCAGCGCGGGTGCCTTCTCCATGAGGTTATGGACAAATTGGGCCATGGTTCTAGGATGGAAAGTCTGTGGCCTTGGATGGCCAGATGAATGTCCAAAGAGCTGTTTGGTTTTTTAATCCTCACCTGAGGATATTTTTTTCCCCCATTGCTTTTCAGAAAGAGTGGAAGGGGGAAAGAGAGAAACATCGATGTGAAAGAGACACATCGATTAGTTGCCTCCCACCCTACCCTCCGCCCGGCCACCAGCTCAGGGATTGAGCCTGCAACTGAAGTACATGCCCTTGACCAAAATAGAACCCGAGACCCTTCAGTCCTTGGGCCGATGCTCTAACCACTGAGCAAAACCAGCTAGGGCAAAGAGCTGTTTCTTAATAAATAAAAATGTCAAAAATCTTTTGTGGAGTCCTAAGACTTCCTCTGCTTGTTGGGGCCACATTCTCAGTGAGCGTTCGTTACGCCCAGATATTATCACTACACCTTAAAGATTCATCCTTCCATCAGATACCATGAGCTCTCTCCTTGGTCTCATGACTCTCTAGGCAGCACATGTCTTTGCAGGAGCCAAGGGAATTACCTATTTCTCTTGTAAAAGGAGCTTAGCTTCAGGAAGTATATCTGGTCACTTGAATCCTGGCTTTACCACTAGCCTCTCTTTTGCTCCCCCAGCATCGTATTCCAGGCAGCCCCCAGAGGATCTCCACAAGCTAGGAATTTCACAGGGCACTGTTTGAAGATCACTGTTCTCTACCCACAGGAATTGGCACAACTTTACCAGCCCCTAGTCTTGATCCCTCACGCTCCAGATCCTCACATTTCTTTAGATGCCAATGGCATATGACAAGCTCCTACCGTTTGGGAAACTGAGAACCAAAACAGAGAAAGCCCTTCTGTACCTGCCTTTGCCCTGCACCCCAGTTTTCATTTCCAACCTGAAGACTTGCCAGTTTCCCAAGTGATTGGCAATCAAGAATAACCTTACTCATTAAGTGATTGTCCCTCCCACTCTCTGTTTCCTTCGCAAGACCTTAACTCTTTGCATCTGGGAAGCAGTGGCATGAAACTGCCTATGTGAAGGATTATTCGTGTGTTTGAGAAGCACCAGACGAGCTTCACCCATCTGAACTTTCCTTTCGGACAACTAGATTCCTCAAGGCTGGGCGGAGAATGGAGATGGGCTGGTCCATGACTCTGCTGACCAGGAGAGAAAGATCTGAAAGATTGAAGAGCACTCCAAAAAAATGCATCAATCCAAGAGTCAGGCTGAGAGGCAAAAACCTTACAATGAGATTACAGTGAGAGACAGGAAGATGGACGGGCTGACTTGGGAGGAGAAAAGCAGCAGAGTCTAGACTTGCTCGGTCCAATATGCCTCTGGCCACATGGAACTATTGAACACTTCAAATGTGGCCAGCCCTACTGAGATACACTGTGAGTGTAAAATATATACTGGATGTCAAAGACTTGGAACAAAAAAAGAATGTAAAATACCTCATTTATAATTTTTATATTGATTATGTCTGATCCAATCTAATTTATAATGATTCAGTTTGTATTGATTATGTTGAAAATGACAATATTTTCTATATATTTGGGTTAAGTAAACTGTATTATTAAAATTAATTTCACCTATCTTTTTATTTATTTTTATTTTAAAATATGGAATGCGTCACAGATTTGCATGTCATCTTTGCACAGGGGCCATGCTAATCTTCTCTGTATCCTTCCAATTTTAGTATATGTGCTGCCTAAGTGAGCACTCTTTTTACTTTTTTTAATGTGGCTACTAGAAAATGTTAAATTGCACGTGTGGCTCACATTATTGGGCAGTGGTGGTCTAGACTCAGCTAGGCTCTAGAGAGAAGTCCTGAGGCAAGGAAACAAAGAAGCAGGGACATGCTGGAACCTGAAGCCTTACCCTCGATAAAGAGGCAACGGTTAAGAGCAGCAGACCTCTCAGCCTTCCTCCCCTCAGAAGTAGCTCAGATGAAGTCGCTCTACCCAGTTTGCTGGGCGGAAGGTGCAAACAAGTTTGGGAGGATGCTGAAGGTGGGGGCAGATTCCCGGGGGCAGAACCCTTTACCCGCAGTGGGCCCGAAACCGGCCCCATCACCGACTGCAGCAGACTCCAGTGCCTCCCCTAGGTTACCCGATGGATGACCAGGTTCAGTTACACCTAACAGACAAAACCCTGTGACAGCTAATGAACAGAACCCTCAATTTAAATGCGGTGGGGGGGGGGGGGGGGGAGAAGGGCCTCTAGAAGAGAATTTTCAGGCACCTGCGACTCGCACACTACTGACCCCAGCAGGAAGAGAGGTACCTGGCAAAGAGCAGTTTCACTCCTCCCAAGCGCACCAAAGAGCAGTTTCTCTGGACTTGTGTGTGGTTTGCCATTAGACCTGTATGTCAAGTATTGTAATTCTCTGTTGTTTCAGAATAAACACATTTTCCTGGGGAAATATATGGCAGTCTGTTTAAGGTCAACAGCCCAAAAATAACAGTAGCATAAAACAAGACAGAACTTTACTTCTCTCCTAAGGAGAAAAAAATTTGAGGGAAATAAACTTCGGTCTTGCTTTGCTACTGGTTTTTAGACTTAGTCTATTACATGCAGCTGAACCTGATGAGAAGTGATGCGTGGATTTCTAACAGCCAACCTGGACCATGAGAAAGGAGCTAATGAGGACAGAGACGCAAGATAGAAGGAGCTAGGGTCCTGGATTACAGAGGAGCTATCGTTCATTTATTGTCTCCTGGTTCCACTTTCCAGGCAGAATAAAAGTGAAAAGGAGGGAATGAGACCTTTCCCTTCCTTTTAAGGAGACTCCTGGAAGTACCATACAACACTCCACTTGCATTTCATTGGCCAGAGCTTGGTTCCATGGTACACCTGGCTTCAAGAGAGAATGGAAAATGGCTTTTAGGTAGATGAATTGATCCCTCGAATAAAATCAAAGTTCTCTCCCTGAGAAGGAAGAGGAAAATGAATGTTGCAGTAAGCAACACATTTGTACCCCTTGGGTACATGTTGGTGACCTATATCACTCTGAAAGGACCCACAGAGTGGTTCTGTAGCTTCCAGCATGGGCATGTGGATAAAAGATAAGCCTTAGAGCACTAACCCTCCAAAGATCTCCCCCAGGCTCTCATACAAATGAAGGGAGCCTAGAGCAAATCAAGTCTGTGCTCAGGGGCAGGTTGAAGACCATCTCTAAGGCAATCTTGCCTCTCTATCAATTGGGTGATTAGGAGTGTGTAGTAATCCCTTGTGCCCCACATTTCACAGGTGTTCCAATCGGTGGCTTTACTGGCTCATATAACCAAACTGCCTTTCATGCAGGTGCAGCTGGCTTCAGGGACGGAGTCACTCAAATGCCACCATCTCCCTGAATCATCTGTAACTTTCCTTCCTGCTGCAGACTGGCGTCTGCTCAGCTGAGAATTTGTTTGCCAAATCAGCCTCACATCTACCACCAAAAAGGAGCTGCACCTTCCTCCCTCTCTCTGGCTGGAAATTAAAAATGCCTGGGGAGGGGGGGCTCCGATTGGTCCAGCGTGCATCGCATATCCCGTCCAGACACTCGGGTAGAGTGGGGTTAAGGGGGAGGAGAGGCCTGACTGTGGATGGACAAAATAATGCTTGTTATAATTAATAGTGGGTGTTAGCTTTGTAGAAACCTTTACTAAAATGAGAGGTGAAAATACATAGAAAGCCTGGCCAGCGTGGCTCAGTGGTTGGGCATCGACCTAGGATCCAGGAGACCACGATTTGATTCCTGGTCAGGGCACATGCCTGGGTTTCGGGCTCGATCCTCAGTGGGGGGCGTGCAGGAGGCAGCCGATCAATGACTCTCATCATGGATGTTTCTCTCTCTCTCCCTCTCCCTTCCTCTGTCTGAAGTCAATAAAGATATATTTTAAAAAAAGAAAAGAAAAAAGGAAATATGTAGAAAAAGTTTTTCACTTTGTCATGAACTCCCCCCAATTTAATGTTTGCATTTTAGTTTTCGCCATTCAGGAAACACTGCAAAGCACTCATTTTGTACTAGACTCCGGTGCCCTTCAGTATCCTTCAGTCATGGTAACAGTTGATTAAGTTACAATTTTCGCTAAATCCGTTTCAGTCCTAAAGATACACTTCAGCCTGTCCTTAGGATTTAGGTGTCTCCTGAGTCCTCTCAGTAATATTATCCTAACCGCTCCTCCGCTTGGGGCCCTTACCCAGATGGTTACTCCCAATTAGTTAGGGCTCCTTGCTTGTAAGTAATAGAAGTTTGCTTAGATCAGTTTAGGCAAAAAGAAGGACGGAACCTATAGGGTCCAAAAAAAACAGGTGCTGGAGAGATTGAAATCTGGAAATGAAAGACTGTACAGTACCAAGGTGGCCATTTTCTCAGTTTTTCAGTGTTCCTCGCCCCCACCCTCCCACCCCCGCCCCCCGCCTGGGGCTACTCTGATGTTCCCTCCTTTAATCTACTTTCTCTGCAGCGTAGCTTTCTTTGTGCTCCTGGGGAAGATAGCAGCCTTCCACCCCCACCATTCAGAAATGGGTACATGCAGTACTCCCAGGTCAGGTACGCAGGCTCCCGGGTGCCTGTCCCATCCCCAGGTGCTTGAGTAACTGACCCACTTGAGTCAAGGGTCTTCCCCTATTTGTTTGGTTTTTTTAGGTTCACTAAATATATTTTTAAAATCATAAAATGTTTATTTTTTATTATTAAAAACATTTTTTTCTAAGGGCTCTTCTATTCCAGTCAGCTATGGTTAGGGGAACAGGGTCCCAAACGATAAACATGCTCCTAGACTCTGCTCTATGCAGGGGGAGGGCATTGAGTTCTCAGAGAATGTAGGTCATGGGTTTATGTTGTTAGAATCTTTCTGAGAACTTCCTGTTACAGATCTCCAAATGTGAAGAGCATGGTACTGAACAGCAAGGACCACACTGTATTATTTCTTGCCTGCCTACTTGGCAACAGCTGGCAGTTTACAATCAACTAAATCTGACCTTGAACAGCCCATTCTTTGACAGATAAACATAATGGTTTGTTTAGGTCCCACTGAGAATTGAAGCCTCTAGCACTGGCATCCAGGTGATGATAGAAGCAGAAAACAGCTTGGGAATGAGACCATCAAGATTTTTAATCCCCAAAAATGCTGTCCTCAAAGTGCATTCTCAAGTAGATGAACGAATGTCACTTGATTTATGGATTTGTGACATTATAACAAGAAAAAACGTGAAAAAAATTCTAGATTCTTATCTCACTCTCTAATTGTCCCTTCAGTGATCCTATCCACGTCTGTGGTTTTAACTGCCATCCCTATAGAACAGGCTCATAAGTCTACACTGTAGCCTCCCCTCTGCACTCAGCTCCGTATGTATTTCCAACTGCACTGGGTATTACTATAAATATTCCAAATTCATTACGACCAAAACAAAACTATCTTTCCCCACAAATTTGCTCTTACCACATTACCAAACAAGCGCTCAATGGCATTTCCTTCTAACTACTGCCAAGCTAGACGCCTCCCTGCCTCCTCTCCATCTGTCCCTTTTGGGTAAGCACTCTTATGTCTTATCTGGACAATTGCAATGGACTCCTAACTTTCTTACTTTTTCTCTGTCCTCCAATAAATTTTCTGTTCTAGAATCAGATTATCTTATTAAAAAACATAAGTCCAGGCCCTGGCCGATGTGGCTCAGTTGGTTGAGAATCATCCCGTGCACCAAAAGGTCGCTGTTTTGATTCCTGATCAGGGCACATGGCTGAGTTTTGAGCTTGATCCCCAGTAGAGGGCATGCCATCGATGTTTCTCTCTCCCTCTCCCTTCCTCTCTCTCTCTAAAAGCAATAAAAACATATTTTTAAAAAACATACGTCCAGTGTTGCTCTCTGCATAAAAAGCTCCTGATCACCTACAAAGTAAAACCCAAAGCTTCTTAGCAATCAAGGCTCTTAAGATTTTTCTAGCTTTTGCTTGTCCAGCTGCATCCCCCATTATGTGCCAGGCATTACACCTCACCTCCTCTTTACACCCTATTAATGTCAATTTCTCACCCTTCCTGAAACAAGCATTTTCCAACCTAGATGCCAGAATGTATATTCCAGGGCAATGAACAGAAATGTAATGTTCCCTAATGGAGCTACTGCAAGTGCTAAGGGAGCCCAGAGGAGGAGCACCCATCGACCTAGTGCTTGGGGAAGAGGTACTTCTAAGCCCTGAGCAGGAATTGCCAGGTGGAATCAAAGGGGAAAGGCTCATCAGATACAAAGGTGAGGAGATGGAAGGAGCACAGCAGCAGCTTTCAGAGTGTTTAGCATTTATTGTGGTGTAGCAGAGGGAGTCTGGTGCGGGAGGGAGGCAGGGGACTGGCAGTTCCAGCCCCGCTGAACTGTAGAGGAGGTAGTGCAGGATATTAGGGGAGCTGCTTCAAGGGATTTGCAGGACAAAGAGGTCCTTCTGGAGTGTAGAGAGAACCTAATAAAATGCAAAGCTTTATCAGTAATTCAGGAGAGAAATGCTCTGGGTGAGAACATGCACTAAGGCAATGAAGGTCATGATCCTGGGACACCCGGGTGGAGGGGAAAGTATCAATGAGAATCAATGAGTTGGATTTAATACAAAACGAGGGGAGGGGTACTCTTGCACAGGGAGAGGTGTCAAAGGGGAATCTGGTTACCTATATGTGAGAGAAGAATAGAATATTGTTTTTTATTTAATTTTTTTAATGACACTATTGCAGATGTCCCCTAGTCTCCCCCCTCCCCTTTGCCCACCTCCACCCAGCTCCCTCTCCCTTCCCCCTTGGCCCCCTCCACACTGTAGTCTGTGTTCACGGGCTATGCATATCTTATTTAGCTAATCCCTTCACCTTTCTTTATCCAGTTCCCCCCACCCCTCTCCCCTCTGACATTTGTTAGTCTGTTCAATGTATCCATGCCACTGACTTTATTTTAAAAAACAAAATTCAACCAAGTAAATTTGAAGATCCAGTTGATTTTGTTAATCGGTTCATGAATCGGGCAGCATCCCTTCAGGCAACTAAATGGGCACTTCAAGGGGCTGTACAAATTGGAAGGTTTTTCTAGGCAGAAGGGTGGGGCAAGGTCGGGTTAACAGAAGATTATTTCTCAGTCCAGGTGGTGGTGGGGCCAACAGCTCGGGTTTTATTATGCAGATTGCCTCTTCCACATAAAGGAGGGTGGGATGGGGGGCGGTGGCAGGGCCCACATGACGGCTTACCTCATCAGTGTTGACTAGAAAATTCCAGACTGGTTGATTAAGATTACATTTCTTAGCTACAATATAATGTTGAGAAAAACAAGTGTGTTAATAAATACTGGGTACATAAAAAAAAAGATTACATTTCTGATGAGGGTTGAAACTGCATTTAAGTGAAGCATTAAGTCTAGGTTTGGTATCATAGGCGTAAGTAACACCATTTTGGGCCTGCGATATTCTCGATATTCTCTTTAACAATAAAATGCCTACCCCACCAGAAAAAATGTGTGATGCCTCTAGTTTTATGCCTGGTGCAAGGCAGGTTTTTAAGAGGGTTTAAAGCTTACAAACCATTTTCAATATATTGCATAATATGATACTCAGAAGTGTGGGATACATGGGCAGACAGCTTACAGATGTGAAAATCAAGGCCCAGGGGTTCCAGCTCTTCAAGTCAGTGGGAGGTGGAGTTGAGATTCCAGACCAGGCCTTTGACCTGAGAGGGTAGCCTTCCACAATGCCTCGAGGCAGTTGTAAGAACTTCCAGCTTGAAATTCTGGTTGTTGAAATTCTTTTAAACTGGGAATCTTGAATTTTTCTCCCCAGAAAGATTCCCAGAAATGAAAGAAAGGTAATCACAATTTTAATGGTACATCACGCCAATCCTGAAACTGTGATTAGCTATTAGGGAATTCATTCGGTCGGTAGCCTGGTGGGGTGGGGGAAGGAGGGCCTTACAGTTGAATAAAAAACCATTAACTTCAGCTAATAGCAATGACAATGGAGAACCCTGGTGATTGTGGACACTTAAATTGTAAATGGAAAACAGGAGGGCACCTTGGGCGTCCTTTGTTACATGCTAATGAAACGGCTGCTCTCAAACAAAGGCCGAAGGGGGATTAGAGGAGCTTGTTGCCGGTCCCTGGTAGGGTGAGATGTCAGTGCAGACGCTGGCAGCCCTGGACCCAGAATTAGGATGTCTTCCTCTGCCCTACTTGACTTTGTGACCTGGAGCAAGACCCTGCGCTCCCTGGGAGCTCTGTGTTTTTTAGTAAAATGTGTATAATCAAATCTAGGGGTGGCTGCCGCCTACCATCCAACTCGGCAACCAGATCATAGATCATCTTTTTGCATAGTCAAACTAACAAGGAACTAAAAGCCTCTAAATAGAGTGTAACGTTCCTAAGTTTTTCTGCTTTTATGCCTAAGCATGTTGCAAATCTTCCCCAAGCATCCATGTTCATGGTATCTGTGGTGGTACCTGATGGAGTTCCTGCACTCAGGGGCTCACATTTGGATAGGAGAGGACACGTGGAGACAGAAAGCTGGGTGGGACGTGTAGACAAATAACTATGCAATATTGTCAGCTCTGCAGGTCTAGAAACATGATATATTTATGCCAACCTAACTCACAGGAAACTGTTACGTAAATTAAAATGCCAATGTACTACACTTTAGCCACTACTTTTTTTTAGTATTGATTTTAGAGAGAGAAAAAGGGAGAGGGAGAGAAACATCAGTGAGAGATAAACATCAATCTGCTGCCTCCTGTATGCCCCTTACTGGGGGAATTGAGTCCAAACCCCAGGCATGTGCTATGACCGGGAATCAAGCCCTCGACCTCTCGGTACATGGGATGACACTCAACCAACTGAGCCACACCAACCAGGGCAACTATACTTTTAAAATTTTTACTTATTGATTGATTTTCAGAGAGAGAAACATCATTTTGTTGTTCCACTTATTTATGCATTTATTGGTTGCTTCTTGTATGTGCCCTGACTGAAGAGCGAATCCACAACCTTGGCGTATTTGGACAACACTCTAACCAACTGAGCTACCCAGCCAGGGCACTACTATATTTCTTAAATACAAAAAGAGTGTCCCAAAAAAATGTATTCACACTTGAACAGCTGATAGTTCAACTGATGTTACTTTCTTTTCAGATTTAACCCTTTGGAATTAATAATTATTCAAAGTGTGTATACATTTTTTGGGAACACCCTGTATAATCATCTTGGCTCCCGTTGCCTATAGGCACTATAGGTTTAGGTCAAACTCCTTAGCTTGGCATTCAAGGCCTTTACAGTCTGTCCTTGAACCAACTTTGCTGTTGGTTCTCATATGTCATGCATATACTACCTATATGTTGTTCCCTTTGTTTGGAATGTCCTTTATGACTCTTTACCAGAAAAAGTCCTTATTTTAATTGAAGGTCCAGATCAAATATTACCTTTTCTCAAATCCTTCTCTGACTAACCCTGCCCCTAGAACAGGTTATATTAATTGCTCCCAATTCAAGGCCATTATGGCCCTTATCTTATTAGATTATAAGTCATATATCCTCATGCCTACCTCTTCCATTGGATAGTGAATCCCTTGAGAACAAGAACACTATTTCATCCATCAAGGTAACCCAGAGTACAGCACATTGACTAAGTACAAGAATCTCACAAATGTAGAACTGAACTTATCCATTTGTATTATTTTGAAAATGTCAGCCTGTCTCAGCTGTCTTTAGAGGAAAGGAGGGAAAGGGCTCTTGTTCATGCTGGGACTGAGAAAAAGCACATCTTGGGGGGCCCGGGAAGGTGACTGCTGTGGAAATACAAGTGAGGGACCCCACAGGGAGGGAAAAAATGCAGCTGGAAAACCCAGACCAAATGACAACTGTTTCCACCAGGAAATTTCCTTTTGAGATCTCATTTTCCCTCAAATCTGGGGATTTCTGGACTCTGTAAATGGAGGGCCGGGCTCTGTTGTGTCCTCTCTGTGTAGGGTCTTCTCTGTGCTTGTGTGCAGTGGGTGGAGGTTATATTCCTCATTGAGACCTGTCTCAGGTGGAATAGGAAAAATCAAGACAGCCCTGGCCGGTGTGGCTCAGTTGGCTGAGCGTCGAGCCATGCGCTGAGGGTTCCCCAGTTCGACTCAGTCAGGGCACATGCTCAGTTGTGGGCTTGATCCCCAGTAGGGGACGTGCAGAAGGCAGGCAGCTGGTAGATGTTTCTACCTCTCATCGATGTTTTTCTCTCTCTCCCCCTTCCTTCCTCTCTCTCTAAAACCAATAAAACCAATAAAAACATATATTTTTTGAAAAAACAAATAGGCCCGGCCAGGCGTGGCTCAGTGGTTGAGCATTGACCTAGGACCCAGGAGATCAGGGTTCGATTCCTGATCGATTCGGGGTTCAATTGCCCAGGTTCGATTGCCCGGGTAGTGGGCTCAATTCCCAGTGGAGGGCGTGCAGCCGATCAATGACGCTCTCATCACTGATGTTTCTATGTCTCTCTCCCTCTCCCTTCCTCTCTCTAAAGTCAATAAAGACATATTTAAAAAATAATAATAATAAAAAATAAAAGTAAGGGTGGTTATGTGGGCAAATGCAATAGAACAGATCTTGTAAGACAAGGAAATGGAATGGAGGTCACTGGAAAAAGAAAAAACAGCCAGAGGCATGAACCCAACCTGACTTTGCTCTGGTATCTCCTGATCTCATTCCCACAGTGGCTCAGACCTCTGCTTCCTCTGCTTCCTCATCTCCCCTCCCTGATTCTGACTCCCAAGTCCCCTGCAAACCTTTCCGATCTGCTCCTGAGAGGGAGCTGGGTGGGTCCTGACGGTGAAGGAGAGCCATAGGCCAAGGCTCCCAGCCTTTCCTTATGATCTGCATGGTGTTTACCAAGTTCCCAGCCTTGAAGTCATTTGTGGCGCTCTCTGCCTTACTGAAGAAAAATGGATTTTGCCTCAATTCCTGATTCCTGTTTAAATATTTAGTTTAATCAGCACAGGCCCAAGTGCCTTTCCCATTTCCCCTGGTGCCTGGGGGCCATGCTGACACCAGCATCATAAATAATGCATCCGATTTCAGCAACATGCCACCGGCTGGGAGTCACTCCATCCCTCAAGTCTCGGGGCCTGCCCTCTGCTGCAGCTGCGCTGGGAGAAGCTGGACTAAAACAGAGAAGTCAGTCTTGAGCCTTGAAGGCTTTGCTCAAAGCCACTCCTGGATGGAGTCACTGTGATAGGCAAACAGTCCCCGCTCCAGCCAAATCTGAGGGGCCTTGGGGGGGGGGGGGTGGATGTGTAGCTGGGGAAGAGTGGGAAGAGGCAGGAACAGCAAGGCCGTAGAATGTTTAAGCCCTGGCTTCAAAGTTGCTCTGACCTGGTGGAGAGACTATAGGGCACCTAGAGAGGTCTGACCTAGACTCTGTGTGAATGTGGAGCAGAGGACAAGGACACCAGATAGGAGGCAGCTGAGTTCAAGGGCAGAGAAATAAGGTGACTCCAAGAAATGCTGGAACCTTCTCGTCTCACTCTGCCCCCAGAATTCTAGCTCCTAGCATGAGAACATCGTTCAGATTTTACCCCATTACACCAGAAGCCTGGGGGGTGGGGGGAAAGTTGGGGCTTCCAGGGGGTGGACACTTTGTCTCCTCTTACAGAAGAGAAACAGTGACGGGATTTGACTGGACAGGTCCTGGGTATCCTTTGCCAAAACCTCGCAAAGGTTAAACTGCCTCCAGGTGCTCTCTCCTTGGAGCAAGTTCCTCAGCGCCCTGATCTGTGCAATTAAATGGAAAACACTGTGTTGGTTGCCACTAATGATATGGGCCTGGCCTGGCTTTGTAAAAGAAGCTCCTTGGGGCAGCTCTGTAATACTCATGCTTTTTTCTTCCAAAACTTTGCAGAGATAAAAGGAAACAGAAACAACAATAAATTTATCCAGGAGTTCAAAGTTTATCTTTGAGCCCTCCAACATTTTCTGTCCTTTTTGAAATCAAGAGTGCAAATAAACTTCCCTCTCAGTCTCTTTTAGAAAGGACAGCTGCTATAAACCTACAGATAGAGATAAAAGGAGCTGATGAAAGGAGCAAATTCTGGTCTCCAGCCCTCCTTCCGGAGGTGTCATGAGCCCACCTGCCTGCTCTTGGAGTTGTCTACACAATAGAATATCTAGCACCAAAACCCTATTAATTCGTTTCGAGCTGCCTAGGACCTGGGCAGTCAGGAACCCCCAAAGGAAAGATGACGGGAGTTGGTCTCCAATGCCTGGCACCTTGACAAATCCCCTGGTCGAATTGTTGCTCTGGTATGTCACAGCTGGACCACTCAGTTTTGCTTGCTTCGGAGACCTGTATTCCTCCGGCTTTTCTCCTCTCTCTCTCATTGTTCCCTCATTTCCCCTTTGTGGCTCTCTTCTTTCTGGTCACTACATGAGTCGTTCTTTTCTTTTTAAATATATCTTTATTGATTTCAGAGAGAGGAAAGGAGAGAGAGAGAGAAACATCAATGATGAGAGAGAATCATTGATCAGCCACCTCCTGCATGCCCCTCACTAAGGATTGAGCCCACAACCCGGGCATGTGCCCTGACTGGGAATCGAACCCTGATCGCCTGGATCCTAGGTTGATGCTCAACCGCTGAGCCATGCCCAGCCGGGCTACATGAGTAGTTATTTATCTTGGCTGCACATTAGAATCGCCTGAGGATTTTCTTTTAAAACTGAGAATCAGTTTCCACTCCACACTAATTAAATCAGGATCTCTGAGGGTGGGGCTCAGTATTGTAACACTTCTGGTGCAGTCAGGGTGCAGAACCAACCTTTTCTCTCAACGCCGGCTTGTCTCAGGGTTTAGGCTTTGGCTCTCTCTCCATCTATACTATCTCCCTGGTGATCTGATAAGTCCCCAGCTTCATGGACTGCTTACACAATGCTGACTCCAAAATTTGCAATTTTTTTTTTTAAGCCTGGGCCTCTGTACTGAGCTCCAGAACCCAGATCCTGTTTAACACCTCCAAACAGATATTTACTTATTTATACGTTTTTATTGACTTTAGAGAGGGAGGGAGGGAGAGGGATAGAGAGAAACATCATGGACCAGCTGTTGAACCCGCAACTGGGGCATGTGTCCCACTGGGAATCGAACCAGTGAACTCCTGGTTCATGGGTCAACTCTCAACCAACCAAGCCACACTGGCTGGGCCAGACATTTATTTATTTTTAACTTTATTTATTTATTTTAATTTTTTATTGAACTTATTTTGGTGACATTGGTTAATAAAATTATATAGGTCTCAGATGTACAATTGTACAATTCATCATCCATATATTGTATTGTGTTCCCCACCCCAAGTCAAGTCTCCTTCCATCACCATTTACCCCCCTTTCCCCCTTCTCCCTCCACGCACCCCGTTTCCCTCTGGGAATCTCCATACTGTTGTCTGTGTCTATTAGTTTTTTGTTGTTTTGCTTAATCTCTTTACCTTTTTCACCCAGCCCTGAATACCCCTCCCCTCTGACAACGGTCAGTCTCCAAAGAGATATTTAGAAGCATCTGAATTTGCCCTCTCATCGCCTACATCCAATTCTTCAGCCAGAGCTATTGGCTCTCTCTTCAACATATGTCTCCACTGGCCACGCCAGCTACCATTCTACTCACACCTTTGTCACTTCTCTCTTCCTTGAGCTACGTTAGCCTCCTAACTAGTCTCCCTGTTTCCATCCTCTGCACAGCAGCCTGTGATTTTTATTGTTGTTGTTGTTTTTAACTTTCAGAAGGCTTTATTTCAGGCCATGATATTACACATAGCATCACTTACAACCAAGAAACATTTCTTAAGATGAAAAAATGCAATAAAGTGCTCATACCCATGGAATTCACTGGTCTTACCATGTGCCCCATTACCAAGATGCAGTTTACCTGAAAGAAAGGTGAATGGGCCATGAAAAGCTATTACAATACTAGGGGTGAGGGGGAAAAATGGTCTACATAATTAGGTGTTACATATACTATTTGTTATAAGGCTTAAAAAGGTGGCCAGTATATAGGATGGGGTAAAAACAGGTTTACAGTTGTGAGTATGGAAAATAATACAATAATTAATAAATAATACAAGAATGAACTCTGCGTTTCATGTACTCACGACTGTAAACCTACTGTTGCCCCACCCTATATGTTGCCATTTTTCTCATTGCCATTATATGCAGGTCTCAGAACCACAGATGGATTTGGAAGTGGTCTCTTTCACTATTATAGCAAAGGAAACACAGGAGGTTGGGTTTTCCATCACCATAAACTTCAGATTGGTGAGTTTTGAATTCCTAGTGTCCTAAGGGTGTTTGATGCCACCGAGAACACAATCATGCGTTTTTGAACTGAAAGTCAGGACTGGTCCCTTTCTATATTGTGTTCTCCATGTTCCAAGTGATCTTTTAAAAACATAGACCTTGCCCTGGCCAGATAGCTCAGGGGGAAGCTTCTGAGCATCTTCCCCCTAAACCAAGATTGTGGGTTCAATCCCCGCTTAGGGCCCATACAAGAATCAATGAGTGCATAAATAAGTGCAGCAACAAATCGATGTTCCTCCCTCCCTTCCTCTTTCTAAAATCAATAAGTAAAAATTAAAAAACAACAACAACAAAAACATAGATTACTACCACTCCCATGTCTAAACCCTTCCAAATGCTACTCATTATACTTAGAATAAAATCTAAACTCTTCCATGGCATAGCAGACCCTACATGATCCGGATCCGCCTCACCTCCCTGACCTCATTTCCTACCCACACTGGCCGTCCTAGGTCATCATCAGGTCAAGCTGAGTCTTGGTTTGTGGAATTTATACTAGCTTATTTCTTTTCCTGTGATGTTGCTCCCCAGATGTTCCAGTGACTCACTCCATCCCATCATTTAGGTCTCTTTTAAGTTCTTAGTTTTACCAAGAGGTCTTCCCTGACCATCATCGTCACTTTTTGTTCCCTTATTCTGATTTACTTTCTCTAGAACATTTATCGTTCTATCCTAGATTGTCTATCAATTTATCTACTTGCTCATAGTCTGTCTTCCCCACCAGAATACAAGTTCCACCAGGACAGGTACTTTGGCTATCTTGTTCACTGGTGTATCCGCAACGCCCTCGACAGTGCTCAATATATATTTGTTGAATGAAAAGGGCATTTTTGAAGACAAGCCTTATATTCTTGGTAGCTCCCTCTCCACCCCCCCCACCATAGAAACATGGATTGGGATCTGAGGAGCCATAGTGCTTCCAGAGGGGAAAAAAACTAAGGGGTTAATTGGTGCATCAACATTTGATAATCTATTGTTCATGGGGATGTGTGATATCCTTTAGCATGCTGCTTTTGGCCCTTGGCTGAGGGACATAGCATCAGAGGGATAATATCTGGGTGTTCTTTTTGTTAGCACTAAGTGAACCATGTCAGAAGGAGAGACAAATTAAGATGAGATCTGTCTCAGGGCTTGAGTGAGACTTAAATGGAGAATGGAGTGGTGCTGAGCCCCCATCTTTACCTGTGTGTATCTCTTTTTTTTCCTTGTTAAAAAAACTTTTTCTAAATTTATTGATTTGAGAGAAAGGGAGAAAGAGAGAGAGGGGAAAAACATCAATTTTTGTTGTTCCACTTATTTATGCATTCATCAGTTGATTCCTGTATGTACCCTGACTGGGGATCAAAACTTACAACCTTATGTATTAGGCAGATGCTCTAATCAACTGAGAGCTACCCAGCCAGGGCCTCTCTCTTATTCTGTTTCAGTGTCCCTTAGTCTCTGCTAGAGTGCTCAGTTTTCTGGCTGAATCTGTCTACTTAAAATTGAGTGGAAGATACCATCTGTATTAGTTTCTTAGGGCTGCTGTAACAAATTATCACAAATTAGGTCACTTCAAACAACAGAAATTTATTGTGTCACACTTTTTCGTCGTTGTTGTTTTAATCACCTGAGAATATTTTTCCCATTGCTTTTTCAGAGAGAGTGGAAAGGAGAGAGAGAGAGAAACATCAGTGTGAGAGAGGCACATTGATTGGTTGCCTCCCATGCCCCCCCCCCCCAGGGGCCAAGGATTGAGCCTACAACCAAGGTTGGTGCCCTTGGCTGGAATAAAACCTGGGACCCTTTAGTCCATGGGCTGACACTCCAATCACTGAGCGAAACTGGCTAGGGCCTGTCACAGTTTTGAAGGCTAGAAGTAAAAAATCAATGTGTCAGAAATCAGGGTTGTTCCTTCTGAGGAGCCCTGAGGATGCTATGCCTCTCTGCCATATCTGGTGCTTGCTGTGACCTTTGTCTGCCCTTGACTTATTGCTTCATAACTTCAATCTCTGCCTCCACCTTCACATGGCCTTCTCCTCTTCACTCTGCATCTTTTTTTCTGTCTCTTATAAGGACACTTCTCATTGGATTCAGGACTTACCCTAATCCAGGATGAGATTATATCTAGATCCTTAATTTTGTCTGCAAATACCTTTTTTCTAAATAAGGTCACATTCACAGGCTCCAGGTGGGATGTCTTTTGGGGGGGGTGGGGCGGCACAATTCAACCCACTAACAATCTTAGAGGCAAAAGAAAGAGGTAGAAAATATATATTTTTTTCTTTTTTAGGCTGTGTCCCTTCTGTTGTCTTCCTGTTGTTTTTTTGTTTTTTTTTTATGTCTTTATTGATTTTTTTTCAGAGAGAGGAAGGAAAGGAGAGAGAGAGAAACATCAATGATGAGAGAGTCATTGATCGGCCTCCTCTTGCATGCCCCCTGCCGGGGATTGAGTTTACATCTCGGGCATGTGCCTTCAGGAATCGAACCTCGATCTCCTGGATCATAGGTCAATGTTCAATCCCTGAGCCATGCCAGCTGGGCTCCTCCTGTTCTTTTTGTCTTCCCTCCTCCAACCTACCCTCATTGCTTTTCTAGAGCTGGGAGCAGAATTCTCTTCTTTATCTGAGAAATCTGCTGGCCCTTGTGGGATGGTCAGCCTGGGGCAGTCTCCCTTGTCTTCACCATCTGTCTTGGTCAGTGACTTGTGTGACTCTCTGTCCATGCCCTGCGTGTTTGCACATTTGGGCCTGGACTCTGATCTTTTGAACCTGGACCTGCTAAACCTGTTTTCACCCAAGCTGAAGGACTCAGGGAACCTGCTTCTTTCCCTGGGGCCAGGGTTTGGCTTACTCCTTCGACAAGATAGGCTGGTCTCTTTGCTGATGGTAACACAGAAGAGGATATTTCCAGCCCAGATCTCTCTCTTAAACTTCAGGACTGTTCACCCATCTCTTTCCTAAAGAGGAAACATATACCTGGATGTTTTCAAAGACATCTTGAACACAACTAATTTAACATTGAACCTGTCAACTATTTCTTCTCCCCCAACTTGCCTCCCTTCCTGTATTCTCTACTCACTGAATTGCACCTCTTGCCACCCAGTTGCTTATAACTTGGTATTAACCTTTCATTCCATGCCTCCCAGAAGTCACCTGATTCTGTAGCTCCTACCTCTTAAATCTCTGTCAAACTCATTTACTTCTCTCACATCCCACTGACTCTATCCTAGGTCAAGCCATCATCCCTTCTCATCAACCTCCCAACTGATCTGGCCTGGACTCTGCTCTCTGTTATCAGGGATGTCGGTTCTCAGTTCTTGAGTTCAGCAAAGAAAGAATTCAGAGCCAAGAACTCTAGCACAGGAAGAAGTTTATTTAGCAATAAAGTGAAAATACACTGGAAGAGAAGATTCAAGAGGTGCTGCTCAGAAAGCTGCCTTGGCCTTTTAGAAAGAAAAGTCACAGAGGCAGGAGAAGTGAGCCAGCTGGGCTGCATAGACTCAGGAAACAAGTTACAGAAGCAGAAGAAGGGCCCTTGGAAACAGGTTCAGGGGGTTAGCCCAGAATGAGCTGTTGCTGCCTGCTGCTCCCCTGGTTGCAAGGTTTGTGGGGACCCTTATAGCTTAGGAGAAAGAAAGCAAAGATACATGCCCGAAGAAAGAAGGTGTGAGGTGCGCTCTAGAGAGAGAGCGCGCCTCCACTGGGTCCTTTGTTTTAAAGGTTTTTAACTTTTCTAAAGTCAGAAATTTTAGGGGAGTTCTCAGGGGAGGATCTCAATAGAATACTCATCATTTTCCCAGGTGTATTCTTGAATACGCTGATTCATCAAAATGAGCGTACGGGGTCAGGGTCATCTATACTGGTTGGTCGGCAGTCATTGGTTATTGCATCTGGCCCTAATGCTAGCAGTAACATTGCTTTGTCTGCTTTTGCTGCTTTTCTGGGCGTGGAGCTGAAACACAACTGAGGCCCACATATTATCTCTAATTTGATCAAAACTCTGCCTTGGCCAGTCAGCGTGGCTCAGCCGTTGAGCATTGACCTAGGATTCAGGAGATCGAGGTTCAATTCCCAGTCAGGGCACATGCCTGGGTTGTGGGCTCAATCCCCTTTAGGGGGTGTGGAGGAGGAAGCCAATCAATGACTCATCATTAATGTTTCTATCTCTCTCCCTCTCCCTTCCTCTCTCTGAAATCAATAAAGACATATTTAAAAAAGAAACAAAAAAACCCTCTGCCTCCGTGGTCAACAGACCCGAGGCTTTGTTCCTAAGGTTATTTGATGCTCATCAGAACCTCATTGTCCTGAGGGCTTAATGATTAAGGGAGTGGTCGTGCAAGGGCGAAGGAGGCCGTGAGTCAAGAGTGCTGGATGAGGTCAGTTTGAACCAGCTCTCTGTCTGTTTCCCCTTCCACTTGCCAAGGAATTTTCCTACTTCTTCCTATCCTGCCTCATCTCCACTCACTCTCTTTGCTGCAGCCTGAGTTATTTCTATAAACGCTCCCTGATAGCTTCAATGCTTCCCATTGCCCATTAGGATTATTTTTCCTGTCCCACACCCTATACTGCCCAGCCATCTCTCACTTAAATCCACAGCTCTCCATAAGCTAAAAAAGGGAAGAGCTAAGGTCAGTTAGGATAACCTTCTAGGCGCTCATCCATGGCACCATTATGACTTTCAGTTCCTTCTCCACTATCTAGAGACAATGTTGTCACTGAAGAAGGAACATCCTTGTGGATGTAACCAAAAAGCTGAGCTTGCTCCCCTTTGAGGGCATGAAGGAACCATGGAACCCTAAAACACACATTTCTAAAAAGCAGGAAATTCTGGGATTGGTCCTGGGTTTCCTGTTTTTAGCACAGAGATCAATGGAAGAAGCAGCTCCATGATTGGAGAAGCTTCTCCAGACTCCAGTTTCCTTTCCATTAGGGGCTCCCTTGCTTTGATTCTTGCTGTCACATACCTTCCTCCTGGGACAAAATCCTCCTTTAAAAATCAGGTCCTCCTTAGAATAGCTGCAACAGGCTTTTTTCCAAAGGAATTTTACTAAATGACAAAATAAGTTAGTGAAAGAAAAAAAAAGAGAAATCATAGAACACACAAGCAAGATATAGTCCCTTTATCTAAAGCCCGGCATCGAGTTTAAGATCACTGTAATTACATTCTAAACCCCCATGCTCCTGTAGTGAGTTTAGTATGTCACAAAGCTCCTAGACTTGCTGGCCAGCCTTTTCTTATTTGTTTTGTGTTTATAAAAACTTCACCGTAAAGTTGAAACAAAAACCAACTCGCTGTCTCTTGCAGTGTCCACCTCTCTTTAGCTAAATGGTGGGATGCTGGAGATTGACACAGAGAATGTCCTGGGCTTTTAGGCAATCCTTTATGTAGACCTTTAATCACAACAGCTATGTTGGGAAATTTTACCCATGGGAGAGCTGGATTTATCCTGGGATTCCTGGCATGGTCTGAGAAACACTTATTTGTAATGAGGATGACTGGAATAGAGAGAAGAGACCTAATAATTATGAAGCTCTGAACATGTGCTGAACACTTTATATATTTAATTTTTAGCACAAGCCTTCACTGTAGGTGTCAATCACTAATTATATTTTGTAGAACTTGAGGCTCAGAGGGGTTAAGTAACTTGTTCAAGATTTTAAAGCCAAACAGCTAAACTAAGAGTGAAGATTTTCCTAACTGGTTGTTAAGTTTGTGATCCGAACCATGCAGCATAGGTGGAGGTGCCTTTGTTTTCTTTGCAGGTACAAGCTTTTCCACCCTTCTTTGTCTGGCTGGAGGGATTCTTTCAGTCTAAAATCATTTGCTGAACTGCCTTATGTGCATACCTCTTTGGTATTAGTAGATACATTAGTTTCATAGACAAAGTCCTTGCCTGCTGCCAGTTTACTGGATGACTCCAGGTGAATTATTCAGCCTACTTATGTGTCAGCTCAGAAATGAAGTGATGTCAGGTAAGTCACAGTATGTGTTTGGTGGGATCTCCCATAAAAGGATTTAGATAAACATCAGCTATGCAGTGTGCCTAACAGAACATTTGCTTTTTTCTCTGGGCCAAAGAGCTGGTGCAGGCTCACAATTTGACACATGGTATAAAACCCTTGGGAATCTGAAACTTTCTGAAGTTAAGAAAACAACAAGCCTGGCTGGGCGTGGCTCAGCAGTTGAGCATGGACCTAGGATCCAGGAGGTCCCGGTTTGATTCCTGGTCAGGGCACAGGCCCGGGTTGCGGGATCGATCCCCAGTCCGGACGTGCAGGAGGCAGCCGATCAATGAAGTCTCATCATTGATGCTTCTCTCTTTTCTTCTTCCTTCCTTTCTCTGAAATCAATAAAGATACTTAAAAAAAAAATAACAAAAACAACAGACACCTGTTACTTGCATAGTACTCTATAGAGCATTTTCAGGGATCTTCCTCACCCCACCCGTGAACTGGAATTAGTGGCTCATTTCAATAGATGAGAAATCTTGGGTCACACAAGGTTAATTCAGGCAAAGGTGCTTACTTTATTTTTTTACTTTGCCTCAGCTATCTAGGGAATTAATTTTTTTTTTTTTAAGTATATCTTTATTGATTTCAGAGAGAGGAAAGGAGAGGGAGAGAGCGAGAAACATCAATGATGAGTCAGTCACTGATGAGGCCCACAACCTAGGCATGTGCCCTGACCAGGAATCGAACCTCAATCGCCTGGATCCTAGGTGGATGCTCAACCGCTGAGCCACGCCGGCCGGGCGAGAATTAGTTTTTTTACCTCAATAATTTGTCACGGTGCACCAACACAAGTGCCATCAACAGGCAAACAAAACGCAAGGCCAGAGTCAACAGCGCGCGGCTGTAAATCACCGGCACCTCCAGACAGCCCAGAGCAGCGGGGCTCAGCTCTGTGTGTATCCCCGGCGCCCGGAGTCGTCGGGCATGGACGGGCTTTCCTGGTGGTTTGTGCTGGTCGTTGGGCATGGACGGGCTTTCCTGGTGGTTTGTGCTGGTCGTTGGGCATGGACGGGCTTTCCTGGTGGTTTGTGCTGGTCGTTGGGCATGGACTGTTTTCCTGGGTGGTTTGTGCTGGTCGTTGGGCATGGACTGCTTTCCTGGGTGGTTTGTGCTGGTCGTTGGGCATGGACGGGCTTTCCTGGGCGGTTTGTGCTCGGTCGCTGGGCATGGACGCGCTTTCCTAGTGGTTTATGCTCGGTCGCTGGGCATGGATGGGCTTTCCTAGTGGTTTGTGCTCGGTCGCTGGGCATGGATGGGCTTTCCTAGTGGTTTGTGCTCGGTCGTTGGGCATGGATGGGCTTTCCTAGTGGCTTGTGCTCGGTCCTTGGGCATGGACGGGCTTTCCTGGGTGGTTTGTGCTGGTTGTTGGGCATGGACGGGCTTTCCTGGTGGTTTGTGCTCGGTCTCTGGGCATGGACGGGCTTTCCTGGGTGGTTTGTGCTGGTCGTTGGGCATGGACGGGCTTTTCTGGTGGTTTGTGCTGGTCATTGGGCATGGACGGGCTTTCCTAGTGGTTTGTGCTCGGTCGCTGGGCATGGACGGGCTTTCCTGGGTGGTTTGTGCTGGTCGTTGGGCATGGACGGGCTTTTCTGGTGGTTTGTGCTGGTCATTGGGCATGGACGGGCTTTCCTGGGTGGTTTGTGCTGGTCGTTGGGCATGGACGGGCTTTCCTGCGTGGTTTGTGCTGGTCGTTGGGCATGGACGGGCTTTCCTGGTGGTTTGTGCTCGGTCGCTGGGCATGGACTGCTTTCCTGGGTGGCCTGTGCTCGAGGGAGAGCAGCTGAGGTTCAGCTCTGCTCGGTGTTTCACTTCTGCGAGGGCGCGAGGCCGAGCAACAGGGGGAATTAGCGGGGGAATAATAAGCATCTGAAAGCTTCAGGCGCACGACCAGGTCCGCAGTCCCGCAACCAACGGGGCTGATCGCAGCATCCCCTCCTGGGGGGCGACGCGGGGGGCCGGGTCCCCTGCCAACAAAGAACCCCCCCCCCCCCCGTCCTCCCGGGGGAGCCCTGCATCAGCGCCGGGCCTGGGGGGCGCAGTCGGGGCGGCTGGGGAGGCGCGTTTCCCGCCCGGGTCCTCACCGGGCGCCCGTCGGGGGAGCTTCAAGTTCGGGGCCCCGGAGGCGCCCCTGCAGCGCTCGTGCGCGGCCCGTGTTCGCCGGACCGGCGCCTCCGTGCCAGAGGGCACACGGCCGGGCTCCCGGGCGGGCCCCTCTCGGGGCGCAGGTGACAGGCCCTGGGGGCGATGGCGCCCCGCGGGGGCTGCCCCGGCCCCGCCCCGGCTCCCGGGCGGCGCCCGGTCCCCGCTGGCGAGTGCAGGCCGCCCGCCGGGACCCTCCCCCTCGGCCCTCGGCCCTCGGCCCTCGCCCCCCGGCCCTCGGCCCTCGCCCCCCGCGCCCTCGCCCCCCCGCCCCCCTCGCGCCCCTCGCCTCTCGCCCCTCGCCCCCCTCGCCCCTCGCCCCCCTCGCCTCTCGCCCCCCTCTCCCCCCTCGCCTCTCGCCCCTCGCTCCCCTCTCCCTGCGCCCTCGCCCCTAGCCCCTCACCCCCTCCGCGGGCCCGCGGGCGCCTCCCCGGGTCTTGGCGGCCGCGCTCCGACCTGCGGCCGGGCCGCTGGGCCTCGCGGGCCGGCGGGGGGCGGGCACCTGCCCCCCCGGCGTCCCCTCCCCCTCCCTCCGTCCCCTCCCCCCGCGGCGAGGCGGCGGCGCAGGCGGCGGCCGGGCCGAGCTGAGGCGGCGGCGGGCGGGGCTCGGCTCGGGCTCCGGGCGGCGGGCGGACATGGCGGCCAACATGTACCGGGTCGGAGGTAGGAGGGCTCGGCCGGCCGGCTGCGGAGCGGGCCCGGGAGGGGTCGGGCGCGCTCTCCGTGGCCGCGGGGCCCGGCGGGGCCGAGGGCGCGGGGGGGCCGCGGGGCCGGGGCGCCCTCCGCCGCCTCCCCTCCCGCGCCCGCCCCACCCGCCCGGGCCCCGCGGCCTGCACCGGGGGCGAGGGGCCAGACGCCCGGCGGGACCCCCGGGGCGGGGCCGTGGAGCCCCTGGGGGGCGGGCGCCCTCGCGTCGCCGCTGGGCGGGGGGCCCGGGCGCGGGCCTCACCCCACCTCCCTCCCGCAGGGGGGCGAGCGCCGGCCCCGCAGGCCCGCCCGGCCCGGCCCAGCGCCTCCCCGGCCTCGCGCCCTCGGCCCCCGACCTGCCCGGGACGCGGCGCCGCCCGCGCGGGGACCCGGGCCCCGGACGGCCGCCCGCGCCCCTCCCCGGCCCCGCGGGGCGAGAAATAAGGTCAAACAAACTTTCTCCCGCTCGCGCGCCCGCCCCCTCCGTCCCGGGGAGTCGCTCGGGCGGCGGCGCTGGGGGCCCGAGCGGGGGCCTGCGGGGGGCCTGCGGGGGGCCGCGGAGGAGGCGGAGGCGGACGGCAGCGCCCGACACGCGGGCTCCGGGCGGCGGGTGGGAGGCGCGGCCGCGCGGGGTGCGCCCTTTCGGGGAGAGCCTGCGGCAGTTTATGAAGCACGGTCCTAAACGGAGCCGGCTGCCCACGCGAGAGATGAGGGGACCCCACCGCCGCGGGGGGCTGCTCTCGGAGGGGGACCCCCGCCCCTCCCGCAGGTGGCGCGGGGAGAAGCGTGGGGCGCCTCTCAGAGGGGGACCCCCGCCCCGCACCTCCCGCAGGTGGAGTGGGGGGGGAAAGCGTGGGGTGCACCTCTCAGAGGGGGACCCCCCCGCCCCTGCAGGTGGAGTGTGTGGGGGGGAAGCGTGCGGTGCACCTCTCAGAGGGGGACCCCCCGCCCCTGCAGGTGGAGTGTGTGGGGGGGGAAGCGTGCGGTGCACCTCTCAGAGGGGGACCCCCCGCCCCTGCAGGTGGAGTGTGTGGGGGGGAAGCGTGCGGTGCACCTCTCAGAGGGGGACCCCCCGCCCCTGCAGGTGGAGTGTGTGGGGGGGAAGCGTGGGGTGCACCTCTCAGAGGGGGGACCCCCGCCCCGCCCCTCCCCGCCCCTCCCGCAGGTGGCGCGGGGAGAAGCGTGGGATGCACCCCTCAGAGGGGGACCCCCCCCGCCCCTCCCCTCCTGCAGGTGGCGCGGGGGAAGCGTGGGGTGCACCCCTCAGAGGGGGACCCCCGCCCCGCCCCTCCCGCAGGTGGAGCAGGTGGCGCGGGGGAAGCGTGGGGTGCACCCCTCAGAGGGGGACCCCCCCGCCCCTCCCGCAGGTGGGGCAGGTGGCGCGGGGGAAGCGTGGGGCGCCGCTCACCCGCTGCTGAGGGTGTGAGCTGGTGACGCCCGCCGGGCAGCGGCCGGTGCTCCGCGTGGCCCCAGGTCACTGGTTTACGCGGGGAGCGCGCCGGGCAAACTGGGTCGCAGGGAAGCGACGTGGAAGCGGTCGGCCGGCTGCTCGGTGACCACAGGGGATGTCTTTGTTACTGAAGAAATGACATGTGTGGAACAGGACTCTCGGAGAACTCGGTAACACACGAATTGAATGAAAATGCCAGGAAAATAAGTGTCTGCGAATAAATAGGAGGCGCATGAGACAGTGTGTTACGGTTGCATTACCGAGTTTGCTTTTGCCCGGGAATGAGTTACGTGCTTCATTTTCAATGTGAATTGCCTAATAGACGAAGTCGCAGTCCACAAATGGGAACTTTCTGTTGAAAAGATTAAGCTCTTTATTTTCTTTAATTACAGATTATGTCTACTTTGAGAATTCCTCCAGCAACCCATACCTAATCAGGAGGATAGAAGAGCTCAACAAGGTATGCCTTTGCGTGTTCTTGATTGTAATATTAAAACATAATTGTTTCCCTTTGCAGATAATTGGGTAAAGGGCGTAAGAGGTGATTTTGCTTTCAGTCCCAGACTCTTTGAAATTAGAGATTTCAGATTGGAGAATTATGCAGGATTCTAGGTATTCTTTTCCTTTTTATAATCTCTGATATTAAATGTTGCTGGGTATTTAACATCTGCAGATTTTTTCCAGTTGCTTAGAACTTCTCAGAGCAGGTCATTCCTGTAACCAGTCCCTTGTTATATTTAGAGTCATAATTTATATTTCTCCTTTTTTAATAAATTTGTTCTCCCACCTTTAGAAGGAGGAAACTAGGAAATAAAGTGTTGAAGGGAATTTGTAAAATTTTGCCCTAGGCTAACTAGTATAATTAATAAAGTGTCTTTGTACCTTAGGCTCAAGTAACAAGAACTTTTACATTAAGGTTTGTCTCTGATCACAGGTGTCCAAGGACATCAGAAGTATTATGACTGTGTGTAGTAGATGAGCTTTTATAAAGGAGGCACACGAAAACAGTCATAAACTACTTGAACCATAGGTTTCTAATGATGCTCTGGTTTCTTACAAACCACTTTGAGGGTTATTTATGTAGCTTATGAGAATTCATACTGTTAAAATGTTTGGGGCTGTCCAGTTGATAGCTTTCCCTCAAAATACCATCTGGAGACTGGTCCGATTCTGAGTCCCAGGAAGCCAGGTCTGGTCAAGGACACTCCTGGCTTATAAACCTTGAGATCTTGGTTTGCTTCTGGGATTACATCAGGGGCCTTGCATTTTAAAGATTTCTATAGTATTTGTGACTGTTGCTGATTGAAGACAATGGCCTCAGGATTGGATCAGTCTATGAGTGGGAAGTGCCCCTCTTGCACCTCCACTCTTGCTGCTCTGCACCTTGCTTATTTGGCTCCAAGCATGGTAGATAGCACTGTTTCTCCCATGTACTCACCTTAGGACTGTTTAGTTGTTACCATTCTCTTGTACCTCGCTCTTTTTTCCATCTCCTTTACACCTTCGAATATACTTAATTATTGTGTTTATTTTCATTGCCTGTTTCCCCAGATTAGAATGTAAGCTCAGTGTGTAATGGCTGGTCCATAGTTATGACATTCAGTAAATATTTGTTGAATTAATGGATTTCTCAAATGTCTGCTGTTAATACTTGTACATAGTTTTACTGTTTACAAAGTATTTTGATTCATTCGTTTTACAGACATTTCTGAGAACCTGCTACTTGCCAGGCACTTTTAGATACGCACTTTTAGGAATTCAGGGGTGAACAAAAATAAAAAAGTAGGGACAGACATCAGCCGAATAATCCCACACCAGCCAAATAATCCCACACAAAGGAAATTGCAGCTGTGCTAAATTTATAACCATCAGAGCGTGATGCTCCAGGAGCATATAATCTGGGGATTCACATTCGTTACCTCTGTTGAGTCTCACAATAACCTTAAACCTTTAAGGTAGATGCACTATAAAGTGTAGTTGTGAGGCACACAGTGTTTAAATGACTGGGTTACACTTTGAGCTTGAACCTGGATCATTTCTTTATGATCTTTTCACATTCCTTTATATTACTATTCACTTCAGAAGTACCCCTCTCCCCCACCAGTCCTCACCTTATCCCTGCTCCTCTGCTTTCAGCAAAGAGTCATTAATATAATAGCTGTCTTTTAGGGGTTGAGGGTGACTGTGAGGAATGGGATTCTCTGTAACACAAAAAATGGTAGAGAGATTAAAGATGGCGGACTGAGTGGAAGCTACACTGACGCTCTTCTGGGACCAAACTGGAATTACAACTAAAATATAGAAAACCCATCCTGAATAATCAACTGTAACTGAAGAAGAGCTGGAGAGCACCCTCATAACCAAGAAGGAAAAGTAGAGACCGCATAGAGACTGGTAGGAAGTGTGGAGGGACGAGAGGGCTGGCTGGGCTCCCATAGGCAGCAGCTGAAGGTCCTGAGGGATAGCTCAGCTGTGGGGGTTCCCACTGAGGACTCTGGGGCCTAAACCCCAGGCTGGGCTTCCTGGCCAAGAGCACCAGAACTGAGAAAGGTACCCACATAACATCTGGCTGTGAATAGCAGCCAGGTTTCTGTTTGCCAGAGAAACATGGCTGGAAATGCAGGCACCCTTTTAAAGAACCAACGCACTAAATTTCGTGTGCAGCCACTCACCTTGGGCTCCAACAGAGGGAGGACAGTGTGGACTGGAGCTGTGTGAGGAGAATCTAGGGTTGTGGGCTCTGGAGATAGAGCTCAGAGGGCACCCGTCTGGATTCCTTTGCCAAGTCATTCCCTCATACTGCAGAGGATATCTTTCACCAGCAGACACTTACCTTCCTAGCAGCTTTTGCCTGAGGGGGAAGCAATTGCCCCACCTGCTGGAAAACCTCTCACCTTACCCAGGAGTTTCTACAGCCTCACGCTCATTAAGAGACTGATAACAGTCAGCCATCTCACCCTTTGGAGTTTCTATAACCTGAGGCTCATTAAGAGAATCAGATTAATCAGCCTGCAGGAGTTCTTTGGATCTTTGCCTGATCTGCTACTGGACCTGGGCTTTGGAGAAGCAGACTTTGGTGTGCATCTTGGTCCTGTCCAAACGCACTCAGCCTCAACAGAGGGGACCTCAAGCCGTAGGTTGTTGGTAGCTCCAAGCAGAGTACTGCAGGCCAGCCACAAACAAGTGTCTGACATTGGCCTGCACCAGAACTCGTTCAAAAATTGAGAGTCGTAGTAGGTCTACCTAATACATAGAAACAAACCCAAATAGGCAGCCAAAATGGGGAGACAAAAAACAAGCCCCAAATGAAAGAACAAGAGAAGTCTCCAGAAAAAGCTAAATGAAACAGATGAGCAGTCTATCAGATATGGAGCTCAGAGCACTTATTTTAAGGATGTCCAACAGCATGAAGAAAGATATGGAAACTATGAAGGAAATTAGGAATGACATAGCAGAAATAAAGAATACATTGGGCCCTGCCGGGCATGACTCAGCGGTTGAGTGTCAACCTAGGATCCAGGTGATCGGGGTTCGATTCCCGGTCAGGGCACATGCCCGGGTTGTGGGCACGATCAATGACTCTCTCATCATTGATGTTTCTCTCTCTCTCTCCCTCTCCTGTCCTCTCTCTGAAATCAATAAAGATATATTAAAAAAAAAAAAATACATTGGAAGGAATAAACAGCAGATTAGAGGAAGCTGAAGATTGGATCAGCAAATTAGAAGACAGGGTAGAAAAAAAAAATCACTCAATAAGAGATCCAAAAAGGAAAAACAATTAAAAAACAGGATGACAGTCTAAAGGAGCTGTGGGACAACATGAAATGTAACAATATTCACATTATAGGAGTGCCAGGCTATGTAGAAAGTAAGCAAGGGTTAGAGAACCTCTTTGAAGAAATAATGGCAGAAAACTTGCCTAACCTGGTAAAGGAGAAGTCACACAAGTTTAGGAGGTACAGAGTGTCTCAAGCCAGAAGAATCTAAAGAGGCCCTCCCAGACACATCATAATTAAAATGTCAAAATTCAAGACAGAATATTAAAGGCAGCAAGATAAAAACAATCCGTTACCCACAAAGGAGTTCCCATAAGGCCGTCAGCTGACTTCTCATCATAAACTCTACAGGCCAGAAGGGAATGGCATGAAGTAGTCAAGGTAATGCAAAATAAGGATCTGAAACCAAGACTACTCTATCTAGCATGATTATCATTCAAGATAGATGGGGAAATAGTTTCCCAGACAAAAAAAGGCTAAAGGAGTTTATCATCACCAAGCCAGCCTTGCAGGAAATGTTAAAGGGACTGCTGTAATAATAAGAAATAGAGAGAGAAACATAGGCATAAAGAATTAAAATGGCAATAAATAAGGACCTATCAATAATAACCTTAAGGACTTTCAGGGAGAGAGCAACAGCAATATAGTCATAGTTGTGGACTTAAACACCCCACAGACTTCACTGGATAGATCTTTCAGACAAAAAGTCAACACAGAAACAGTGACTAAAATGGCTAGATGGATTTAATTGATATTTACAGAACATTTCACCCCAAAGCTGCAGAATATACATTCTTCTCAAGCGCACATGGGTCACTCTCAAAGATAGACCACATGTTAGGATACAAAACCAGTCTCTACAAGTTCAAGAAGATTGAAATCATATCAAGCATCTCAGATCACAAGGCATGAAATTAGAAATCAACTACAGTAAAAACACTCAAAAACATTCAAATACATGGAGGCTAAATAACATGTTATTAAACAATGAATGGGTTACCAATAAGATCAAGAAAGAAATAAAACTTCCTGGAGACAAATGAAAATGGACACAAAACAACCTAAAATCTATGGGACACAGAGAAAGCATTCCTAAGAGGGAAGTTCATGGCACTGCAGGCCTACCTCAAAAAGCAAGAAAAATTTCTAGTAAGCTATCTAACACTACAACTTAAAGAATTAGAATGCTCCCTTGTGAAACTGTCTGGACCAGGGTTTTTGTTTGCTGAGAGGTGTTTTTTTTTATTACTGCTTCGATTTCACCAGTTGTTATTGGCCTATTCAGATTTTCTGATTCTTCCTGATTCAGTTTTACATGATCTCACTCATATGTGGAATCTAATAAACAAAATAGACTGAGGAACAAAATAGATACAGAGACAGAAGCATGGAACAGACTGATGAATCTCAGTGGGAAGGTGGGGGTGGGGGAGTGGGTGCGGAGACATTAATCAAAGAACTTAATGCATAAATGCATAACCCATGGACACAGACAGTAGTGTGGTGAAGACCTGGGGGCGGTGCAGATGCAGGGTGGAGGGGATCAATGGGGGGAAAAAGGAACGGCTGTAATACTTTCAACAATAAAGATAAAAAGAAATGGTAGTTTGGATGGAGTATTGGTAAACAACTGCGATTCGCTAGTTAAGTATTAAACATTTATGTAGGGCCTTTATTTCTGAAGGGATGTGAAAAAGATCTCATTTTCACTAATTCATTAAACAAATATTTCCTGAGCACCTGTTATGTACTAGGGACTATGGTAGGCTCAGATGTAATAGTGAACCATATGGAAATGATCCCTGACCACATGTATTCTCATGAAGGAGATAGGGAGATGCATAAAAAGATGTTAACAGGCAAAAGGAAATAGTTATAAACAGTGTTAACTCCTAAGAAGGAAATAAGTAAGAGCCTTGCGTGAGGAATAACAGGTCACTTCCTTTGGATAGAGAAGGAAAGGATTTTAAGGACATTGAAGTTGAGGCCTAAAGGATGAGAAAGGTAGCCATGGGAGAGAGGCCACAAGAGTATTCCAGAAAGGCCTTGACTACTTAGAGGTCAAGTTGGCAAAGTGGGGACAGTGAACTTGATTGGAAAATACAAATAATGATTTTAAGAACACTTGATACATAATTGATAAGCCAGGGGAAGAAGGGACATTAACCTGTTTTATTAACTATCTTCTAAATAGAATTTTTAAAACCAAATGCCTAGGATAAACTGTCAATCACCATTGTTACAGAAAATAACACTTTTATTTTCTTTAAATTTACTTTTGTAAGTTGGCTCCTGGTTGGAAAAAAATCCTATTTGAAATGTTACTTGCTTAGTTTGAAAGCTTGACTATAGTATTTCTTTTTTATATGTTTTTATTGATTTCAGAGAGGAAGGGAGAGAGAGATGGAAATATCAAAGATGAGAATCATTGATTGGCTGTCTTGTCTCCTCCACCCCTCTACTGGGGATCAAGCCTGCAACCTGGGCATGTGCCCTGACCAGGAATTGAACAGTGACCTCCAGGTTCATGGGTTGACACTCAACCACTGAGACACACTGGCCGGGCTGATTATTATTATTATTATTTTTATTATTATTTAATATATCTTTATTGATTTCAGAGAGAGGAAAGGAGAGGGAGAGAGAGAGAGAGAAACATCAGTGATGAGATAGTCATTGATCGGCTGCCTCCTGCACTCCCCCGACTGGGGATTGAGCCTGAAACCTGGGCATGTGCCCTGACCGGGAATTGAACCCCGATCACCTGGATCCTAGGTTGACGCTCAACCGCTGAGCCACGCCCAGTTTGGCTTACTATTATTATTATTATTATTATTTTAAAATTACAGTAATAGATTTTATTCTCAATTTTTCCAGAAAAGTTTTGGGAACTTTTAGCTGCAAAACAATATCAGTTGATGAATACAATTCAACACTGTTTATCACATATTCCCTCTTTTCCTCTTTCCTAATTTGTACCTAGATACAGTGAAGATGATCTTTTTGGAGGAAGAATATAAGGTTAAAATAGAAAACAACTTTTTGATAAATTATATTTAGTCACTACCTAGGTTGGGTGTTCCTCTTGTTTCTAAAGGGTGAGTCTACTACATACATGTTGAAAGAAATCTTTCTGCACATAATAATGGGGATGTAGTTTCAGGAAGTTTTGGAAGTTATGCTTGTAGATAAATCAATGTGTTACTATATTTACTTTTTTTTTTTTGGTGTGTAAGTTGTATAATTTATATATATCTTCACATTCTGGATATTTTATTAATCTTCAAACTTTCTGAGTTTCATTTTAATGTTTAGGGTCTTATTTTTGTGTGTGTGGAGTGGGGGAGATTCACTAACATCTTTAAGCATCTGATGACCATCTCGCCAAATCTACATTTGCACATACAAAATTTTGCTCATAATTTCAGGAGTTTCCTTCAAAACCCTTTTATGGAATGCAAGTTAATACCCATCCTGTCATTTAGGATCTTTCGGAACTAAGGACAGAAATTGGGAAAGGAAGTCCTTTTCCACTTATTCTTCACTTTGAGTAAACCATGGAGTTTCTGAAATGGAAGTGTTTTTTTTTTTTTTAATTAAAAAAAAAAAGTACTTTCTAAGTATGGGATAGAGACAGACATGAGTATGAGGTTGACTAAAATGATTTTAGAGCTTAAGACAACCTTTTATTGCTAGAGGATAATTTAGTAAATGTGTTTGAGAGAATTGAGATTTAAGATGTTGCAACAGCCCGGCCGGGCGTGGCTCAGAGGTTGAGTGTCGACCTAGGATCCAGGCAATCGGGGTTCTTTTCCCCGTCAGGGCACATGCCAGGGTTTCGGGCTTAATCCCCAGTCCGGGGCATGCAGGAGGCACCTGATCAGTGACTCTCTCATCATTGATGTTTCTTTCTGTTTCTCTCCCTCTCCTTTTCTCTCTCTGAAATCAATAAAGATATATTAAAAAAAAAAAAGATGCTGCAACCTATTTTGAAAAAAGAACCCAGGAAAGAAATTGATGTTCACTGTGGATTCTTCTATATACATGTCCCCAACTTTTGCTACCTGTTGGGTTTTCCTCAGGGTTTTTTATTTTTCTTAGATACCTCACTCCTCCAGGCTTCATCAGTTGGGACTCCTTTGCTTCTTTCCTAGCAGACTAAGGTCCCTTGACCCCATTTCCTCCATGAAGCTTTTTCTATCCTTTCCCCAACAGGTTGTACTCCTGCCTCCATGAATGAGAAGTGGAGTCTGGAGGGGACAGGCGGAAGTAAAGGAATATAGTGCTGGGAATATTGTCAGGGATGTTTTACCTTTATGTGTTAGCTGTGGGGGACTGGTGAAGGTTTCTAATCAGGTGAGGGGCAAGATTATAACTTGGGTTTTAGAAGGTTTGGAGAGGAGATGACGTGTGACCAGGCATCCTGGCTGGAGTGGAGGCTTAGTGAGGACAGGCATCATGAATCTGCAGTGCTTAGCTCAGTTCCTGGGCACATAGGAAGGGCTCAAAAAAATTTGGTGAGCTCTGGCCCAGTAGTTCAGTTGGTTAGAGCATCGTGCCTGATGTGCCAAGATCGTGGGTTCGATCCTGGTCCGGACACATATAAGAATCAACCAGTGAATGCACAAATAAGTGGAACAATAAATGTTTATTTCTCTCTCTCTCCCTTTCTCTCTAAGGTCAATAAATAGTTCAAAAAATTTGGTGAATAACCAAAGAATGTGTATATATAGATATATATCTATATATATCTATCCAGAGTTTATATATAGCAAATATTTAACCTAGGCCTGAGAGCAGTGCTTTTCAAACTATTTATGGTAAAGAATTTTCACTATCTCAGACTGTTTTTGTAAAATTAAAAAAGGTAGAAAAATTAAATTTAAAATAGGTTTATAAAAATACAAGCTCCCATTTTAGGTTCAATAGGTATTAGGTTAACTCAAATGCTATAATACACTTACTCTCAGTTTTGTGCTCATTTTATTACAGAGTAACACTGCAGAGTGAGCCTTAGACCATGATTTTGATAGCTCAGCTTTAGAGGGATGCTTGAGGGTTTTTTGTGTGAGTGTGTGTGTGTGTTGTAGAGGAATACTATAGTTAGTTGTAAACTACCTAATAGCCAAGTGTGTACATAATTCAGAAGAGAATATTTATTTTGAATTATTCCCCTCCATCTCAAGCAGGTTTAAATAAGAATTTAATTAGCTTTGTAGAGTATTCCTATGGAAGGAACTTACTGATGAGACTGAAAAAAATAATCCGTGAAACTCTTGTTTAGGGTTTTTAACATTTGTGTCAAGAAGACAGAAATGATAAAGGGCTTATAATTGAAGTCATTGATAGATTTTATTTACGTGGAAATATTGGCTTCTTTTAGCAGATTACTGGATCATTACTTTTGAGGATGTATTTGATCATGTATTAGGATTTAATACAATTTCAATTTTAAGGGGCAGTATTTCTACAAGACTATTTTTCATTCTAAAACTGCTTCTGAACTTCATAAAATTGGCAAATTCAGTGCAGCACATATATATTCTTATTTATGTTTGACTATATCTGTAAGCCCAGAGAAATTGTAAAAATTTGTTTTTAAATGTGTTTGAAATTGGAAATCACAATAGCTTTTTATTGTGCTCTATATGTTTTTACAAGGAACTTTGTAATGAATGATTGACCTTCTTGAAAGCTCTCAGAATTCATAAGGAATCAGAGAGTTGGAGCCTGGGCCCCAGCTGCAGTAAATTACAACCTAACTGAATATTGATTGTATTCTAGACTGTAGTCAGAAAGAAATAAGAGCTTCAGTGTTCATAACTCAAGGTTTTTAATACTTTCATATGGGAAGGTAAAGTAAGTACTGCTAAGGTTATTGAGTATTATGAATTCATAGACTCCCTTGGGCTGGAGAATGCTTTTCCAAGTAATCTGGTGCATTCTGCGTGATGGCCGCCCTGCACCTGCAGAGCTGCAGAGCTCGCGGTTGTTCAGGAGAGGCCTGGGTGATTTTACTCTTGGTCTGTGCTTCTGGGAGTGGTTTTGGAGGAGTTATGTTTAACTGTCTTAAATTCTGTTGTGGCTGAAGTTTTTGGGATTAGTTCCTAAGGCTAATCAGATTTAACTATGTCTGGCTTTATTCATTAAAACGGTCTGATCACTTTAGTTTAATTGATGCCAGTAAGTTATTTTATGTTTGACATTTTAGCTTCACTTGGAACTTGAATAAATGTTGCTCATTTTTATTTGAGTGTTTTAGCTCTCTGATTATCCTGCAGTTGTGGTTGGCACAGTGTAAATGAGAGTGATCTTATAATTGTGCTGTATCTAGTTTTGTTTTAAAAACTATTTGAATCTAATTCAGTACAGATGACTTTTATTTTTCTTATTTCTTAGACTGCAACTGGCAACGTGGAAGCAAAAGTAGTGTGCTTTTATAGACGACGAGATATTTCCAACACGCTTATAATGCTTGCAGACAAGCATGCTAGTAAGTTCATTGTTTTTCTCTTGGATTAATAAAAAAATGTTTTAAGTCTTTCGTTTTCCATGATGTGAGGAAAAACCCTTTTTTGTTACCTGTAGCTTTTTGCTTTCTTTTTTGCCTTCTAGTCTGACAGATGGGGGTTAGTTTTTTGGGTGGTGTTTGGTTTTAGTATATTTTTTTAGGTTGCATCATATGTTTCTTAATTAGTCAAAATGTTGAAATAGAAGTCTTTGCAAGTAGGCTTTAGCAGGCAGGGCAGTGTTTTGCCATCTTTCATTTTTGTTGGTGGTTTCAGTGTACAAATAGGAAATTTATACTTCAATGATCTTTTCTTGGAGGACTCCTCCCTTCCCCCAAATAACTGGGTAATATTTACATTAAAAAAAATTCTGAATATTTATTGTGTTTATAGTATTAGGTATGTATTAAAATTTTGCTAGAAAAAGAAGTGCAAAGTGATATTTAGGTATTGATTTCTGTAGATGACAACTCTGGGCACTTCTTGTTTTAAAATTTTTAAAAATTTAAATATAGTTGGTATATGTCTCAGTACTTGTTGTAGTATAATCTGTATTGTGCTTTTTGGTTAATCAAAAGCTTTGACATATTTTAGCACCTTTGTTTTTTTAAAACAGTAATCATAAAAAAGTGATATAAATTTTAGGAAAGAAGGCATATATAGATAAGTACTTTATTTGAAAGCCATTTTTCAGTTAGATACTGTGATCTGTAATGAGTGTTGGGGATCTGGAAGCTTTAGGAGTGATGTGGTAATGGGTAAGGGAGGCCGTTGTGTGAGCCGTTGTGTGTTGTTCTCTTCTGTTGGCTGGAGAATTATTTTTTCACTATGTTGCCAATTTAAACAGGCAGATTGGTTGTCTCATAAGTTAAATTCCTATTATATATTCTGCTATATAGTTCATAGTGTTTTTTTAATGCATTTCTATTTTTGTATAGGAAATATTCATTATGATATGGGTTGTATAATATTTGCAAATTATATATTGACAGATTCAGGGCATTCCTGTTTGTTCTTCATGTATGAGACCAAAATAATTGCTTTTTTGCTTTTTCCAAGTGAAAGCGAGTTTATTAGTGAAGCAGTGAGACAGAAAACGGGCTACTCTACAGACAGAGTTGCCAAAATAATTGCCTTTTAAAATGACATACTAGCCCTGGGCTGGTGTGGCTTAGTTGGTTGGGTGTTATTCTGTGCATGAAAGGTTGTCTGTCTGATTCCTGGTCAGGGGCTGCTCTCTCCTTCTGCCTTCCCCTCTCTCTAAAAATCAGTAATGAAAAAAATTTAAAGATGCCAGTTGGTTTTTCTGCCTCAGTAATTTTAGAGCATCTCTTTGGGTGGATTACTTCTATTTACATTTACCTGTTTTCATTCATTATTTATTGATATGTTTTAGTGTGCTGGAGTTAGAGGTATCTTTCAATGTTTCTATTGGAACTGACTTAAACTTAAGGTGGGGAGAACAAATAATATTGCCTGAATAGTCCATGTTTTATAAAGAGATTTATGGGAGGATTAATAGAGAGTCTCATATAGTAGAAAGATTTCAAAATTGGAATCCTGTGCCCAGCTGTTGTGGCTTAGTGGTTGAGTTTCAGCCTATGATTCAGGAGACTGAGGTTTGATTCCTGGTCAGGGCACATGCCTGGGTTGTGGACTTGATCCCCAGTAGGGGTTCACAGGAGGCAGCCGATCAATGACTCATCATTGATGTTTCTCGCTCTCCCGCTCCCATCCTCTCTCTGAAATCAATAAAAATACATTAAAAAAAAAAAAATTGGAATCCTGGGTGTGGATACCACTTAATTTTCCTGAGCCTTAGTTTATCCATTTAAGAAACTTCTCGCCTGGCCGGGCGTGGCTCAGCGGTTGAGCATTGACCTAGGATCCAGGTGATCAGGGTTTGATTCCCGGTCAAGGCACATGCCTGGTTGCGGGCTGCAGTTGATCAATGACTCTCTCATCATTGATGTTTCTATCCCTCTCTCTCCCTCTCCCTTCCTCTCTCTGAAATCAATAAAGATATATTTAAAAAAAAAAAAAAGAAACTTCTCATTATGGACTCCTCTATTTTTAAAAAATATATCTTTACCGATTTCAGAGAGAGGAAGGGGGAGAGAGAGAGAAACATCAATGATGACAGAGTTGTCATTGATCGGCTGCCTCCTGCATGCCCCCGAATGGGGATTGAGCCTGCAACCCAGTCGATGCTCAACTGCTGAGCCACACCCAGCGGGGCTCATTATGGACTCCTTTAAAGCTTTCATTACAGAAAATTTCAAACATATAGATTGCAGAGAAATAGTATAATGCACCTGATATTTCTATTACTCTGCTTTAACATTTTTTTTTCTTTTGCTTTAAGTTATTAATACATGACCAACTGATTAATCTAGACCAGCAGTTGTCAACGTTTTTTATCTCATGGCACACGTAAAGTAATTACTAAAATTCTGTAGCACACCGAAAAGTATATTTTTTGCTGATTTGGCAAAAAATTAGTTATAATTTTGATTGACTTACAAAAAATAATAGCGATTACCTACTGTTTTTACGCCAAAGGGACTTAAAAAATATATATATCTTTATTGATTTCAGAGAGGAAGGGAAAAGGGAGAGAGATAGAAACATCAATGATGAAAGAGTCATTGATCAGCTGCCTTGTGCATGTCCCCGACTGGGGATCGAGCCTGCAACTTGGACATGTACCCTGACCTGCAATCGAACTGCGATCTCTTGGATCATAGGTCGATTCTCAACTGCTGAGCCACACCAGCCAGACTATGTTGTTATTTTGTGTGGATTCAGATAGTAGTGTTGACTATTCTTAAACTTTAAATAAATGAGGCATTTTAGGATGTGGTAATATTACTAGGCACTTAGGTTATGATATGTTTCATGTGAAAGGTGAGGTGACTTTTATACATAGTTCTTATCATATCCCAGTCTAGTTGTTATGTTCGTATAAAATGTTTTGGTGTCAAAGGATATCTTGGGAACTTAATTTTTTTAAAGATTCATGCAGTATATGACTCAGAATTATTAAAAATATGTAGAATGCTTAATATGTTTCATAGTTTTGGGACTAAAATGGAGTTTTATAAAAGATTTAGAACCAGTGATGACAATTGAATGTTACCTCAAAGTACTGAAATTGGATGTTTTGAATACATCTGCTTATCTGGCCTTGACACACAGTTTGTACATTCTTAGTGCTCAGTGTTAAGTTCTTTAATGTTGGGGACATGGTCTCCATCATCTTTCCAGCCTGTGTGTGTCTTGTTCATTATAGTTGCTCCGTAAATATTTGTAGCTTTATATTTACCAGGGGAACAAATCTGAAGGATAGCCAGGCTACTGGTTTTTTTGTTTTAGTATCTTGGTTGGCTGAAAAGAATCTTTGGTGGTATTCATACATGATCCCCAGATTCTTTAACATTCCATTCATTGGTAGGTGGGGTCCATGTCTTATCCCCTTGAATGTGAGTGGGTTGTGACGAATATAGTGTGGTGGAAATAATGCTATGTGCGTCCCAGGGCTAGGTCATAAAAGGCCATTACAGCTTCCTTCTGGTTCTCTTGGAATGTTTGCTCAGGATATTCCTGCTTGGAATTCAGCCGCCATCCTTTGAGAAGACTAAGCCACATGAAAGGCCATATGCAGGTTCTATGGTTGACAGTCCTAGTTGAGCCCAGGTGCTGCAGCCACCATCATTTGGGTTCCTGTTGAGGCACAGCAAGACTTTTGTGCTGTGCCCTGTCTGAATTCCTTATCCACTGAACCTGTGAGCAAAATAAAGTAGTTGTTTTGTGTCATTAAGTTTTGGGATGATTTGTCACCGGACAATAGATAAATGAAACAGGATAATAGATTTTCTGTTTTTCTGTATTTTTTAATGACAATTTAGAATTAATATCTAAGCTTATGACTGTCTACTAAAAGTATCGAATGAACTATTAACTGTTTTAAAGTAAACCTCATTTTCTTGTGACAAAGAGAAAGTGAGGATCCTGTAATTATTTTAGAGAGGAAGTTATTAATAAAGGAGTGAGGGTCAAGGTTTCTTAGATACTGGAAGAGCAAATTATTTTAAGTTGTGAGTTCAGTAACAGTATGAAAAGCCAAATAAAGGTATTTTTCAACACACAAGAAGCATGACATAAATCAATAATTTAGGAATAAATTCCAGATAATCAGAACATTAGAAATGGGTAAGGGAATTAAAAGTCTTCTAAAAATCTGTTACTTTGGGGAAAGGGAAGGTTATAGGTACTGTTAAACTTATTATATTGATAGAAAGTTCATATTGGTTATCATAATTTAAGGATAATCCGTGGAAGGATACAGATAAATCATTTGACTTTACTTTATCTACATTATTAGATTAAGAGATGAACTTAAAATGGTCCCAAATAGACCCCAACTCAATAGAAGCAGGAAAGGGAACAATAAGGTAAATGTAAGTTGACTAGAATGAGTTGAAACATGTTAATAACAAAAATGTGAATGGAATAAATTCTGTTAAAAGGCAGACTGCTAATTCATAACATTTGTCTATAAATGAGGCCCAAAGAAAACTTCAACAAATACCAAAAGCAAGAGCTGCACAAGTAACATTCTGTCTATAAAGCAATGAAGTAAACAATTAGCAATTATAGGAAACCAGCCATGTTACTGTCCAGTTGGGAAATCTAAAAAACATGCTTATAAGTAGCTTTTGTGCTACAGGAGAAATAAAATCTGCTGATATGCCCTGGCCGCTGGGCTCAGTGGTTAGAGCATTGGCCTACACTCTGAAAGGGTCGAGGGTTTGATTCCTGGTTAAGGGCACGTACCTGGGTTGTGGGTTTGATCCCTGGCCCTAGCCGGGGTGTGTGTGGAAGGCAACCAATCGATGCCCCCCCCCACTCTCTCTAAAAATCAATGGGAAACATATTCTCAGGTGAGGATTAACAGAACAAAAGAAAATAAAACAAAAGAAATCTGCAGTTGTGATTCCAAACCACAATTCTTTAAAACCTGTAGGATGAGGCAAGAGTAATACTCATAAGAAAATTTAAAGCCTTTTTCAAAGCAACCCTTGAAAAAAATGACTAAAAAGAATTATTAAAGCCAGGCATTCAAGATAGAAGAGAAAAATAAACTAAATCAAAAGAAGGAATTAAATATAAAAGCAAAAATTAATGAAATTGGGGAAATGTAGAAGTTTTAAAATCAGAAACTGATTATTTAATATTTAAGTGTTTGAATTTTCCCCAAATTAATCTCTTTTTTTGGTTAATCCACACCTGAGGATATATTTTTCCCACTGATTTAGAGAGAGTGGAAGGGAGGGGGAAGAGAGAGAAACATTGATGTGAGAGAGACGCATCGATTGGTTGCCTCCCACACATGCCCCAACCCTCAACCTGGCGGGGATGAAACCTGCATCCCAGATATGTGCCCTTGTCCAGGAATAGAACTCGTGACCCTTCTGTGCATTGGCCGATGCTCTAACCACTGAGCAACACTGGCCAGGGCCCGAAATCTTTTTTTAAATTTTTAAAAATATATCTTTATTGATTTCAGAGATAGGAAGGGAGAGGGAGAGAGATAGAAACATCAGTGATGAGAGAGTCATTGATTGGCTGCAGCCCGAAACCTGGACATGAGCCCTGACTGGGAATCGAACCTTGATCTCCTGGATCCTAGGTCGATGCTCAACTGCTGATTCACGTCTGGCCGGGCTACATTGTAGTTTTGATAGATATTGCCGAATTGCCTGTCTCAGACAGGTTACCAATTTAATTTACACCTATCAGCAATGAATGAGTGCCTCTTCCCTCCCACCCTAACTATCACGCTTTTGGTCTTTACTAATTTAATAGGTGGGAAATGATACAGTGGTATAGTATTATTTTTACATTTCTTATGAAAATGTGGCTTTCTTATAAAAGCCACTTATATTTTTTCTTCTGTGACTTGTTCCTATCCTTTGCCTATTTTATATTGAGTTTAACTTTTGCTAAATTAATTTGTAGGGAGAAAATCTTAGCTAACCCAGTAAAGGGAAAAAAGAAAAGCAAATACCCTTACATTTAAACAGACATGTTTGACCTTATATTTTTCCTCTCCCCTTAGCATAAGGACATAAATGTAGCTCACATTTTCTTCCTTCTCTTGGTGAAACTATACAGCATTTAGTTCTAGATTTTTACTAAATAATGGTAATGACTTAATAATAATAATAACAACACATAGCACCAGCCACTATTCTAAGTGCTTTTACATGTAAATTAATCTTACATTACATAGCTACTCTTTAAGATTTATAGTTTTACTTGTTTGTTGCCTCTCCACTGTTTTTTGTATCTAAGTCATCTTTATTTTTGAATTACATTTGTGTTTTGCCTTGCTAAAATATGTCCTCATCTAAATTTTTTTTCAGAAAGCTGCTGTGGGTGGTGAACTTATTAAATCTTTGCATGCTTTAAAAATGTCTTTATTTTACCATCACACTGCACTGCAAGTTTGGCTCTTTATAGAATTCTAGGTTTAAAAGTTACCCCTCAGAATTTTGAAACATGTGTACCATTGTCTTCTGGAATACAGTTGTTTTTAAGAAGTCTGCTGCCAGTCTCATTCTTGTTATTTTGTAGGTAACACATTTTTCCTCTGGAAGTTTTTCTCTATTTTATTTTATTGTTTTATGTTATTTTTATTTTACTTTGTTGTTATATTTTATGTTTTATGTTATCTTATGTTATGTTAAATCCTCACCGGAGGATATTTTTTGCATTGCTTTTTTAGAGCGAGTGGAAGGGAGAGAGAGAGATTGAGAGAAACATCGATGTGAGAGACACATCCATTGGTTGCCTTCTGCATGAGCCCCGATCTAGGCCTGGGATTGAGCCTGCAACCAAGGTACATGTCCTTGGCCGGAATCAAACCTGGGACCCTTAAGTCCCTTAGGAATGTTTTCTTCTAAGATTTCTGTTTCTCTGTTGTCCCTTTGTCCTGTGTTCTCTTCATGGAATTCCTGGTAACAAAAGTTTATGACTTCTGTTAACTTGTTCTCATTCTTTAATTTCTTAGAACTTTATGTGGCTTACTGGGAAAATTCTTTCATATAATACTCCAGCTTCTGTGATCACATCTTATCTCTTCTGAGACTTATTTAGCCCATTTGTTGAAATTTTTATACTTCCAAGAGGAATACTAAAGAGAAAAGGTAAAATAAAGAACTTAAAAAATATATATATTTTTATTGATTTCAGAGAGAGGAAGGGAGAGGAAGAGAGAGATAGAAACATCAATGATGAGAGAGTGTCATTGATTGGCTGCCTCCTGCATGCCCCCTACTGGGGATGGAGTCCGAAACCTGGGCATGTGCCCTGACTGGGAATTGAACTGCAATCTTCTGGGCCATAGGTCGAGGCTCAACCACTGAGCCATGCTGGCTGGGCAAGAACTTTTTCTTATTTCTAATTTTTGTACTTTGACCTCAAATTTTACTAGCAGGGATAAGGCTGAATATACAGGGTGTTCCAAAAAAAAAAAAAAGTATACGTTCTTTAATGGCGGATAGCTCAATTTTGTTTGTTTTTTTTAAAAAAATATATCTTTAGTGATTTCAGAGAGAGGAAAGGAGAGAGAGAGAGACAGAAACATCAGTGATCAAGCCTGCAACCGGGCATGTGTCCTGACTGGAAATCGAACCCCGATCACCTGGATCCTAGGTGGACGCTCAACTGCTGAGCCACGCCCGGCCGGGCTAATAGCTCAATTTTGAAAATGAAATGAACTTATTTTTTTAATTTTTATTTTTTTAAAATATATTTTTATTGATTTCAGAGAGAGGAATGGAGAGGGATAGAGAGATAGAAACATCAATGATGAGAGAGTCATTGATCGGCTGCAGCCCACAACCCCGGGCATGTGTCCTGACCGGAAATCGAACCCGGATCGCCTGGATCCTAGGTCGACGCTCAACTGCTGAGCCATGCCCGGCCGGGCAAAATGAAATAAACTTTAATAAGCACTGCCTTTATAATTATTCAAAGAGGGTATACATTTTTTTGGGACACCCTATATTTGATTTCCAGATGTCTGTTGTATTTTTCTTATGAAGTTTTACATTATTAGAACATAGCCCATAATTCTGTTGTTTCTTAAGTCTATAAAGTATATAGGTACATAGATCTCAGCCTGACACTCCTTTTCTGAATCCAGGGACACACCTGGCTAATTTGAGATACTGAGCCCTGGAGATCCTTCTGAGTTCTTCCTAGACAACTACTACCAGTTGATAGGAGTTAGTACAAAAAGCTATTTTCTGTCACACCATTTAAAGTAATAAACATTCACTTATAAGGACACTTTTCTCTTGCTATTTTATAATGTTTTTATTTTTGTGAATGACATTTTATAATTAGCAGTTATGGCAAGTTTGTGTTTCATTAACCAGATTATTATCAACTGTAAATATAAAAAGGTTTATTATTTGACAAGTTAATTATGTTTTATGATACACATTTTTTATTAATCTGTTACTTTAAATGTTAATGATTGCCATTATCTTTTTAAACAAAGCAAGTACTATATTAATACCTTAAAAATGATGTCATATTGCTTATTGATTATTAAATGAGGCATTCCAATAATTAGCTTCTTTAAAGGGCTTTTATTAGTTAGCTTTACTTAATTTGTGGGTTGGAAAGTTATAGACTAATTTTTTTTTTAAATATGTTTTTACTGATTTCAGAGAGAGGAAGGGAGAGGGAAAGAGAGAGAAACATCAGTGATGAGAGAGAGTCATTGACCAGCTGCCTCCTGAACTCTCTCTACTGGGGATTAAGCCCGCAACCCAGGCATGTGCCTTGACCGGAGATTGAACCGTGACTGCCCAGTTTATAGGTTGATGCTCAACCACTGAGCTATGCTGGCCGGGCTAGACTCTGTTTTAAATTTGACTAGTTGAATGAAAATCATTTTTTAATTAGAGAACCTAATCTAAAATTTTCCACAGGTTATCTTTTTCTTTTAAAATTTATTTTATTTTTAAAAAGTATGTCTTTATTGATTTCAGAGAGAGGAGGGAGAGAGAGTGATAGAAACATATTAGTGGAATTAGAATGTGAGTTTTTTGAGGGTGGTGCCCCAGTTTTGTATCCCTCTGTTGCTCTTTTCTCTACATTGTGTGCGTTTAAACATTTGCTGGTAAATGTCTCAAAAGCTTCTGCCTTTCTACTTCAGGGAGGAGCCTTTTTTCTCAGTTCAACCTTTGGTAGCAGTTAAAAAATTTTTTTTTATATTTCCCTCTTCCCCAAGTTCAGATTCCTCTTTAATAGTAAGAAAGAGATAGTAGTACACATCCATGTTTACAAGTGTAGGCTCATATCTGGGTGCTACAAAGAGAAGCAAAACTTCCCTCTGGAATAAGGAGGCCTGGCTACATCAGTTCTCTCTTTGGCAGAAGGTGGGGAGACTAGCTGGATGTCATTTTGTCTTCGCTCATGGATCTTCAGCATCACAGTTTCCCTTCAGTGGATTCATCTGGGTTAACAACCTCACTTCTTTTGCTAACACAGTCTTGCAGGTGCTATACTTTTTACCATATGACATGGCTCTCGGGTGTAAAAAGTTGGAGCCATGGGCTGGGACCCCTGCACTTTTGGGGATATGGACTTTGAGGGTTTGATATTGGACATCCAGGCTGAATCCTGGAATGCAGATGGCCAACCTTTAGTAATAATTTACAAAAATGAAATAAGATGCATGGCTTTAAATATGTTTTTACCTCTTCCATTATTTCATGTAGAGGGACATTTGGTTATAAAACATTTCCCTTTTTTTCATACTTATGTTCCCCATTTTAGGGCCGTAGTACATAGGTACTAATATATCAGAAAAAATATAAGATAATTAAAGAAAATCAGTGGGGTATACTACGAAGGGTAACAGAATGCCCCTTGTGCCTTTGGGAAGTAAAACCCTGCAAGACTAGTAGACTTATGCTTCTCCCCTGTGTAGGACAGTGAGTCCTCACCATGTCTTTCCTGGAGCTCATTTCTCTCTCACATTCACCACCACTACCACCTGCACACCATCGCTATCCACATGCTGGCAAGGGGTGAAGAACTGTGGGTGAACTGAAAGAGGTGTTTTACTTCATATATGCAGCAGTTACTGGTAGAGTTTAGCACATAGCAATTAGGTGTTACACATTTCCTAAGAAGGATGGTTATATGTAAGGGGAAGCGGTGGTCATTAAGAATTCCCCCTAGTGCCCTTTTTCCCTCAGATACCTCCCTCACTATACTCTAAACCTTGTAAATTGATGCTTGGAGTGATTGTTCCAGAGCTCTGTACTGTACTCTTTTTTAATTTTTAAAAATATATCTTTATTGATTTCAGATAGAGGAAAGGAGAGGGAGAGAGAGATAGAAACATCAGTGATGAGAGAGCCATTGATTGGCTGCCTCCTGCATGCCCCCGACTGGGGATCGAGCCCACAACCTGGGCATGTGGCCTGATCGGGAATTGAACTGTGATCTCCTGGATCCTAGGTTGATGCTCAATGGCTGAGCCATGCCTGGCCAGGCGGTGTGTTGTTGTTTTTTAATTCCCTTTAGTGAAAGATAGTGACTGCATCTTACCTGTAGGCCAAATAAGAACAGTTCTCACCTTTCGGAAGAGTTACCATCCAACTATACCACATTTTAAGTGTGATCCAACCACACCCCCCCATTCACTTTTTTTTTTTTAATCCTCACTGGAGGTTATGTTTTACTGATTATTTGAGGGGAAGGGGTGAAAAGTGGGGGGAGGAAGGGAGAGAAGAGAAGGGGAGAGAGAGAGAAAGAACCCAATTGAGAATTGAACTGAAACCTTTTGGTGAGGGGATGAGGCTCCAACCAGCTGAGCCACACTGGCCAGGGCCATTCATTTTATTCACAGCCAAATTAAACCTTTCTGTTGGCCAATATTTATAGATGCTGGAATGAAGTGTAGCTTTAGACACCATCAGATAGATACAGTGTCTTGATTCTATCCAGCTTCTTTGCATAAATAAAGATTTTTGTAAATTCATTCTTCTTAGTACACTTTTTTCCTCATGATTTCTTGCTTTGTCTTGTGTTTTGTACCCCCCCCCCCCCCAGACTAGTGTATAATTCTTCTATTAGTCTTTACCCCTGCATGAACATTTTCATATTGTGGGAATTTGTGAGTTTTTGTGGCATTGTTGTAAAAATAGCTGGTTAGCCAAGCTTACTTTAAATTTAAGAGTATGGGTAATTCATGTGGGTGGAACTGACATTCCTGACAGGAATTAATTTCAACCTGGTAGAAAAATTATTGAAGGTTAGGGTGTTGGAAAGACACTCCTAGAGATAACAAAATGAAATACTTTATTTCCTGTTTCTGTATAATTCTTTTTGCCTTTATTGTTTGCCCAACTCCTTTGTTGGGTTTTCATTGTTGGAGAAACAAATGCGTCTTCTTTTGTTGAGGTCGCTTTCAGATTATTCAGTACTCTGTACCATTGGGGAGATGTTTCCCATATTTTTCCTTATTTGAAGTGACTTTTTAAAAACTTGCTTATGATTGTATACCTTGTCATTTAAATGACTATAAACAGGAAAGGATGACAAGATTTTAAGGAACTTTTAGAAATTATGAAGTTTATTATTGAAAGGTTCCCTGAAGGAAATATACTGTAGAAAATTCCTGTAAGAAATGTAGTTGTAATCCTATACTGTATGATTGATTCTTGTGTGTTTTTTTGGTCTTTGGTATACTATAAATTTTCTGACCCCTGGCTTCTAGACTGTGTAAAGCTTTTTTTTTTTCCTTTTTAAAAATTTAATGTGTTTTTATTGATTTCAGAAAGAAGGAGAGGGAGAGAGAAACATCAAGGATGAGAGAGTCATTGATCGGCTGCCTCCTGCACGCCCCCTACTGGGGCTTGAGCCTAGAACCTGGGCATGTGCCCTGATCTGGAATTGAACCCTGACCTCCTGGTTCATGGGTCAGTGTTCAACTGCTAAGCCATGCCAGCTGGGCGGGACTGTATAAAGCTTTGAAAATGATATTCTATAGAATGGTATGGCTCATGTTTCTTAGGTTGATAGTTCATATATCACATAATTGACAACTTTAAATAGAGTGTATCCTCATCTAGTTAATTTACATTACTTAACAGTTTGTAGAAAAATGCTTTAGTGACTATCCTAGTAGGTAGTTTCTCATGAATTTTTTTTTTTTGGTGGAATGATTGGCTCAGAAAGCATGTTCAATTTTTAAGGTTTTTAATACGTGTTCCCAAAGAGCCTTCTAGAAAGTATGAGTCAGTTTTACTTTCATGCTTTGCTGTCATTTAGTCTTCTATATTTTCTTGTAGAAGTTTCATAGTTTTAAATTTATCATTTAAGTTATGACTCATTTTTAGTTAATTTTTGTATATAGTGCAAGGTATGGATCCTAAGTTTCTCCACCCCCCCCTTTTTTGGTACATGCATATCCAGTTGTTCCAGCACCATTTGTTGAAAAGGTTATTCTATTTCCATTATATTGCTTTATGTCTTTGTCAAATCAGTTAGTGTGGCTCTTTCCTGGACTTTTTATTCTGTTCCATTTATCCCACTGGTTGCTCTTTTTGCCAATAACATGCTTTTGATTATAGTAGCTTTCTAGTACTTCTGGAAATCAGGTAATGTTAGTTCTCCAACTTTGATTTCTCTTTTTCAGAGTAGTTTTGGTTATTCTGGATCCTTTGCATTTCCATATGAATTTTAGAATCAGCTTGTCAATTTTCTACAAAAAAGCATGCTGGGATTTTGATTGGGAATGTGTTAAGTCCGTTGATCAGTTTGGGGAAAATGGACATCTTAATATTGAGTCTTCTAATCTGTGAACATCATGTGTCTGTCAGTATCAATTGTTCATTCCTTTTTGTTGTTCAGTAGTATTCCATTGCATGGATGTACCATGATTTGTTTATCTAGTCATCTGTTGGTAGACATTTCATTTGTTTCCAGTTTTTGGCTGTTACAAATAAAGTTGCTGTGAAAATTTGTGTACAAATCTTTGTATAGACATATATTCTTGATTTGGAGTAGAATGGCCTTATTATATATATGGTAGGGGTATTTTTAGCTTTTTAAGAGCTACAAACTATTTGCCAACATGATTATACTATTTTACATTCCCATCAATAGTGTAGGAGGGTTCCAGTTTCTTCACATCTTTGCCAACACTTGGTATGGTCTTTCGTTTTAATTTTAGACCTTCTAGCCCAGCCTGTTTGGCTTAGTGGTTAGAGCATCGGCCCTTGGACTGAAGGGTCCCTGGTTTGATTCCGTCCAAGGGCATGTACCTTGGTTGCAGGCTTGATCCCCTGCCCTGATCTGGGTGTGTGCGGGAAGCAACCAATCTATGTGTCTGTCTCATATTGATGTTTCTCTCTCTCTCTCTCTTCCACTGTCTCTGAAAAAGCAAAGGAAAATATCCTCAGGTGAGGATTTAAAAAAAATTTTTTTTTAGACCTTGTAGTAGGTGTGTAGCAGACGTTATAAATGTACTTTTTTACATCCTGAATATTTTTGTATTCCTGTAAATCTTGAGCTTTGTTTGGGGATGTGTTTAAGTAACTTGAAAACTGATCTTTTTGGGTTGTTGTGTTTGTGATTTTGTTAGGTGGGTATGGAGCATTTAGTGCTCATTTGCAGGGCTTAATTGTTCTTCATACTTAGGCAATACTTTTCTGTGTAATCTACCCAATGCAGCTCGAATTATGAGTTTTCCCCGTGTGGCTGTTTGGGAATAAATCTGTTCACGCCCTGTGTGGGCACTGGGTACTGTTTCCTCTGATTCTTTTCCAGTGATTCTTTCCTTGGCTTCCCATAGTTTTCTCAAATGCATTAATTGATTGGTACTGTGCTTGAGGATCACCCTCTGCAATCTCCAGGTTTTCTCTTTTCCCTGGTACTCTTATCTTCTGAACTCTAGTTGCTTTGGTCTCCTTCACCTCTCAGCTTTGACTCAAATCTAGGAGTCTGCCATGTTCTGCCTCAGTTTCCCCTCCTTGCACTGTTGCCTGGAAACTCAAGGCAGCAAGCAGGGTCAATGTTAGAGCTCACTTTGTTTATTTCCTCTCTTTCAGTGATCACTGTTCTTCATTGCCTGATGTGCAGTGGTCCAGTGTTGAGAAAACTGATGTTTTGTGTATTTTGTCTGCCTTTAAAATTATTTATTAATTTTTAATTGTTTTGGTTGTTTCAGAGAGGAGGGTAGATCTGGTCCCTGTTACATCATTTTCCTGGAAGCCGGAATTCTAGTTCTTGTAAAAAAAAGTTTTAGATTGAGGTATAAAATATAGTGGAATGGGTAGTGTGCAGGTCTTTAAATTTGCACACATGTATGTATTTTATTACTACCACTCAGATGAAGATAGAGAAACTCTAATGCGCCAGTAGGTTCCCTCGTGCCCATTCCTAGTCATTACCATTCTCTTCCTCCCCAGGTAATTACTATTCTGATGTCTGCCACCATCTGTTAATTTTGCCTGATCTAAATGGAGTTCCATCTAAATGGACTACCCACAGTATTTACCCTTCTTTGCCTATTTTCTTTTTTTAAAAAAATATGTCTTTATTTATTTTTTTTTAAGAGAAGAAGGATGGAGGGAGAGAGGTGAGAGAGAGACAGGTGACAGGCGAGAGGTGAGAGAGAAACCTGGATCCGTTGCCTCCCACCTGCACACCGACGGGGATCAGACCCACACCGGGGCGTATGCTCTGGCCAGGAATGGAATCAGAGACCGTGCCGTGCAAGGGAAGATGCTCCAGACCCTGCTCAGCCACCTTGGCCGCACGGGCCAGTCCAGCTTGGCGTTTTCATTCTGCACCATGTCTGTGGCATCTGTCTGTGTTGGTGCTTGTTGTTAGTTCTTTTTTCTGGCCCAATAGTATTCATCTCCTATTGACGGACGTTGAATGATTTCCAGGTTTTGGGTCCTGTGAAAAAAGCTGTGAACATTCTTGTGCAAGTCTTTTTGTGTACTTAAGCTCTCATTCCTCTTGGTAAAAAAGTGGGAGTGGAATTACTGGTTTATGGGGTGAGTGTAAATTGACTTCAACACAATTGCCAAACGGTTTTCCAAAGTGGATGAACCAATTTTCACTTCCTCTGTTTTAATGTATGGGAATTACATTCCGTTCATGTTCTTGATGAAACTGATATTTTCAGTCTTTTAGATTTTAGCTGTTATGGGACCCCAGATTTTCTTTTAGTAGGCCAAAGCATGATGCTTAGGTTGAGTAATATGAGGGCTAGGTGACCAGCTGTACTGGTTTACCTGGGATTCTCTGAACTTAGGAAATTCAGTTTTAACACCAGAACAGTTCCAGTCACACTAAATGAGGCTTTCTGCTGATTTAGTCAGCAGGATGTGAAGGTAAAAGCAGAAAATATCACACAGTCAAGCCAAGCCCAATTACAGATAAGGACCTGGGCCAGCTGTACCCACTCTTGTATTCTCTAGTTAAAAAAAATAAGGACCCACCCACTCCACCCCTTGTTCCTCCAGTCTCAGCTTAAACTGTGTTTCTTTAAGAAGGCTCTGCTGGCCCCTCAGGCTACATTAGTTTCCTCAGTCATACTTCTGGAGCATTTATGACAGTTGGAAATAGATATTCTTATCTGTAATCCTGGATCAGCTGTAATCTTCATCAGGGCAGGACTTTTTGTCTTCCTCCTGGAGTATCCCCAGAACACATTGGTGGGCACATCAATAAATTTTCTTTTTTTTGCCTGGAGTGGGGTGGGGTGGAGGGTTGGAAGAGGAAATAGGTGAAACAAATGGCAGGGCAGGTCACTGGGAGAGTTTTTCAGCCATGAAAGTGTTTTCTTTTGTTTTTTGTTAATCCTTACCCAAGGATACTTTTTCCATTGATTTTTTTTTTTTCCTTTTTTCTTAGAGAGAGTGGAAGGGAGGGGGAGAGACAGAGAGAGAGAAACACTGATGTGAGAGAGACACATCGATTGGCTGTCTTCTCCATGCGCCCCGACCCGGGGCCTGGGATGGTACCTGCAACCGAGGTACGTGCCTTTGATGGAATTGAACCCACAGCCCTTCAGTCTGAGGACTGACACTCTAACCACTGAGCCAAACCAGCTAGAGCCAGATATGAAAATTTTGATCTACATGGTAGTTGAAAGCTCTTGAGGGTTTTTTTGTTTTTTTTAATCAAAGCTAGAGAAATGTGAGTTGCTGTGTCCATAAGAATTGGAAAGGATGGTGGTCTGGTGGCACTGTAAAATTTGGTTATTTCTAATCCTTTTACTTTGTTTCTTAAGTTTTAAAATTGATAGCAAATGGGAAAATGTATGGTGACATGTTAAGCCTGTATAAAATTCCAGATGGACTTTGAATATATTGCAAGATTGGGCACCCTTCGTTAGATGCAGTGTTCTTTGAATAAATAAATGTAAAGCAGAAATAGCTTAAATTTCTGATGGGATCCTAATTTGCTTTAGAACAAATTATGAGTCATTGTATCTCATACTGTGAAGATAAAATTTGTGAGACAGGTTTCTTAAACCCAATAAAGTAAAAACCTTGCTTCAGTCAGTTTTGTTTTTCATTTAATATTAGACTTTCATTTAATATATCTTTTTCATAAGTTCCTGAATACCTTTTAAGGAGTCTGTGAGGACAAAACTATTTTCATAATATCACTAAGCTGTCATTTAATTATTTCATTGATTTTTCTCATGAGTAGCAGAGTTTGTCCCGGGACAAACACTTGATGACATCATCACTCTCATGATAATGGACTGTGTGCTTGTGATTTCTTGTGTTTTTAAAATGTCTCCATTTTGCCTGGCCAGCGTGGCTCAGCGTTTGAGCATCAACCTTTGATCCAGGAGATCACGGGTTCAATTCCCGGTCAGGGCACATGCCCGAGTTGGGGGCTTGATTCTCAGTGGAGGGCCTGCAGGAGGCAGCCGATCAATGACTCTCTCATCATTGATTTTTCTGGCTCTCTCTTCTTCTCCCTTCCTCTCTCTGAAATCAATAAAGACATATTTTAAAAAAAGCCTACATTTTAATTTCTAATACAGCATTAGGTATAACCTGTATAAACAAAAACTCTTGTTCTTGATAGGATTTAAGAGTATAAAGCGGTCCTGAGAGTAAAAAGCTTGACAATAGCTGTTATATGCGTTCTGCCAGAAAAACGGTGTAAAATTAGTGTTTTATAATAATGATTCTTAACTGATGCTCAGCTGGCCTGACTCTACCCCAGAGTTTCTAAACCAGGATCTCCACGGGTGGGATATCTGTTTTTGTTTGCTTACAAAAAGTGAAAACATTTAATTTGTTTTAATTTTAATATAATTTGTATTTTAAATCAGCCATTGTTTTAGGAGATAGGAATGGTTTTCTAAATATCAAAGAAAATCATATTAAAATTTATTTTTAAAAAGTAATAATAGGCCCGGCCAGCATGGCTAGTGGTTGCGCATCGACCTGTGATCCAGGAGATTGGGGTTTGATTCCTGGTCAGAGCACATGCCCGGGTTTTGAGCTCAGTCCCCAGCAGAGAGTGTGCGGGAGGCAGCTGATCAGTGACTCTCTCATCATTGATGTTTCTATTTCTCTCTCCCTCTCTCTTCCTCTCTCTGAAGTTAATAAAAAACCAAAACAAAAAAACCCCAAACAACAACAAAAAGTAATAGTTTTTTCTCTAGCACTGTTAGTCACTGTGCGAAGCAGTTTATGTATGAAGAAGGAATTATGTACATGTTTGATAGATGAAGAAAATGAAGATTACAAGGAGTAAATAATTTGCTCAAGGTCATACAACTCGGCACGTGTGGTGGTGATAGATTTTGAATTCAAGTGTGACTCTGAAGCCTGGTCTCCCATCTTACTCTGTGTTAGAGCTTGAAAGAATTGCAGAAAGCGCCAGAATGAAATGTGAAAAGTAGAGCCCTTTTGAACAGTAACTTTCTGATGGTTACTTTGTGCAGTGTTTTATGCCATAACTTTGTGAGTCTTTCGTTGGAGCTACTGACTTGAACTTTAGCTGATAATTCTTACCTATCTACTGTGAACATTTCTTGAGATTCCATCTCTTTTACTTCACAAGTAAAACAGCATGGACACAAAGATATATTACCCATCTTTGTTCTCAAGAGACTCAGTGAATCAGATTACTGTAGTGCAAGGCATATTGTGACAAGTACCTTAAGCTTGTGTGGGTGCCACTTTTGTAGCAAAGAGGAGCTGCCTGCTCCAGCTGGAGATTGACGATCAGGCACTGAAATCTCAGAGGCTTCTTCCAGCTTTACATTTGGTTTCCTTACTACTGTTAACTTTTCAGCCTGGCCAGTGTTGCTCAGTGGTTGAGCATCGACCTGTGAACCAAGAGGTCCCCAGTTCGATTCCTGGTCAGGGCACATGCCCGTGTTGTGGGCTCCATCCCAGTAGGGAGTGTGCAGGAGGCAGCCAATCATTGATGTTTCTATCTCTCTAAAATCAGTAAAAACATATTAAAAAAACAAATTTTCATCCATTCAAACCTTTCTATTTATCTCAAGCATTTCTTTTTTCTTTTTTTTTTTTAATTCCTCACCGGAGGATATTTTTTCCATTGCTTTTCAGAGAGAGTAGAAGGGAGAGAGAGAGAAACATCGATGTGAGAGAGACACATCAATTGGTTGCCTCCTGCATGAGCTGGGATGGGGATCGAGGTACATGCCCTTGGCCGGAATCAAACGTGGGACTTTCAGTCCACGCTCTAGCCACTGAGCCAAACCTGCTAGGGCTCAGGTATTTTTTTGTTTGTTTGTTTAATATATCTTTATTGATTTCAGAGCGAGAAAGGGAGAGAGAGAGAGGGAGAAACATCAATGATGAGAGCGTTGTCATTGATCGGCTGCCTCCCGCACGCCCCCGACTGGGGATCGAGCCGGCAACCCAGGCATGTGCCCTGACTGGGAATTGAACCCCGATCGCCTGGATCCTAGGACGATGCTCATCCTAGGAGGATGCTTAACCGCTGAGCCACGCCCCGCCGGGCTCAAGTATTTCTTGATAGAAACATTTGACTCTTACTTAGTTGCTTCCTGTTTTTGCTCTCCCAAGATGGGCCACTTTTCTATTCTCCCATTTTTTTCATCTTCAAAACAAATTTACTTGTATATAGTTTAGAAATTGATTGTCATATAGCAGGTAAGTTGAAGTTTTTGTTCTGTCATGATGATAGGAAGAGATGAAGAAAGAGGAGATACAGGTAAAGAAATGATGATAACTGTGGTGGTTGTCCCCGGTAAAGAAGATGAGCTGAAGGGGGATTAGCGCTTACAGGCAGAAGAAGTGTTTCTTTCCTGTTGGGCCTATTCACTTTTTATTGTGCCGTGTTTTTAGGAAGCAGAAAAGAGAGTAGTGTGTTGCTAATTATGAACCTACCTGTCAGCTTTGTCTTCTTTTAATATTTTGACATACTTGCTTCAGATTCATAGAGTGCTGCAAATATCCCTCCCCAACCCCGTTCCCTCCCTAGTTTCCCCATAGGTAAAGTGCTGTGGTGTGTTCTTTTCCATTCATGTTTTTATACTTTTGCTACATATGTGTGTATTTATAGAGAGCACTGTTTTTGTATTTAAAAATTTTATTGTACATGTGTTCTTCCGCAGATTTTTTTTGTTGTTGCTTAATACCAAGTTCTGAGATCTATCCACGTTAGTGTGTGGATTCACTCATTTTAAGCTACTGAATAGAATTCCATAACATTACTATACAGAAGTCCCCCCTTATCCATGATTTCTCTTTTCGCAGTTTCAGTTTCCCACAGTCAACCACCGTCTGAAAATATTAAATGGGAAATTCCAGAAATAAACAGTTAACAGATTTTAAATTGTGCACATTTCTGAGTAGTATGGTGAAATCTCGCACTCTCCTGCTCGTCCGGCTAGGATGTGAGTCATTCCTCTGTCTAGTGTATCCACACTGCGTATGCCACCTGCCCGTTAGTCACGTAGCAGCTGTCTTGGTTATCAGATTCAAATGACCCTTGAATGCCACGTTCACATAACTTTTATTACAGTATATTGTTATAATTGCTCTACTTTATAGTTATTTTTGCTAATCTCTTACTGTGCCTAATTTATAAATTAAACTTTATCATGGGTATGTATGTATAGGAAAAGAAACATTGTATACATAGGGTTTGGTGTTATCTGCGGCTTCAGGCATCCACTGGGGGTCCTGGAACGAATCCCCTGTCTATAAGGGGGACTACTGTGCAGAAATTTATCCATTTTTTTATTTCTTATATATTTTTAAAATTGATTTCAGAGGAGTAGGGAAAGGGAGAGGGGACGACAGAAAATTCAACGATGAGAGTGGCGTTGATCGGATCGCCTGCCTCCTGCACGCCCCCTGCTGGGGGTTGAGCCCACAACCCGGGCGTGTGCTCTGACCGGGAATGGAACCTGGGTCTCTGGGATCATAGGTCGGTGCTCAACCGCTGAGCCACGCCCGGCTGGGCTCTTTGCTTTCTTGATAGTGTCCTTTTAAGCACAAAGATTTTAATATTAATTCCAATTTATCTATTTTTCTTTGGCTGCTTATGCTTTACTACCCTAAAGAGAAGAAACCATTGCCTAGTCTAAAGTCATGAAGATTTATACCTGTGTTTTATTGTAAGAGTTTTAGCTCTTACATTCAGGTCTTTGATTCAGTTTGAATTAATTTTTGTATATGGTATGAGGGTCCATCTTTATTCTTTGCATGTGAATATGCAGTTGTTCTCAGCACCATTTTTGTAGAAAACACTATTCACTGCCCCAGTGAATTGTCTTGGCACCTTGTCCAAAATTAATTAACCATAAATGTATGGACTTATTTTGGACTCAGTCCTATTCCACTGATCTATGTGTCTAGTCTTATACCAGTACCACATGGTCTTGGTTGTTGTAGCTTTGAAGTAAGCTTTGAAATCTGAACGTGTGAGTCCTTCTAAATTGTTTTTCCCCCCAAAGTTATTCTGACTATTCTGGGTTGCTTACATGTTCAGAGGAACTTTAGGATTACTTCGTCATTTTTTGGAAAAAAGGCAGTTGGAGTTTTGGTAGGGATCACATTGAATTTGTAGATCAATTTAGGGAGTATTGCCACCTTAGCAGTATTAAGTCTTCTAATTTGTGAACATAATCTTTCCATTTATTTGGGTTTTCTTTAATTTTTTTTTAATGATGTTTTGCAGTTTTTAGTATACAAAAATTGTCAAAGATGTTCCTAAGTATTTTTTCCTTTTGGTGCTATTGTAAATGAAATTGTTTTCTTAATTTCAGTTTTGGATTTTTCATTGCTAGTGATAGAAATAGAATTGATTTTTGTTTATGGATCATTTGCCTCCAAACTGTGTTTTTCTTTTCATTCAGGTAGTTTCCTGAAATCTCACTTGTCATAAAAATTCTTCTAACTTTATTCAGCTTGCTTATTCCTTTCTTGAGGATTTTTTTTTCTTAACAAGCAGGCTTGAGTTGCATCAATACTAAGCTATTTCTAGTCCAGTAATATGCCTTCAAACATTTGAGTACTTGTTAAACGCATCTGTGAACAAATTGTTAACCACCTGCTTTTCTGTATGGTCTGTACCAGCTAATATCTTACCACTGTGGGCTGGTATTTCATTAAAATAGAGACCTAGAAAGTTTGAGAATGACCTGTAGAGAATTCTCCTGCCAGCTCCCCGCTCCATCCCTCACAACTGATATGTAGGAATTACAATTCTGATCTGTTCTGAAAAACACTCAGTTTCAAGTCAAGTCCCTACTCCTCCTTGCCTGAGTTGTCCCTCATTGTTCCGTTACCTACATTGATTAGTCGCCTGCTCTGTTCTTACAGTGTCACATGCCCCATCTCTAAAGCTTTGCCCGAGTCCCTGATTGTAACTGCAGCTGAGGCCGATCTCCCATATCCCTTGGCTGATGCTTTGGTGCTCTGGACTACTCAGCTAGTTTGATTTCTTCTCTGACTCCTGCTTCTTGGGCATTCTTTGCACTAGCCTTATCCCAGCCCCTCTCAGCCTGCAAGTGTAGTCAGCCTTAGTGAGCTTTTTGGCCACGCTTGCTTTCTCATTTTGCAGTCTAAAACTTTGCAATTTGTGACGCCTTGGTGGGTCACAGATTATAGGGCACATACAATATTAAGAATAGTGATATTTCTATTGCCTCTTAAAACTTCATATAAATTCCTTTGTACAGTTTTCTTCTGTACTCTGTCTCCTCCTTGCCCCAGTGCCTTCTTGCTAGTGAACTGTGTGTACTGAAACTTTTCTAACTACAGAAACTACAGTAGATAATTTGGTAACACCTTTTAGAAGGTATTTGACATTCCATCAAACTTGGTAAAATGATTTTAGAAAATTATATTACCATGTATGTGATTTTTTCTTTTTTAAAGAATAGTTTATTGATTTTGAGAGAGAGAGAGAAACAACGATCAGCTGTCTCCTGCATGTCCCCCGACTGGGGGTTGAGCCCACAGCCTGGGCATGTACCCTTGACTGGGAATTGAACTGGCAACCTCCAGGTACATGGGATGCTGCCAGGCAGCTGAGCCACATCAGCCAGGGCCATGTATGTGTTTTTTGATGATGATAGTTACATTTGGTCTTTTAAATTTTTCATTGTCTACATGCTAGTTTTTGCCATTGGGGCTGCTTAATGTTTTTAGGATGTTAATGGCATGGGAGTCATTCCTGTTCAGAAGTCAATTCAAATTTATAGAAATATGTAAATGAAATGTAACTACCAAATTTTAAAAAATGGGTTTCAGATGCTTTGGGGTGATTTCTGTCTTTGCTTGGGTTGGACGTGAGAAATTTATTCCTTTTCACCCTGTTCCAAGAGGATGTGTAAGAAAATAAAAGTTGCCTGGCCGGGCGTGGCTCAGCAGTTGAGCATTGACCTAGGATCCAGGTGATCGGGGTTCGATTCCCGGTCAGGGCACATGCCCGGGTTGCGGGCTCGATCAATGACTCTCTCATCATTGATGTTTCTCTCTCTCTCTCCCTCTCCTTTCCTCTCTCTGAAATCAATAAAGATATATTAAAAAAAAAGAAAGAAAAGAAAAGTTGCTGCTATTAACGTTATTTGTAGAACTTGTTGCTGTTTTAGCTCTATAGGGTACACATTAGAATTCAGTTAGCTGTGTTTTACAGAACAACAATTTATCAAATCCTAATTAGATAAAGAGTGTAATTTTGTATGTGGTCTTTGCTGGTGCTAACAGTGCCAGTGCAGCAATAACTTCATTGATCTCTCCTGGTGAAATGTTATTAGACTTTCAAATAAATGGTTCTTTTAGTGCTATATTTCTCTTTGAGTAGTTCATTAAAAAGAATATTCTAAGAATTTTAAATCACTTTATTCTCATTTTGAGCTAGGTGAGTCTTTCTAAGTCAGTTTTTCAGGTTCATTTTCCATTCAGAGCCTTCAAAATTTGAAAGTGGAAAAGACCTGACACTTAGCCCATTCAGTACCCTCACACAATTCAGAAGAACTGCCACAACTAGAGGATTATATGTGATACAAATCTTTTTGTGGTCCAGGGTCTATAAATAAGAACTTAAGAACTATGAGGAACGGAAATGTGTTGTGTGTGTGTTGCCAATCAGTGTCCCAAAATGAAAGCCTTACAGGCCTGAACTTGGGCTCTGCTTCCTGTGTGAAGAGGCCCCAACCCCCCATTCTCATACTCTGAGCCTCAGTGCTCCGACTATTCCCATAGTCACACATGTCCATTCAGGCCAGATAAGGTTGCAGAGGATCTGTGAGCCCCTAAGAGAGAGGTATTTAAAACATTTTTGTATCTAAAATTATTTGCAGTTATATCTGTAAATCACATATGGTCATTTTTTTCTTTAAAAAGAGTATTCCATAGTCTTTTATGTTTTAAATTTGATGTAAAACTTTGTCTTCTGTCTCTTCCATCCCTTCCTTTCCAACCCAGCTTCCCAAAGGCAAATTCTTTGAATTGTTTGTTCTTAGTAACGGTTTGCTCATTGCTCTAACCAGTGAGCAAAACCTGCTAGGGCTATTGGTTGATTCTTGTATGTGTCCTGACCAGGGAGGGATCAAACCTGCAACCTTAGCATATGGGTATGGTGCTCCAACCATCTGAGCTACTCAGCCAGGGCCCATCTGCCATTTAAAAAAAAAAGATATATGTTTTTATTGATTTTATTGAGAGAGGAAGGGGAGAGGGAGAGAGAGATGAAACCATTAGTTATGAGAGAGAATCCTGGATCGGCTGCCTCCTGCAGGGCCTCTACTGGGGATCGAGTCTGCAACCTGGGCACATGTCCTGACTGGGAATTAAACCATGACCTCCATGACCTACTGGTTAATGGGTGGACACTCAACCACTGAGCATCACTGGCCAGGCACCTGCCATTTTTAAACTGTATTTCTTCCTTTGAGGCTGATGTAACTTAATTTTATGATATTAATTTAAATGAAAAGGTAAATATATAAATTTAACATTAATTAGTATGAAGAAAATATTGAATGAAAGGTTGATTTAAAAAAAATCTCTCGTAATATCCAGATAGATAATGTGCTTTGTAATAATTCTTTGAATTTTATTTGTGTAGAAGAAATTGAGGAAGAATCTGAAACAACAATTGAGGCCGACTTGACTGATAAACAGAAACATCAGTTGAAACATAGGGAACTCTTTTTATCGCGCCAATATGAATCTCTGCCTGCAACACATATCAGGTAAGAACTTTTTTAGAAGTTGATTTGAAGTACTCAGTAATATTGTGACAATTAAAAAACCCTGAAAACAATCTTCTTTGAAGCATTTTCCAAACTCTGCTTGTGATCTTGCTCCAATTAGTTTACTAAATACTTTATAATGGACTCTTATCTTGGAAATTTATGGTGTGTATTAGCATATTAAAGCCCTGAGAATGTTTTGCAGTAAAGTAACCACTTAGCTTTATTTTAATCATGACTTTCCCAATTTATTTGGTTATCTGTTAGCATCCTGCAGAAAAATGTCCAGCAGACATCAGTTTGGGAAATACAGGTGTTCTCCAAAGTCCTAGAACATCATAGGCATTAGCATCCAAGAACTGGGACCCAAGATCTGGTTCCCAGGCAGACCCTGTAGAGTATATGGCCTTTTATTTATTTATTTCTTTGAGGACCTCTGGGCTGAAAACTTTATATTCTTTATTACTTACTTGCATCTGTTTGTGCATTAATAGGTTGCAAAAGTGAGAAAATTCAGTCTTGGTTTATAGTTTGGAAATTGTGGAGGAATGATGTTGATCTTACATGATTGGCTGATAGTGGAATTTTAAGCATGAACATAGGCTGTTTCTCAGTGTAGTCTAATAGGTGCATCTTGGAGGTATAACAACATGTTTGAACTCAAAAAACAGGTAGTTACTGACCCTGAGGGTCAGGAAAACTTCAGAAGAAGTTGCCATTTATTCAGCTTTTGAGAGACTGGGGCATGTTTCAGGCAGAGGAAATAGATGAGCATAGGTGTGTACAGGGAACAGCATGTGTCCAGGGTGATGGGTGTGAAGAAATGCAGTGTTTTTGTCTCTTCAGGTTAAAGAAATTCCTTCAACTCTTGTTCACAGTTTTTATTTCATTTATTCAGCTCTCTACTAGTCATGGGTCTCTTAAAAACTATTTATATATGAAAATAAAATATATTAACTCTTTATTTCAGTAATTGCCCCTCCTCTTTAGCCCCCAATGTCAGTATTGAATTTAAGTCTGCCTTTTTGGGGTCAGGTTTGGAGAGTTCCTAAAGCTCTGATTTGGTCCTTGTAACACCCCCCCCACACACCCACCCCCTCACACACCCACACCCACACCCACACCCACACCCATACCCACACCCACACTCACACCTGTACCTCAGCTCCAAGGACCTTTGTGCATACTTCTCTTTTCAAAGTAGGTGTAGAGATCTTCTAAGGCAGGAAAAATATGACAAAGATACTGTCATTCTTTTTTCTCCAAGTCTTTTAAGAAATATCTTGATTTCTTCCCCTTAATATAATAAGTTAACACTATATTGTTGCTTTGTTTAGGTTTTTTTTAGGGGACACTGTGTTTAGATTGGCTAGTTAGTATATTCTGTGTGAATTAGGTCCTTTGCTGAAAAAGATACTCAGGCCAGGTAATTTGGGAATAGTCATTTTACCTACCAATAGGGGTATTTCAGGAATTAAGAGAATAAGTTAATTTTTGCTCAAAGAGGTAGAATGTGAAAACATTAAATAATTTTCTTAAAGGTGTATGTAACTAAATGCTAAAGATGTATGTATGCTTAAAGGTGTATGTAACTAAATTATCAAGGCACCCCTGTGTTGAATTATTTAATTGGAAGAAGCTAGAATTTAACGACTCATTTTAAGCTCAAGAAGTTATGTGGACAGTTATAAGAATCTTGCCAGAACAAGAATTTGACAAATGTTTTTAAAAATGTATCCAAAACACACAAGTATATTTTTAATTTACCCTCCCCATAGCTTGGAATCTGTTTATAAGTAATGGTTTTCTTTAACAGATTGCTTGGGATGGAAAAACTGGTGATGTGTTTTTCATCTTTCATAAGGACTGAGATAGTATATTGAAATGTAATTATCAAGGCACCCCTGTGTTGAACATAGAAATTACATAGTATACATGATCAGTCACTGTTCAACACATTTCTTGAGAGTATTGTAGATTGGGTAATTTACTAAGTGCTTGGTAAGACAGACAAGGTCCCCAGTTTGTAAACTCAAGAAGGAGTTTATCAGGTGACAATTCTTTTGAATTGTGATGAAGAGACATAGACATTTGGGGCTTTATTTTCTTTTCCAAGTTGAAAGGGACATTGTCCCATATGTGGCTTTTGTCTTTGAACAGCTGAATGGGGTTGGGGCAGTCTGTGTCCAAAGCATGGAGTCATGCTAACCAGCCCTCATGCTGATGTAGAACAAGTGCAAGTTGGAGCGATCTTGACATTTTGCTACTGTTGAAGTCATGCCCTATCTGTTTCTGCTACAACAGAAGGAAATTACTGAAGCCCCATTGTTCTTTGGCAGCAAAGAGGGGTAATTTGGTGAATACTGGCTTTTTATTCTCAGGGACATAATCATGTGCTGAGCATTTCCTTTGCCATATGGAACATAGGAGAAAACCTGACTGAGGCATTTCTGAGGTTCTTTGCAGTTTGTGAGCTATAATACTGGATGCTGTGAGCTTCTCAAAGTGGCAGGGAAGCAACTCTTTGTTTCTTCTGATTCCCTGATTCCACTGGAAGAGAGAGACCCAGTCAGTTCTGGGTAGGGTTAGTGAGTCACCTCTTGGTTGTGAGATAGATAAGACTTGAGCAATGAGAATGCTTTTGGAACAGTTTGGGTTTTTTTGACAAAGGGAGAGGCAGCATGCTTCACACATAGCACCTTATGTCATTAATAATAGATTATATGCTGCATACACTGTTTATAAAGCAATATAATATTGATTATTGTGCTGGACCTGTTATAAGTATATATAAGACTATATTCAGTTTTATATTTAGCCCATGTTTATTGAACTTGGCTTTAAAAAATCTAACATTTATTGAACCTTTATGATCATTGTTATTCCACTTGCTTTACTTGTATCTTTTTTTTTAATATATATAACTTTATTGATTTCAGAGAGAGGAAAGGAGAGAGAGAGAGAGAGATATAAACATCAATGATGAGAGAGTCATTGATCGAGCCCGCAACCCGGGCATGTGCCCTGATCGGGGATCGAACCCCGATCTCCTGGATCCTAGGTCGACGTTCAACCGCTGAGCCACGCCCGGCCGGGCTACATGTATCTTATATAATCCTCACAATGACTTGATAAAGTAGGTCCTGTTATAACCCCCATTTTACAGATGAGACTGAAGCACAAAAAGGTTAAGTAACTTGTCAGACTCAAAGCTTTTAAATGGCAGATTCAGAAATCAACCCGGACTGCCTCACTGCAGAGATACAGCATTATGATGTGTACATGACTGTAAGTGTTAAAAAGCATCAGACATGGAAAGAAAGCTAATCAGGCACTTGTTGAATAGGTAGGCTCTTTGATTTTCTTTCCCCACCACATAGTTTTATTTAGATGCTCAAGTCAAATGAACAGAACTAAATTAAAAACTGAGTTAAGCATATAAACTTTGCTATTATACTAAAAGATTATGTTACAGTGCTAGATATATAGTAGCAACTGGGAAGTACTTACTTCATTGGGTGTCTGAGTTTATGGATATGTCTTATATATGGTCCAATGTAATTTTTTCCACATCTTGAACACACAAAGCCTGGCTTTGTAGAAGCTGCTAATTACAGCATTGTATATATAATGATTAATGCCTCTTCCCAGCCTCTGGTGCAGCTACTTAGTCATATTTAAAAAGAGCCAATCCTTTCCTGCTGGCCAACCTTGGGACCTGTATCACAACCTCTGAAGTTACGATTCAGTGTGTTTTCAAAGCATTTCCTTAGGTACCTTTTGATTATTGGCTTCAATTTGTCCTACAGTAAAGGGTTTTGTACCTAGTGCTTTCTTGTCCAAGTCTGTCTTGTTTTGAGGAGTGAGTGGTGGGAAAGAAACCAGTGTATCCGTGCCTGACCTCGTTCAGAGCACCACTGGTGAGGATTTTGTCTACCTCATTGCTCCATCCTGACTGTGCTTTTAAAAAAGGCCAGAGAAGCCATTCTAGAATCTAAATTTGTTGCCAGTAGTAGGATAGATCTTAAACGCATACGTGCACATCGTGTTCAAGCAGTCTCTTAATGGCAGGTGCTTCAGAGAAAACCTTATGTGCTTTTCCTTTTAAATAATTTGTAGGTTAGGATTTCAGAATACAAATATTGTTGTCATCATCATCATCATCATTACTATTGCCCCATAGGAGACCGGCTATAGCCACTGTTTGTGGTGAGCTTGTCTTGCTTAAGTGATGCCATATTGCTTCTGACATGGTTTCCTTACCTCCAAAATGAGGAGCTTTCTTAATTCAGTTGAAAAAGTGTCTTGAGCAGCTGATGCAAATCTTGGGGCTTATGTAATATTTCTGTATATTCTAGTCAGACATTGTCTTAGAGTACAAGATGCTTGAAGGTTGGTATCTTCCACCCCCATTTTCCTGCCTACTGTGGAACATAGTAAACTATAGCCAGGCAGAATTTAAAGCTTGAATAGTATCCATTTAATTTTATTTTTGTTCTTTAAGGAAATAAAAGTCATCAACGATAGATAATAGAATAACCTCTTCTTAATTACTACTGACCTTAAATGAAATTTTATTTTATTTTATTTTTTTAAAAAATATATCTTTATTGATTTCAGAGAGAGGAAAGGAGAGGGAGAGAGAGAGACAGAAACATCAATGATGAGAGAGTCATTGATCAAGCCCACAACCCGGGCATGTGCCCTGACCAGGAATCGAACTCTGATCGCCTGGATCCTAGGTCGACGCTCAGCGGCTGAGCCACACCTGGCCGGGCCTTAAATGAAATTTTAGATTGTGTGCCTTCCTCTCTGAGAATTAAAGGATTGGATATATGGAATCACAAGTTAGCTCAGGCCTGGGAGGGGGGGGCGGGGTGAGAGTGACTCACTCAGATAACATTAGGCTTTTACATGGAGGCCTAGGCAGAGAACAGGTAATCTTTTCTTGCGTACATACAGGGGTGGGCAAAAATAGGTTTACATTTGTGAGTACGTGAAACATGGAGTTTATTCTTGCATTATTTATTAATTATTGTGTTATTTTCCATATGAACAACTGTAAACCTATTTTTGCCAACCCATATTGTTACCAAAAAAGTGAATTTGTGAGTAAATAGCAACCCTGAGAAAGGGAGAAATGGTAAAGTTCCTAGCCAATAAGTGTTATTTGGCGGATGGAATACTGTAGTTCTTGTTTTAATGCCCAGTGTTGGTGAGGGTAGGGAGATAGGTTAATTCTTCTACATTTGGGTGTGTTCATCACACAGAATAGTTAGAAGAATGAGGTCGTAATGAGTGTATATTCTCTGACTCGGCAATTCTACTGTTTGGATTTTATCTAACAGAAGTTGTCATATAAGTTTGTAGAAAAATATATACTGATGTGTTTATTTCAGAATTATTTTTTTTAGTTAATGACCTTTACTTTGTGAATAAACGAGATGGTTTTCATTAATAATCATATGTCTGTGTCACAAATGTAGATAGGAACTCAGTATTTGGTCCATGGCAATTTTTTTTTTTACTTTAAAAAATATATATTTTTATTGATTTCAGAGAGAGAGGAAGGGAGAAGGAGAGAGATAGAAACAGCAATGATGAGATTCATTAATCAGCTGCCTCCTGCATGTCCCCCACTGGAGATGGAGCCCACAACCCGGGCATGTGCCCTGACCGGGAATCGAACCTCGATCTCTGAGATCCTAGGTTGATGCTTCACTGCTGAGCCACACTGGCCAAGGCAGAATGATTTTGATATCAGAAAATACAAGCAACTTTCCTCTTATGCTTTTCTGTATTTCTAGTTTTTCTGAAATGGAAGCACTTTAAATATTTAATGGGGAAAAGTGTTATTTAAAAATTTGGACATTAGGAGGGAAAATGCCATTTTGTGTTCATTTTTATCCCCTTCTTGCCTGACAGCGTGGCTGGTCCTGATGAAGACAGGATAGAGGGAGATGTGTTGAGAGCTCTCTATCCTCCTTTCCCGTAGCAGTAAAGGAGCGGCACTACCCATCCCCATTTGATAGCGGAACTGTTTCTAATTAGGGACACATTTAACAAATGTTTTTGTTACAAAATGCTAAATGTCCTTCAAAAATTATTCTGGCCGGGTGTGGCTCAGTGGTTGAGCATCCAGGCGATTGGGATCCAGGTGATTGGGTTCGATTCCCGGTCAGGGCATGTGCCTGGGTTGCAGGCTCGATCCCCAGTCGGGGGCAGCCGATCAATGACTCTCTCATCATTGATGTTCCTCTCTTTCTCTCCCCCTCTCCCTTCCTCTCTTTGAAATCCATGAAGATGTATTTTTAAAAAAACAAACCAAAAAACCAAAAATTATTCTGTCAGTTTATATTTCCATCACTGTACGTTATGAATATGCCATTGTGCTGTTCTCTCAGCATTACTGGACTTTAAAATAAACATTTATTATTTATTTTCTGATAATGGAAGAATTATAATTTATTGTTGAAATACAGAAAATACAGAAGACCCCCACCCCCTTCTCTCTCTCTTTTTCTCTCTCTCACACACTCACACCCCTATAATTCCTCCACCCAGTGGCACCTACATTTTGGTGTATCATTTATGCCTCTTCTAATCTTACGTGCATTTGTTGGGTTTTGGCCACACACTGCTGGAATTTACTTGGAATGACAGAGGAGCTGCATTACTTGTGTGTAGCTTTCTCTCTTGCTAAGTAGTGCTTATTCTGCGCAGCTGTTGTCATCTTTGCTCTTTCTAGCTTGTTTGGGTTGTTTTTAAATATATGAGAAATATGGTTGGAAAATGAGTGATGGAATTGCAGGAGGAGGGGAGGACAGGTAAATAAAGGAACAGTGCTCTTTCAAAGATAAATCCAAGTGCCACCGTCTTGGAATAAGCAAAGATTTCTTAAGATCATGGAGAGAGTTTGTGTTTTCTTGAAGTTTTACTGTTTCACCTTTTGTATTTAAGTTTGTTTTATTTATATGATGTGAAGAGGGGTCAGTTAGAAAACTAAGTTTAAAAAGATACCATTTACAACATCATCAAAAAACACCAAGTACCTAGAAGTAAATTTATAAAGAAAGGGGAAAGCTGTGTAAAAACTCTTATCTGGTAACTACAAAGTATTGCTGGAGGAGTTAAAGACTTAAGTAAATAAATGCAGGGTAAGTGAATGCAGGGCAATGTCAGCTTTCCCACATTGTTCCAAAGATTCAGTATATTTCCAAAGAAAAGCTCAGCAGGGTTTCTGTGTGTGTGTTAAGTGTAAGTGTGTAAATTAAGCTGGTTGCAGAATGTATGGGAGTGGAAAGGATCAAGAAAGGTGAAAAGGAGTTTTCAAAGCATGGTTCATGTACTCTGAGGTGTCCCCCTGGACCCTTTCAGGGCTTTATGAGGTCAAAACTATTTTCAAAACAACATTAAGATTATTTGCCCTTTCCCTGTGTTGATTTTCCAAAAGTAAAAAGCATGTGCAAAAGTAGTGGTGGATAAACTGCTTGCACCTTAGCACAAATCAGGGCAGTGGCACCAAACTGCTATAATTGTCACTGTATTCTTCACTTCTCTGCATTTGCAGTAAAAACAAAAACGACACTAAAGAGTGTTCTTGACACAGTTTATTAATTTTAATAATCTTAACCTTTCATCTCTTTTTTTAAAATTGGGAAAGCCCTAGCTGGTTTGGTTCAGTGGTTAGAGTATTGGCCTGAGGACTGAAGGGTCCCGGCTTCGAATGCGACCAATGGCACATTACCTCGGTTACGGGCTGGATCCTGGGCCCTGGCCGGGTGCGTGCAGAAGGCAGCCAATGGATGTGTCTCTCTCACACTGATCTCTCCCTCCCCCCCCTCCACTCTCTGAAAAGCAACGGAAAAAATCTCGGGTGAGGGTTAAAAAAAACTTGAAGAAAAATTCACATCAGACTTACCATTATAGAGTGTACAGAGCACAGTTCAGTGGCAGGCAGTACACTGACGGTTTTGTGCAGGCCTCTGCCTTGTGTCAAGAGATCACACAGCCTTTTAACATTCTCTGCGATAAAGTGGGGAGTATGCATAGATTATGTTCCATATGGAAGCAAGATGGTTATTAAAACAACCCCTCACGGAATAGTTTGAATAGTTGAACTAGCTGCCTTTACATGGAACACCGTTTTTACTTGAAGTAACCACTGAAAGACAAGCTGTGGTTACTTAGACATGAATATTTGGAGGATTTTTTTGAAAATGAAGTAAACTTGTTACTCAGGTGAAAATGTAGTTTCCTACTAAGCCAGACATGAAGAGATTTGCAAAAGCATAAAACAGTGCCACTGTCCTCATTACGTATTTTTTTGTTTGGGAAAATATAGTAATTATAACAAATATTTACTAATATATGTTTATTTTTATTTTAAATTAGTAATTTCTAACATGGTAAGTAAATATTGACAGATAAAACTCAGAAAGGCAAAAGTTCTTTGAGGTCGTCAATAATTTTTAGGAATGTAAAAAAATCTTGAGATAAAGAAGTTTGAGAACCATTGACAAAGTCAGTCTTGAAGAACAGAAATGTAAATGTTGGAGGCTTATATTATTAGATATTAAGACACTTGCATAGTTAGAATAATTAAAATAGAGTGGCATTAGTAGGTACATTGAGAAATAAACCTGTGGGACTTAATTGAAAAGCCAGAACATACCCACATACATAATACAACTTCATATTTGATGACAGCACCATTGCAGAATAGCGGGGGAAGGGTGGTCTTTTTAGAAAATGATGCCAAGTAACTTGGGTGGCCATAGGGGAAATAAATGACGGCTTCCCTTTTTCTTTCTTTTTCCTCCCCTTGCTATTTTTTGTTGATGAAATGAGGGTTTTGTTTCTTACTGTTTGGATTTTGTTGATTGTATCCCATGGTGTTCTCTACCATGTCCCTCTCTCCCTCATATTTCCCATGAATCGGTACTTATATATAGAAGATGTAGTTCAGTTTCTTTCTTTTTTGTTGGGGAAGAGGAATGTTCAATACACAAAAACTTCATAGGTTGTATTGTGTATCTGGAGATACATAATATTTCTTTTCTGGATGTCACTGGTATTTGATGATTATTGTCTAGAGATTCATTAATTCATAGTTGTTATACAGTGGTGATATTCTAATTATGCTGTTCCTTTTTCATATATGTGTTGGAAGACTTCTGTGTTTTTTGGTTCTGATTCTTAATTTTAGTTTTAAGGTTTAACGTGTAATACCTTACAGCAGAGGTTCTCAATTTTATCAGACTCAACCTCTCTTTTACATATTTTGTAATTCTTCCTTTACTATTTTGAAATGAAATACATAGATACTTTATTATTACTTCCATAATACATAGTTTGGCTTACTATTGAATTTTGACTTAAAAATTACTTTCTCTCAAAACTTTGTCCTCAAATATCTATGGTCATTGAACAGTAAGTTTATATTACATAGATTCTCCATACTTTGCATATTACCTGTTTTTTCCCCTCTCTTAAATTTTCTTAGAATTCTCATACCCATTGTATCCTGAGATTTCAGTGATGCCTCAATTGTGAGGATATTTGGTAGACCATTTTAGATACCTGTCTTCCTTTATAGCTGGGCCTTTGCCCCCCTAGTATTTCTTTCATTTCCCCCCCACTTTCCAGTACTTCTGTTGCTTATATGTTCGGTTTCCTGGATGAATGGTCTTTGTCTTTTCTTATATTTTCTGTTTTTGGTTCTGAGCTAAATTTTTGACGTTTATCTTCCAGCCCATCTACTGATGCTTTAATTTCGCCAGTGATATTTAAAATTTTTTAAATTTCAGAGGTTCTTTTTTGTCTCCATACTGTTATTTTCCAGTGCATCCTGTTTTTGTTTTGTGAATGCAGTACCCTCACAAATCTTTTTAAAAATTTAAATTTGTATCTTCAGAGTTCTCTTTGTTTAAACCACCTCTGTTTCCTCCAGGTTCAGTTTTTGTTCTTTGATTTTTTTTTGATATTTATCTTTTCTGCTGTAGTCTTTCTTCAAATATTAGATGATTCATAGCTGTCTGTTCCTATTTAAAATCAAGGCCAACCAGGAGCTCCCTTTGTGTGGGCAGACTTTGCTGGTGGCTTCCAGTTAGAATACAGAGCTGGCTCTTCTAGTTCCTGTTCTTACTGGAACTTCTTTAAGGCTCTGCTAGGTAAATCAATTTCATTTTTCCCTAGCATCAGCTCTCTTTATGCATATTTTGGACTTAATTGTTTTTCTCTCTTTTGATTGTATTAGCTAAAACCTCCAATGCCATGTTTAATAGTAATGCATATAGTGGACATTTGTGCCTTGTTCCTAGTCTTAGTGTCCCTGCTGATTGAAATTCTCATTTTGAACTTTGGTTTGCTTTGCTCTATCTCTCTTATCTATCTTTATCTTCCAGAATTTTCTGAAATCTTCCATATGCTGATGGCCCCTTCTTTAGAGTGACTTAGGTTCTTTTGTTTCTGGTTCTCTTCATCATTTTAAAGGCATCCCAGAAAAGAGGAGATAAACATGTAGGCTTTGCCTGTCATTTAATTCATTATGACTCTGTTGAGACTCTAAAAATATTATCCCATTCCCCCCCCCCCATTGGAATGCTTTTAAACTTCTTTCAGTTAGGTTACTGGCTAAAAAATACTTTACAGTATTGGGATGTGTCTCCTTGTGTGAAATGTAGTTAGTAGATGGCAGTTGATGGGAATAGGTTGCCATAGTGAGTTTATTGTGAATTACTATGGTTGGGGATGGTATCCCCATTTTGGATGAGTGTTTGGAGTAATCTGGGATCCAAAAGCAGTGGGTGGTAGAGCAGTGTTTTTTTTTGTTGTTGTCAGGATCACAGAAAACTGATTAGACCCCTCCTTTTAAAAATTTAAACGTTTGTGGAGTCATGTACTATATAGATATAGTTCAGAAATCAAAATATGGTGTATACTATAAAGTGTCTCACTACTGTACAGTTCCCCAGCCTGTTAATGTTTCTAGAATCATATTGTTAAAGAACAAAAATTCAACCGAGTAAATTTGAAGATCTAATTGGCTTTATTAAAGGATTCATGAATTGGACAAGATCCCTTCTAGCACATTGAAGGGAGCTCCGAGGGACTGTACAAAATAGAAGGTTTTTACTAGCAGAGGGAGGTTAAAAGTGCATTATTGCAGGCCAGGTCACCTTGCACTAGGGGAAGGCAGGAGGTTTTATTAGGTAGATTGCCTCCTTAGTGTTGATCAGGAAATTCCAGACTGATTGGTTCAAAACTGTACTCCTGAGAGAGACTGAAACTGCAGGTAGGTTAGGTATTAAGTCTTGGTGGATTTTATCACAAGTGACTCCATTTTGGGTCTGTTGTTTCTTCTTAACATTATGTATACTTCCAGAAACTGTATACTATACTATTTCATATATATAGAAGCAATAAGATGTGTATATGTTTATGTTTGTAAGTAAATTATGATGCTTTGATGTTGTGATTTTTATTTTTACTTATTTATTTTTAAATGTTTTTATGGATTTTTAGAGAGGAAGGGAGAGGGAGAGATAGATAGAAACATCAATGATGAGTCATTGATCGGCTGCCTTCTGCACGCCCCCCACTGGGGATGGAGCCCACAACCTGGGGCATGTGCCCTGACCGAGAACTGAACGGTGACCTCCTAGTCCATAGGTTGACGCTCAGCTGTTGAGCCACGCCCTAGGTTGACGCTCAGCTGTTGAGCCACGCCCACCGGGCTGCTTATTTATTTTTTGATGATGTGCTTTTTAAATGAAATATCTTGGGAGATCTGCCTCATTCTTTGCTATGGCTATTTTGTACTATTTCTAACTTAATCCTAATTGATGGATATTTGGTTCATTTTAGTCTTTTTTTTTCTTTTTTTAAAATTTTATTATTGTTTAAAATATTACAGATGTCCCTTTTTCTCCCCAATGATCCGTTCCACCCCGTTCCTTCCCCCTCCCCAGTCCCTCTCCCCACCATTGTCCGTGTCCTTGGGTTGTGCATATATGCACATAAATTCTTTGGTTACTCTCTCCCCCTCCACCCACCCGCCCTCCTCCATCCCTCTGACATTCATCAGTCTCATCTATGCTTCCATGTCATTGAATCTATTCTGTTCATCAGTTTTCATTTTAGTCTTTTGCTGTGAAAAATAATAAACTTGTACATGAGTTCTTTCACATATGTGATTGTGAGGATATGTACAAAATAACTTTCACTAAGTAAAATAGATGAAAACGTCCTAATTATACTTTCTGGATTTTGTATTTCCCTGTATTTCTATATTGATTAAAGCAGGGAGATTCACCTGAAAGGATTTGTAATTTGTGAAATTAATATATGATGTGTTTGTTGAGACCTCTTTTTGCTATCTTCAGAGAAAACAATTTTTGAAAAAGACGACAAGTTGATTGAAAATGCTAACTATTAAGTATATATGTATTAAAATAGAACTTTACTTGAATTAGTATTCTCTCTTCAGTTGGCTACTAATGTTAAAGGAACTTATTTGGAATTGAATCTTTAAAAAAAATTTTATAGCCCGGCCGGGTGTGGCTCAGTGATTAAGCTTTGACCTAGGATCCAGGAGACCAAGGTTCGGTTCCTCAGGGCACATGCCGGAGTTTTGGGCTCCATCCCCAGTGGGGGGTGTGCAGGAGGTAGCTGATCAATGACTCTCTCATCATTGATGTTTCTCTTTTTCTCTCCCTTCATATTTCTGAAATCAATAAAAATATATTAAAAAAAATTCTTATAAAGGCAATTTTCTTCCTCACATTTCCTTTCTCTGATATTTTTATTTTAAGATGTTAGATTTTTGCAGTTTTCTGGGAGTTTGTAAATAAAATTTGAATTAGCCTAAAGGGCAATAACTAGTGCTACTTAAGAAATGAAATTAGGAAGCAATCCGGGGACTCGACCGTGTCGGCCACCGGGCACCTGCGCTGGGGCCTGAGCCGAGCGGGGCCTGAGCCGAGCGGAGCCTGGCTGCTCCTGATGCCCACGCGCTGCCCCCGCCAGGATCTGCTCAAGCAGGCAGACGGCACCGAATTCCAGAGCATCTGCAGCCTGGACAAGCTCTGCCCGGATTCGCGGGGCTCGGACACTGTGTGGAGGGTGCTGGATGCAGCAAGTCAAACCAACAATGATATTCCTCTAGATCGCTTAACAGTATCTTACTGTCAGAGTAGCAGTCCTGGAGGCCAGAACGTTAATAAAGTGAACGCCAAGGCTGAAGTCAGGTTCCTCCTGGCAACCGCCGACTGGATGCAGAGCCATGGCCAGAAGATGGCCATCATGCATAAAAATAAGATCAACAGGTTGGGAGAATTGATACTCACCTCTGAATGTAGCTGCTCTCAGCTCCAAAATCTGGCAGATTGCCTGCAGAAAACTCGAGACATGGTTGCTGAAGCCAGCCAGGTGCCCATGGAGCCATCCAAAGAAGATGCTGTACTCCGGAGAATCAGGATAGGAAACATGAATTGGGAAAGGCTGAGAAAAAGAGAATAAGTTCTGCCATAAAGACAAGCAGGAGGGTAGAGATGGACCGAAATCACCCTTCAGAGCTGGCGGAGACCCTCCGAGGGCCGTCCAGGCAGCTGGCCGAGTTCCGAGTGCTGTCGGGAGAGGGATTTGCTGTTTGCAGTTGTTAATGATTGTCTCTAACGCTGGAGCCATCCAAGAACGTTCATTCGGAGTGAGGGTGGTAGGCACTGGCTGCAAAGGTCTTTATAGGCAATTATGTGTTGTCAAGCCTTAACTATCCACTTAATGTATTAGCTGCAATAAAATTCTAAACTCAGTGGCTTCCCTTCTTCAGAAAAAAGAAAAAAGAAAAAAACCCGAAAAAAATGAAATTAACCTAAGGAAGTTAATTACTTAGTGTTGCTAGTAGGAGAACTAGAGGAAAAATAGAGCAAGTGAAATAGAGAAAAATCATATCATAATTTAACATTTGAGTCTACATGTTTATAGCACACTTTTTTTGAATGTTGTGTTTACACTATATAATCTTTCCTTGAAAGGATCAGTCTATTCCCCGTGGGTTGAAGTGTTTTCTTCTCCAACCAAAACCACGACGCAGAAAAGCCCTGGGCTAGGTGGAAGTACATACTGCATTTTGTCCCTAGTACTGGTGTCCCACACAGTTGTGGGAATGCCTGTGACTTTTCCAGCAGTTAGAACAAATCGCCATCCTGTTCTGGAGCAGGGACTGTCCTAGCACCTGCTACCTTTTGCACACTTCACTTTCTCCTGGCTGTAACAGGGTAATGTGGCACCAAGAGGATTCCCCCCTTGAATTTACTTGTTGACAGTTTCTTTCATATTTTTATCAAATCTCTGGAATCGTGGATTGAAGTCTTGATCTTTCAGTACTCTCCACATGCCACAGGCACAACGACCTTTCCAAAACACTGTCATTTTTCTCCACAGAATCCACATTAATCCTGGCTGCTCTTCCTGGCGTTTTACTCCTCTACCTCGCCTACTCATGGGTGTTTGGTTTTTTGGGTTTTCTCTTTTTGGTCCTCTTTTGATTTTTACTTCTTAACATCTGTTACAGCAGTATTAAGAACAGAAAATACATCTTTGAATAGAAATTCTGAAAGGTTTCCAGATTTCTTCTTTGTCCTACTTTTTTTTTTTTAATATATCTTTACTGATTTCAGAGAGAGAGAGGGAGAGGGAGAGATAGAAACATCAATGATGAGAGAGTCATTGATCGGCTGCCTCCTGCACGCCCCCGACTGGGGATCGAGCCCGCAACCCGGGCATGTGCCCTGACCGGGAATGGAACCCGATCGCCTGGATCCCAGGTTGATGCTCAACCGCTGAGCCACGCCCGGCCGGGCTGTCTTTCTGCTTTTTATAATCTAGAAAATGATCCATAAAATCATATTCTTTCAATTAACATAGGCAGTCCTTAAATGTTTGTTACTACGATTTAGTTAAGAAAACCATGTCAACAACTCTATAATATAGAGCAATGGTTCTTAACCAGGGACAGTTCTATGTCCTGGGGGACATTTGGCAAGGCCTGGACAGTTTTGGTAGTCACAGCTAGGTGTGAGGATGCTACTGTCATCCAGTGAGGCAGAGGCCAGGGATGCTGCTTCAGTATCCTCCCCTTCCAGGGCAGCCCCGCAACGAACGTCAGTAACGCTAAGGTTGAGAAAACCTCGCTCCTTTCACATGTATAGCAGTCATAGACATTTATGCACTTTATCTAATTGGGATCCCCCCTTTTACTTTAAATTTTATATTTTTAAAGTCAAATGTGTAGAGCTTTCTAATAATACTGAATAGTCATGTGCCTGGTTCCCCACTGTAGTCATGTTCAGCTTCTCTGACAGTGGCTTCTGCGTGTTTACCACTCTTACGCTGCTGATACTGATTTCTCCGTTTTAGAAATCTCTCTTTACTTTCTCTTCCTTCCCTTCTCTTTCCCAGGTATTGCCAATATCACAACTTTTATTTAACTTAATGATCAGTCTTTGTATTTTGTGACCATATAAATATTCCTCACATGCTCTTTCTTGTACAACCTTTTGTTTCACTGAGAGTATAATAATTGTTTTGCCTTTTCCTTTCCATTAGTCTTCTAAAATGTAAAAAAAATTTTAGTCCTTGGTTATCTGAGAATGTTTTTCACAGTTGGATGGAGGTGTTTTTTTTTTGGCACATAAACAAATATGTTTAGAAATAATTTCCTTCAGAATTTACTTTTTATTTTATTTTTCCTTTAGAAATTTGAATCTTTCCTTTTGTCCTATTTTACAGTGTTTCTGCTGAGAGATGTAATTTTTTGAAAGCATGGTGGATCTTTGAACTTCATTATTTTATTTGGTTGCTCATTGTATTTAATGGGTGCAATGCTGTATAAAACTGTATTTGCCGAATTTCTAATCACAGAACCTAGCATTTTTTATATGAAAAAAATCTTCAGAATTCAGAGCAAATGTAAGACTCGTAAGGCCACTGAGAAGTACGCATTTTTTAAATGAAGAAATAATGGCTTTCATTGAACAAGGACAGTTTAAAGGCAGACTCTGCATGTGTCTAGTGGTATTCCAAGTTCAGTGTGCCTGACGCTCCCCTGGCGATGCTTGGTTATCAGGTAGATTCCTGAACCTCCCCCAAGTACTTGGAGTCCTTCAGTCTGGCCTGGCTAAGAAATCTGCATTTTCCCAAGCAGGGTTGGTGAGCTCTGACCCATTCTACAAGCTGCAGTCGTATGAAACTGAAGGAAATTCTTCAGGCAGTATGGAAATAGATGATAATGTAAACTGTCTCTTTTTCATCAGATTGGTAACATCTGTAGATAAAAGAAATATATTACCAGTATGTACATTTTTACATATGGTTTTTGAATCTGTGGGATTATATAGGAATCTTGCTAAGCATATAGTAGGCTGATCAGCACCTGCCATTAAACATGGGACCATGCTGTTTGGTAATTATTTATTCACACATGTCTCTGTCCCAGCACAGTCTCTGAAACAGTATACTTTAAATAACTTTTTGAATGATCTGTGGGAAAGTATGTTATCTCTATAGAATTTCCTTTCCCTTGCATGGTTCCTTATAGAAAAGCAGTATGAATAATTACATGGGCCTAGAGTGTTCTTGCTTTGTGTTAAGGTCTTTGATATATTTTATCATCATATTTCGGTGTTTTAAGGATTAAAGTATTATGGAGGAGAACAGTTAGGATCATTGCTTGCGATTCAGCGTAAATCTACCATCTGTATTCAGAGTTCGATAATTCCTTTAGTTTGGGGTTTGCTTAGAATTTAGCACATGTTTATCTGTGTGCCAGCATTTGTTCGGCATAAAGGAAGATAACACTTTGAATCTCACTTTAAACTACTTTTATCAGCAACTCTTGGCATGTAGTACATGTGTTAATTACATAATCATATTTACTTCATAAAATAATTCTGACTCAACCTCCTGCTTTGTTAGCTGTTAATGTATGTACATGAAAATTTTTGTGTTGGATTTTCATTTTTAATTTGGGAAAAAGTACAATATAGCTACAGTAAAGAAAATTTAAAAACTAAAATCACCTATTACCCTTTCATCTTTGTGTAAAAGGTACATTGCCCCAAATAATTTATATTTTAGATTGGCTCACATAGCCTATTGATTTTTAAAAAAAAAAATAACATGCCTCTAAAACGGTATAACCAGTGTTTTCTATCTCCTAATATAATTAGGAAAACAATGGTTTAATTATTCAGTTTAAATTCTCTTGTCATTTCAGACAGTATGGAGGAGACTTTAAGTATGCTATATTGTTTATATGAATTTTCAGTGCCTGTTAACCCTTAAAATTCAAGTGACTATTAAAGAAAGTGTTATCTATTAAATAACATTTAGCAGCTTTTACTCCTCCCATTAAAAAAAATTCCCAACTTTTGAGAACTTAAAAGAAAGATTTTATTTCTTCTAGGTGATTAAATATTAATTGTTACAAATATTGCTTTGTTAGCTGTTATTGAGGCAAAAAACAAACAAATGGGCTTTTTGGAAAGCCCATTTATTGCTTAAGCATGCTGCACATATTCACAGGTCATAGAAGTTCAGTGACAGCTGTAGATATGCTCACAGCAACAGAGCAATTTCCTGCTCGTAATTCTGTCCTGTGTGAGAGCATGTCAGGTAATTGTTGACTTTTGAGTGTTGTTATGTGTACTGAAGTAATAATGTTAATTTTTCTGCATCAGTAATATGCATGAATAAGGTATATTAGAAAAACAGAACACCTTTGTAACTCTTTGTAAGCAAAATAGAGATTGGAAAATATGGAGATACCACATGCTCCCAGAGAAATATTTTGACGTGATAATAACCCAAGGTGATTACCAGTAAAAGGTGTCCTTATGAGGGGAAATTTTTTTAAACTTGAGGAATATAGTGTTGCAAAATGTTTAGAGAACTGTAATTTTATTTTTATATTTTACCTATGTGCTAGTATTTTTACCTTTGGTATTTTATTTTGCTTTTGGTAATTTTTTCCTTTTTTAAAATTTTATTTTTCAATTACAGTTTACATTCAGTATTATTTTGTATTGGTTTCAGGTGTGTAGCATAGTGATGAGACAGCCATATACTTTACAAAGTTATCCCCTCCCTCCACCGATATTTCCAGTGCCCGCTTGGCACCATACATAGTTATTACAATGTTGTTGACTTTATTCCCTGTGCTGTACTTTACATATCTGTGATGAATTGTTTTTCACTCCTGATAATCCAACAGCAACAGTTCTTCTAGTTCCTAATAACGCATATGTGATGTGTTTATTTTTGCTTGTTATTTTGTGGAGAGCCAAGTAGTGACTTTGTTTAGGAAATCATATTACATTATAGTATTTAGAAAATTTTTGTGAGTCCTGACCAATATCTATATCTTAAATACTCTATCAAAATTCTCCTGCCATATTGAATTTTTCAAGCTAGTGAGGACAGTTTAAAAAGTGCTTGTAATAAATGCCTTTACCTGGATAAGCTTACTTTTTCTCAAGTCTAGACAAGTGCTTTTAAATTGACATCCATTTCCAGACTCGTACCCAGGGCTTAGGATCAAAGGTAATTGCTATCAGACTTCAAGGTCGAACAGGCCTATAGATCGTTACTGTGCCCCTTGCTCTGTAGAAGTTCCTTGTGTTTAAATTTTAACTACTCTTCAGAGCAATTTCAATAAAGGTAAGTTTAGTTAATCCTGGTATGAATGTGTATATATTTTAGGTTCTCATATGCAGTGGCTTCTTTAAAAATCTGAAGATTATATTAGGCACTGATTTTCATGGTTTGCATAATGTCTGAAAAATATAAAACTACCTCATATTTATTCATTTTAGACTTGGAAACTGACTTAATCTGAAGGTTTTTCATTGTACTTTTTTTTCTTGAATAACTAGGAAATAGCTATAATGTGGTTTCTGTTATAAGGGTTTACTGCCTAACAGTTCCTTCCACAGGTTAGCCTCTCTATAAATGTCTACAAAAACAGTCTTGAATGTTTTAGGTTATGCAACACCAGGATTGTAAAGCCAGTCTAAGTATATACATTTATGTATATTCCTAACTGCCACTTGGGTTCTTAATGCCAACCTTACATTTTGAATATTCCTTACTTTGTATACGTCATCACTGTGAAGGTGAAGTAGCCTTTCTTAAATGTTTACTTATTCGTTCACTTTTCCCCTCTTTCAACAGGGGGAAATGCACTGTTGCCCTTCTGAATGAGACAGAGTCAGTATTGTCATATCTTGATAAAGAGGTAATTCACAATTATACTTGTTTTGTGCCCCCCCTTATTTCACTCGAAGCCCATACCTTTGACTTTATTTCATTTCGTACCAAGTTATTGCACCACCATAGCAGTATTATAGTAAAAATATAATGACTAGAATGCATTTGGATAATTTGATTTTTCTGGTTACTTGAGAAAAGAGTTAAAAACTCCTGTGTTTGTCTCTCTTTTTCCAGTTGGTAATGAAAACCTTTTTAAAATATAATGTGACTTAGCTGGCAGTAGAAGAAATATTTTTGGCTTTATGAAAAAGTGACTTCACTGTAATTGGTCATCCTCCCTGTTTTTTGTTTGTTTTTGTTTTTGTTATCATTGTTGATTTTTAATAAATACCTTTTAGACTCTTTTCAGATGAGATTTTACCATTGGTGATCTGTTTTCTTTCTTGGAACCCTAATAAACTTTGTTAACTAAAAATATTTATTTCTGTAAACTTCAGCTAGAAACATTTTAACATTGTTTAGCTAGTTGAATTCAAGTATAAGCTTCAGTGAAGGGAGGAAATGTTCATAGACAGTATTCCATGTTATGTACAGTTTTATGGGACTTAGCATTTGTCTTATGGAAAAAATATTTTACTGTTGATGATGTTCAGTATTTAACCTTTATGGTGGTTTTGTTTACACCAAATCTCCCCTCCCCCATATATATATATAAAAGAATTAAAGGGACATATTTCTTATCATACTCAAAATATTGTTGTCTTATCTCAAATGAAGAAAACATAACTGAAAAGATAGATAAAAATATGTAGAACTACTGTACATTAGAAACAATAAAGAAAACTAAAAGGAAATAAATATTCAAGGGAGAAAAAAAGGCTAATAGTCCTTATAACTTAATGCTTGTGAAATTTAGAAAAGAAGGTACTTGGGTTTGTCATTAGTCTGTCCAACAGAATGGTTGATAATAAGGAATAACGTGGATAATAATAATGCTAGAATTATTGCACAGAAGCAGAAATAAAAGGAGGGAATATTCAGTATGTTTCAGTGTATTTTATTGGTATATTTGGCTGTTGAGTGGATTTTTAAATATTTTTTGCCTTCTAAGTTATTGTTAGCAAAGAACTGTACTGGGTGAAAATTTGCAAATGTCTTTATTCTTTTTACCACTTAGTCTTCTATTAAACTTTGAAATAGGGACTGACCTCTGGCAGTGTACTTAAGGAAACTTAAAAAAAGTTTTTAAATTTTATTTTAATCTTCACCCGATTTCATTGATTTTAGAGAGAGAGGAAGGGAGAGGGGGAGAGAAAGAGAAACATCATTGTGAGAGGAACATCTCTCAGTTGCCTCCCATACGCACCCAGACCAGGAATCGAACCCACAGCCTGGGTATGTGCCCTGACTGGTAATTGAACCAGCAACCTTTCGGTCAGTGCACAGGATGACGCCCAACCAACTGAGCTATGCTGGCTAGGGATGCAAAAATCTTGTTTTTATGGAATACTTCGCTAACATTTTACAGACTAAAAGTGACCTGACGTATCTCTACTTTTAAAGCTGATAGTGAGCCAGTGGTAGTAGCTTTAGTTACCTAGTAACATTTGTTATTGCTCCTGTCTTAAAAAGCAAAGGAACAACTCTGATTATATACTGACTGTCCTCCCCCAGTGTATCAAGCAGGTTAGTATATTCTGCAGATTTTTTTCTTTTCCTTGGATAGCATTTTTTAGATGCATAAATTGTCACATAATGGTGTGACTTTTGAACAGTTTTACTCTTTAATCTCTTCCCCTCACAGTGACCCATGATGGAAACACTGGGAAGAATTTCTCAGAGTCTCCTTGTCTGTCTTTCTCCTTTTCCATGACCGCAGTCTAGGACCTTGAAAGGAGACAGCTTTATAATCTGACAGACTATCTGTTATTTGCAACTTGCCTGACTGGGTCTTGGGAAAGTGCTAATGGTAAGGATGGACCCTTCCAGGATATAATACAGAGAGTCATGCAGTAGGTGACCTTCAGAATCCTAGTGGGAAGCAGGTACAAGACTTGACTGGTTCAGACAGCCTCCATTGGTTACGCAGAATTTAGCAAAGGACTGGTGGCCAGGTCATTTTACCCATTAGACCCAGTAACTAGGGCTCTTTTGCATTTTACTGGACCACAGATAGGTGGGTGTGCTGGTGGTGGTGGTATGTATAGTTATGATTTAAAGGAAAACTGCAGACTTATAATTAATAGATGTTTAATTAAATGTATACAGTGTGACACTTTAATTAGTAAACGGTGTAAAGGCTCAGCTCTTCTATAGTTTATTTAATGTGGATGTGTGTACATTTTAATATTTTGATAAAATGTGGGATGGACACTCCAAAAGTAAGAGTGCCTGGTATCCATGAATGCATCCATACTGTTTAGTGTGGGCTTTGGAGGTTTAATTGATTACTTGATTTTAGGTGTCTTACCTTTGACTTATGACTTAACTTTGCTAGCTTTTCAAAACCCTGTTTTAGAGCTCTTAAATGATTTTCATTTAGACTAAACCAAATAATCTTTATTATCTACTTTTATTATAAGCTATTTGTTTTGGCTTGGTTTAATATTACACTGTTTTACATGATGACAGCAACTTCATGTTCTCCCTTTTAGACATTTATGAATTTGTTCACCAAAGTGAAATTTTATATGCTTGCGAAATTTTGTGGTTTCAGTATTGTGACATTGGATTTATTGTTTCATAAAAAGTTTACCTAGATATTTTCTGTCATTTTTTTCAGGATACCTTTTTCTACTCATTGGTCTATGACCCCTCAGTGAAAACACTGTTAGCTGACAAAGGTGAAATCAGAGTGGGACCTAGATATCAAGCAGACATTCCAGAAATGCTCTCAGAAGGTATGTTTTCCTTTGGGTTCCGCATCCTGTGAAAACATACAGTATATCTTGAAACTCAAACATTGTTTTCCTTATATGGGAGAATCGACTTTTAGGCTAAAGTTTAAAAGGTATGAGTTCTTCCAATTTTAGAAATGCAGAAAATAGCATGGGATAATAATTTATTTAATCAGTTATTCTTTTTTGAGTTTACATTTTTATGAGTATTTTGCTTTTTTTTTTTAAGGATAAATTCAGGGATATTCATATTGAGTTTGTGTTTTCATGTGGCACACTTATTTATGCCTAGAGATCCTGAGTGCCCTTAAGCCATCTATCTGAGGAGGCCATGAAATCTAGTGAACACTTACATTTTAAATGGTGGGGATTCTGGCTGATCTGGGTAGATTATGTACCAGAAAGATTCACAACTTTGTATTTGAAAAACATCTTCCCAGCAATGTATATATTATAACTGTATACACAAAACCTTTATTTTCTGATTTCAAAAATAAAACATTCTTACCATTAAAAAAATCAGCTTGTCTTCCAGAAACAATTTTGGATGTTTATAGTCTTTAATGTTTGATGTTAGACTTATATCACTGTACCTGAGTGTTCACTAAATATTTATTATTAAAAAATAAAACGATTTTTAAATTTTACAAATAGTACTGCAGTGGGTATAATGGATACTTTTGTATTCTGGATTAACTGGAAAATATGTTCCCAAAAGTGCAATTGCTCAATCATAGGGCACATGTGGTAAAATTTTGACCAAATGCAAAATCGTCTTCCAGGTTGTCATTTATAGGTGGTTTTTTCCTTGTTTTAATTAAGGTATGACTTACATGTTGTAAATACATTTCACCCTTTTTAGTGTATAGTTCTGAGTTTTTGACAAATGTATATGCTCCTAGTGAGCAGTACATGGGTCTGTTTTCGAGATTTCTGTTCTGTTCCACTGGTCTTGTTTGTTCCTGCTCTAGTAACTAACTTTTAATTATAGAGGCTCTTTGAGTATGTGTTAATATCTGGTGAGGCTAGTCCCTGCCTCATTTTTTTTTTTTTTTTGAGATTTAACACCAGAAAAACAACCACCACCACCTTCCTTCCTATTTTTATTGGGGTTGCAGTTAATTTTTAAGGAGAGCAGACATTTTGATATTAAAACATCTTAACCAGAAACAAGGGATGTCTTGCCCTTTGTTCAAGGCTATTTTTGGGTTTTGTGGGAGTTTTTAAAAAATTAAGATTTAGTCATGTAGATTTTATACATTATTTGTTAAGCTTATTTTTAAGTTTATAATTTGTTGGCTTTATTTGTGTAAGTACTCAACTTTAACAAAGAAAAACATTTTTCATCATAATTGAAGAAGTCACTTTGGACTCTTATTGCAGCCTAAAGCATTTAGCATATACAAAATGTTTCTTTTCAGTTATAATCAGGTGGTCAATTAGATACAAGACTTAAAGAACCCCTTTCTTTTTTCTAATTAATATGCTTTTGGGGGAAAGGGTGTAGGGCTGCAAATATATATATCATTCGTTAAACCACACTTGAAAAACATGGACATTGCCTTCATAGAAACTTCTATAGATTGCCAATACCTGTTTGCAGGGAAATTAAACAGTAGAAAACATCATATTCAAGAACAGATATTTATGGCCCTGGCGAGTGTGGCTCAGTTGGTTGAGCGTCATGCACCCTGAAGGTTGCTGGTCCGACTCCCGGTCAGGACGGGTGCGGAGGTTGTGGACTTGATCCCTGGTCAACGTGCATGAGGGAGGCAGCTATTGATCTTTCTCTCTTCCCCTTTCCCTTCTTCTCTCTCTAAAATCAATAAAAACATTTTAAAGAAGGAACAGATATTCTTGAGTGGGTACATTTTGCCCAGTGGCCAGATTCCAGTTTGCACTGGCATGGGTTGCAGAACTTGAATTAATACCCTGAGGAGGTGGCAACTTGAGCACCATGCCAGGATATATATTACAGGCTTACATCCTTTGTGAGCATGTCTTGATGAATTCTAAAATATTGTGGCATTTGTCTTGCTAGTGAATAAATCTTGTTATTATGTTAGACTTTTGAAATTCACTTATGACTGCTCACCATCTAACAAACTCTTGAATATCTGGAAAGATGGGTATGTAGTTTGCAAAGGAAGGAAGGGATTTAAAATCTTTTATTGAGTTTGAATAAAGCACCTAGAGGATTTTCCATAGAAAAAGATACAATGTGCAAAGGTTTGAATTATTAGTTCACTGTGTTGTAGCACTGAAAATTTAAGAAAGATCTGTTTACATATTAAATTAAAATTTGTGGCTGTTAAAAAGTAGAATAATAACATTAAATTATTAAACTACAATAACTGGATTCACAGGTTTGGGCAAAACCTGGCTGTGCTGTATTTTAGCTGAATAACCTTGGAAAAACTATTTAACCTCTCTAAGTTCCCATTTCTTCCTCTTTAAAAAGGAAATAATGTATGTACATATATAGGGTGGGGCAAACATAGGTTTATAGTTGTGAGTATGTGAAACGGTTTATTCTTGTATTATTATTTATTAATTATCGTATTATTTCCTGTAGGAAAAACTAATCCCACGTCGTCTCCCCCCCTCCCAGCCCTCCACCCCCTGGTTAATAGTGCTGTGATGATCAAGTAAAGTAATTCACCTACTGCAGCTGCTTCCCTCCTGGTTACCACTATCTACTGCTACTAGTTAAATAACTCTTGTCAGTGTTTGGGAACTTCAGGAGGACTCTGTCTTTGAGAGTTAAAGAGTTAAATTAGTATAGACTCTTCTCCTACAACATATGCTTTAAAAACTTGAAGTAGCTCGTATGCATTTGGTAAATAGGAAAATATCATTATAGTGTGCAGGTTGGGTCAGTTTGTCTGAGACTTTCTGCAGCAATCAGGAAAGCACGTATTCTTATAGATAGAGAGCTTAAGGAAAAAAGATGAGAATTCTACAGAAGTGCCTTCCTCTAGTGCAAGTAGTAGCTGATTTGGTGACCTCAAAATCTGTGGCACTTTCTACTATGTTAAAACAATACGGATGTCTTAATCACTAGGCTGTATACCTAAAACCAATGCAAAATACTGAAAGTAAAGTGTAATAAGAAACAAAACTATGGAAAGCTTTCAGTTACAGATGAAGGAGCTATGAACATATTTCCCTGTGTTCAAAAACACCTGCACCCTGAATTCTATTTTTTATTTTGTTGAAACTGTACACAATGACCTATATCTCAGTGGAGGAAGCATGAGTCCAGGGTTTAAGGAGATAAAAGATCTACTGACCTTTGTGCTTGGTGCAAACAAATGTCAGGGGAGATTTAGCTGTGTTTGTATTTTTATTATGATTATTACTTGAGTGCTCTGGTTACCTAGTTGTATAGGTTTTCAGAGTTTTGTCTGATTTTTTTATAACCCTTTTGTTTTTAGTATGTAATTTTGCAGAATGTGCTTTTCAACATTGTGGTGGATGTTGACCAAATTAAAAACACCGGCCTATAACAATTAAGTGTAAGCAGGTATTGATTGCAACCATGTAAAACAGTAATTCTCAACCTGGGGCAATTTTGTTCTGCAGAGGACGTTAGACAGTGTCTATAGACATTTTTGGTCGTCACTACTGGTGATGTAGAGGGTAGAGATGCTACTGGCATTTAGTGAGTAGAGGCCAGGGATGCTGCTGCGCATCCTGTAGTCCGCAGGACAGCTCCCACAACCAAGTGTTATTTGGCCCAAAGTGTCAGTGCTGCTGAGGTTGAGAAACTCTGCTGTAAAGGATTCTTGGGACATACATAGTAAGCACTAAATAAATGTTAGTTAATATTTACATAATTGTAATGGTACTTATAACAATACATTTCAGATAAATTATTTTATCATCTAGTCTATTTCTATGCTTTTGACTCTGTTTATTTTTGTGCCAGTACACTATTGATTCTGTAATCCCATGCCGTTTGGTTAATCCTTTCTCTTGTTATCCCTTTCATAATAATATTATTTGATTGGTAAAGATTAATATTTGGATCATTCTATTGGCTCCCAAGACTTAAAATTTGTTAAATGTAACCTATTGAGTTACTTGTACAAAAGTTATATCCTTAAGATTTAAAGTTTTCTTTACTCTTTATACTCAAGTCATCATGTACTTTCTTTTTTTATATATGTATATCTTTATTGATTTCAGAGAGAGGAAAGGAGAGGGAGAGAGAGAGACAGAAATGTCAATGATGAGAGAGTCATTGGGAATTGAGCCCGCAACCTGGGCCTGTGCCCTGACCGGGAATCTAACCTGTCTCCTGGATCCTAGATCGATGCTCAACCGCTGAGCCATGCACAGCTGGGCCATGTAGTTTCTTTTTATAAGCATACCTTCAATTTTATTTCTTAGTGTTTTATATGTGATGTGATATTTTAAAAAGTATGGTTTTTTTTTGTTTGAATTACTATTGAAGTTTTTATATCCATCTTTTATAATTTAATACATTGGTCAGAAGCTTCAGAACAATATTAAAAATGGTATGGTTGTGTATTTCTGAATTAACTATAACATAAAAAATGTAGAACTCTGGTGGTTGGTGCAAAGATAATTAATTGTATTTAGAATAAAGAATATTTCCATTTGTTCAGGAAAGGTCCTATAGGATTGTCATACAGCCTTAATTCTTCAGAGTCTTCAGACATTATGTGCTTAGAGGATATAAGGAAGAAGTACTTTGTCCATATTTTCTAGCAATCTTAAAAAATAGCCAGAAGGCTAAGGCTAACACAGTTAAAATGATTGTTGAATCTACATTTCTTCAAAATTTTGAAGGACAAAGAAGCAAAAATAAGATGTTAATATAAAATTCATGCAGTTGGTATGTACATTTTTAGGAATTCGGAGATTAGGGAGATATGAGCTGGGTTTTTTGATGATGTGGGACTTGAGCAGATTATCATAAATGGAGGAGGAAAGTGAGATTGTAAATTTATTCAAGAACTTGTTGCCCGGCCGGGCATGGCTCAGCGGTTGAGTGTCAACCTAGGATCCAGGAGATCGGGGTTTGATTCCCAGTCAGGGCACATGCCCGGGTTGCGGGCTGCAGCTGATCAGTGACTCTCTCATCATTGATGTTTCTATCTCTCTCTCTCCCTCTCCTTTCCTCTCTCTGAAATCAATAAAGATACATTTAAAAAAAAAAAAAAAACTTAAAAGTTTTTTTTACTGTAAAGAAGTGATCAAACTGATACAAATGTTATTATATGGTGAATCTAAAATGGGGAATTCTTATTTATTTAGAGTGACTGTTTGATATATATTTATTCTCTTTGCTGTTGCTATTTTTGTTCTCATTTCATGGTATTATCTGTATCTTAGGTGTTAGTATAAGTGCATCCGGGAGTGTTTTAAAAATTGTTTGTAGGGAATTTATTTTACAATTCTTATACGGAATTCTCTTTCTGCTGTGTGCTGCAGAATGGATGGGTGGGATTGAAATATATCAATTTTATTAGAATTTGAAAATTAAATATCAGTTTAACCCTTAAGTTCTAGAGTATATAACAGAGATGGGCTTAATACAGAGTAACGTTGTCATTTTATCTTGTATTATTTAAAAATTAAGATCTCAAATTTTTATTTTCATAATTTCTATCTTTTTTTACCATTACTATTTATCTTACTTAAAATACATTATTTGAAGATACAGGGAAGTATAAATGTGACATTCTCCTTTCTCAGGTTTCACACAGTTTGCCAATTTTTGGTTTTTAACTACGAACCTAATGTTGAATGTCTTGGCTCAGCATGCTGAGAATTGTAAATAGTGAAAAGTGAAATCCTTTCCAACACTTTAGATCTCCTTGGCCTAGTACTCTCTGTGCTCTGCTTGTGTTTCTTTATGTTGGGGGGTGGCAATTGGCTTTTTTTGAACAAGGGTGCAGGATGAGCAAGTCTCCCACCTGACAGAAGGGGCTGACTTAGGAGACTGCAAGTGGAATGGCTGATTCTGCCCTCCCCCTTTCTCCTTTTGAATCATCAATATCTGCTTTCTCCTACACTAGGAAGCTGAACACATTAGAAGCCCATAGCCTGGGTTTGTCAGGGGTGTTTAGTGTCACAGCATGTCAGTCAGGGCAGAGCTCTGCCTGATATAGATGGAGTGATTCAAAAGCAAAACAAAGCCAAAACCAGTTCCTAGCCTGATAGGAAATCCATAGCTGCAAATCAAAATTTCAGTCAAGTCCTAAATCTTTTCCATTACTAACCTTTGTCCTCACATTGAATCCTGCCTGATGGTTGTATCTCCTTGTGAGCTATTCCCAAAACATAGCATCCTGCATTATCATCAGTCTTCTTTCTGTTGATGCCAGCACTATCCCTGTAGTTCTCAAGGCTTGACATCTACCCACTACCTCCAACCTGTCACTGACATTGCTAAATCTCCCTTTGCTCTCAGTCGTCATTGTCAATACCATGCCTCTGTCTTCATCAGGTGTGTCCATAGAGCAAATTATATACCATTTCTAAGTGTGAGATGAGAAGTTTGATCCTGGTCTTGCCACTCCCCTACTAAAAAGGCAAGGAATTCTCATTACCTCCCTTTTCAGAAAATGTATGTGGCATCTTCAGTAACACGTTCATAATCCACTTCCTTAGCGACCTCCCCTCATTCCCCTTAATGTATTCCTGATGAAAGAAACTACTTTTCTATCACATTTGAAAGCCCCATGACTTTGTTCATGTTCTTTTCTTAGTCTTACGTCCAGTTCGTCTGCCGGTGGACTCGTATCTTTCAGTTCTTAGCAGAAATGCCTCCTCCTTCATGATCGCTCCCTAGCTAGCTGGAAATGGCTTATCTAACCTTTGGAACTTTACAGCCATAGCTATATGTCTCTTATGACACCTGTTGTTTTTTTCTTTTTCTTTTCATTTGTATCATAGTTATTTATGTGTAAGTTTTGTCATAGTTTAAGCGTCTTACTGCAGGAGTGCTTTATTTTTTGCCTTTATATCCCTTATCACGAGACTTAGTGCCTCACACATAGGAGCATTCAGGAAGTACATGTTAATCACAAATGAAAATACCATATGGTTTGGTTGCGTTTCTATCAGTGTTCACTTTACAAAGTGTCTGCATCTGCTGTCTGAAAGAATGTACCAAAACCGTGAACATTCACCTTACATTTTTAATGCTGCAGTCACCACAGTCATCAGTCACATATGACAGTTTATGTGCCCTGTGAGTAATAAGACTCCATTTCCTTTCTTCTCTGGCAGGAGAATCAGATGAGAGGGAACAGTCCAAATTGGAAGTTAAAGTTTGGGACCCAAATAGCCCACTTACAGATCGACAGATAGACCAGTTTTTAGTTGTAGCACGGTGAGTATGGCGTTATTATTGAGTCAAAAACATCTTTTCTTTGAAAGAATTTATACTCATTTTCTTTCCTTTGTATTCTACTTTTTTCATTGGTTGTATTTTTCTTTTTCTAGTTATGTCAGAAAGCCTAATATATATTACACCACTTCCTAAATGATTTATTATCATTAGTTTCTATTTTTAAAATGAACTAGACTTATTGAATTTTACTGATTAAGAAAATAAAATGCGCTCTAGCCGATTTTGCTCAGTGGTTAGAGCATTGGCCCATGGACTAATGGGTCCTAGGTTTGATTCCGGCCAAGGGCATATAGCTCAGTTGCAGGCTTGATCCCCATTCAGGGCCTTGTGCAGGAGGCAACCAATTGATGTGTCTTTTATCACATCGATGTCCCCCCCCCCCTTCCACTCTCTCTGAAAAGCAGTGGAAAAAGTATCCTCGAGCCCGGCTGGGCGTGGCTCAGCGGTTAAGCATCGACCTAGGATCCAGGCGATTGGGGTTCGATTCCCGGTCAGGGCACATGCCCGGGTTGCGGGCTTGGTCAATGAATCTCTCATCATTGATGTTTCTGTCTCTCTCTCCCCCTCTCCTTTCCTCTCTCTGAAATCAATAAAGATATATTAAAAAAAATAAAAAAATAAAAAATAAAATCTGTTTAAAAAAAAAAAGTATCCTTGGAAAAAATAAATAAAAAAGAAAAGGAAATGCTCCTTATAAAAATGTAAGCACTGCAGAAAAGTATAAAGAGGAAATTCAACACCAAAAATCCCATATCTTTAATTAAAACAGTGATTATTCATGTGTCAATAATAATGCATGCCTTGGATTCCTCACACCGCACCCATGCGTGAGTAAGGTCTACTGCTGAGTGCTCATAGGGCTTTCCTTTGAGATCTCTAAGCCTGGCAGCCTGACTGACCTCTTGCTTCTCTCTGCTTGACCTCTTTTTCTCTTTTCTTGATAGAATGAATGATATAGAAGTTTTTATTTTTTACTTATAAAAGTAAATGATATATATGGAGGAATTGCTGCAAAGCAGAAGGGGAATGAGATTATCATAGCATTGTAATAGAAAAATTGGAAAAAAACTAAAAGTATACCAGCAAGCAGTCATACTCAAGAATGGAATATTACTTTACAACAATTAAAATGAATGAATTAGAGCTATATGTAGCAAGAGAGAAATCTCAAAAATAATGTTGAGCCCAGCTGGAGTGGCTCAGTTAGATTGAGTGTTGTCCATTGCACCGAAAGGTTGCCGTTTGGATTCCCCGTCAGGACACATACCTGGGTTGCGGGTTTGATCCCCAGTTGGGGAGTGTATGGAAGGCAGCCCATCTATGTTTCTCTCTCATGTCGATGTCCCTCTCCTTCTCTCTCTCTCTCTTCCTGTCCCCTCTCTCTCTTCCCCTCCCTTCCTTTCTCTAAGCAGGTGAGGATTAAAAATAATAAGGTTTAGGATACATACAATATGATCACTTATAAAAAGTTTTACAATGTGCAAACAGTGTCTTATTAGTGGGCGTATATATGCATATGCATGCTGTATATATATGTACGAGTTCTAGGACTGTGTAGGGGGCTCTAAAATTTTTTATAATATTTGTTTTCTTAAAAAAATGACCAAACTTGGTAAAATATTAGAATCAAGTAGCTCCAGACATGATTACAAGGGTCTTCATCACTATATTCTTTAATTTTCTGTTGAACTTTTTTATAATGCACTGGAAAAAGAGTCTTAGCTTTTATCCTTAGACAACACTGTTCATAGTGCCATTCACCATGGAAGTCACACATCGCATTGGTGGCTGGGTATTCAGATTCCAGAGCCCACATGCTTAGTCACCAAGTGATTAGATGAACAGACTTGGTGTACATTGTTGGGTTGGAGCCAGTCAGTGGAATAGATACAATCGGAGAATCGGGAGTAGAATTGAATCGTTGGTGGAACCACTGACCTGGAGAGTCACACAGGTTCCTGGATTTTGAATTGTTTAGTAGACAGTACAGTTTTAGATTTGATTCTTGTTCTGTTTTCCCCTCAATTACCAAGGGCCATATGTTCCCTTTTGCCTTGAAGCCAGAAGAGGCGGGCACCAAAGAGATACACCTAGTGTCTTTTTAAATTTTTGTTTAAAAAAAATCTTCTAAATATAAATTAAGACCACAATCAAATACCACCGCACATCCCACCAGAATGTTTAAAATGTGAAAACCCACAATGCCAAGCATTGGGGAAGAGGTGGAGCAATCAGCACTCACATCCTGCTGGTAGGAGTATGATTTGGCATAGCTGCTTTGGTGAACTGTTTGCTATCATCTAACATACACATATCTTAAGTTTCACTCCTAAATATATACCCAGCAGAAGTGCATACACAGACCATTGCACCAGAAGACACATAAGCAGATGGCATGAATATCACTATCCATAGTAGCCCCGAACTGAAAACAAATGTCCACCAGCAGTAGAGTGGGGGTGGGGCATCGTGCGCAGGATGCTCTATAGCAAGGAGAATGAATGCACACAGCTGCATCGAGCAGCAGGTGTGAATCCACAAACGTAAATTTGAACAAAAGAAGATGCCCCAAAAAGAGCACACAATGTGTGACTCTCTGTAAGTTCCCAAATGAGCAAAATGAACCTAGCGTTAGAATCCAGGATGGTGGTTCGTTTGGAGGAAGAGGGAGCCGGCAGTGATTGAGAAGGAGCAGGAGGAGTCTTCTAGGGTGCGGTCGCCTGCTGTTTCTTGACCTGGATGTTGGCGACATGGATGCATAATTCATTTAGACATAACTACATAGCTATACAATGTGTACTTTTCTGCACATGTGTTATATATTATATATATATATTTTTAAATATGTCTTTGATTTCAGAGAGAGGAAGGGAGAGGGAGATAGAAACATCAATGATGAGAGAATCATTGATTGGCTGCCTCCTGCACGTCCCCTACTGAGGATTGAGCCCGAAACCCAGGCATGTGCCCTGACTGGGAATCAGACCTTGATCTCCTGGATCATAGGTTGATGCTCAACCACTGAGCCACGCTGGCCGGGCACATGTGTTATATTTTAATTACAATATTTAAAAAACTTTTCCTTAGCTAACATGTTTAAAAGACAAATAGCAAGTCATCTTCGTCTCATTCTTTATCTGTTGAAGTTAGTGCTCTCTACATATGGGAATTTCTACTAAATCAGTAAGTGATAATCAGTGTTGTGGTAATTTTTAAAAATGGAAAATGTATTATATATTGAGGCCTGATAAGAGGCTGACTATATTTCAAGGAAAAATGTTACTGGGATTTTTCACAAATTGGGCTGAAAAAAAGGGTCAGAGCTTGCTTTGCAGTAATAGTCAAACTCTTAACTAATTTACTTCTCATTTTTTAGCACATTTGAATGCCAAATTGTTTATGGCGTTCCAAAATAGATCTTCCCCTTCTTTATGCTTCACAACCTACTTTTTCTTAATTATAATGACTCATGTGTGGTCCATTGGCTTGTCAGTTCTTAAATTTTATAGAGAATAACTATTTTTATTTGATATTTGATTTTCAAACATCCAAGAGCTTGTTTGATTTTTCTTTCACAATTTTCCATTCACTACCAAAATATGTTTCTTTAAATATAAAAAAAATAACAGCCTTGATTTTCCCCTTTGTTTTTGTGGTTTGTTTAGTGCGGTTGGGACGTTCGCTCGAGCCCTTGATTGCAGCAGCTCTGTGAGGCAGCCTAGCCTGCATATGAGCGCAGCTGCAGCTTCTCGAGACATCACCCTGGTAAGATGCTTTTTGAAATTTTAGGGTTCTTTCTTCTACTCGTTTAATTTTAAAGTCAAAATAGCAGTATTGTAGACTTGAGAGCTTTCTGGCTCCTCGCCTCTGACTGCTAGATGGATTTGGCTCGGCTGGCTGGCAAACTGGCGTGTCTTATTCCTGTCACCTCTTGTGTTTGTGAGCGGAGACAAGGAAGAATGACTGTTCGTGGCGTAGGTACACAAATCAACATTCTCACCCATCTGTTTTCACTTTGGTATTTTTGTATGTATTCTGTCTATGTACCTAAATAGTTGTAGATCATATATAATGCATCACAGTATTTTTAAGTGAAAGTGACCACCCTTGAAACTGTTGCTATAGGATAGCGGTTTTCAATCTTTTTCATCTAGTGACACAATAAACTAATTACTAAAATTCTGCGGCACTCCCCCAAAATATTTTTTGCTGATCTGACCAAAAAAAGGTATACTTTTGATTTCTTCACATTGGACAGCTATTGTTGTGTTGGCTGTTGTCATTTTAAAATTTTTATTTGACAATCTGAGGGAAAAGAAGTCAGTGCCCCTGATTAAATAGTCAGTATTGCATGTTTTAAAAATGCTAATGGCACACATTGCTGCTGTAGGAGTTTCTCCGTTATCATGACCGTTCCTCAGTCTCAGTATTTAAAATGTTTGTGTCTGTTCATTAGAAAGAGGTTCTGTTTCTTACATTATTTCGTCATGTCACGCTTGCCATCTTGTAAGACTGTCTCCTTTCCCCGTGGTGATCAATTGAAGCTTCCGTGTTCAGTTTAATTATACCGTGAGTGCTGGCTGGCCATTGAGCTTGGCACTTGCTTCTCTCTGCCTCCAGCAAAGTAGACAGGCAGGTATTTTGCTGATTAAAATTAATTACTGTATTTGATTGCCATAACCTTTGAGATTGGCATGGTAGGATCTCATTTCACAGGTGAGAAAACTGAGGTTTGGTGAGGTTGTTATTTGACCAATATTTACTACAAGTAATAAAAGTTTCAATTTTATTTCCTGATGTAATGGAATACAATGATAGATTTTGTTACTTTCTCATTATATTTGAATTTGAAATGCTTTCTACAAAATATCCTAATAACGCAAAAACTCATACTGGAAGGTATATGAAATTTGTTTCTTACAATGCTTTCTTGTATTTTTGTGCAGCTACGGTGAGTGATGAGAGCATTAATAGTCTACCGCCGTTATGGATTAGCTTTCTCCTTTCTCAAAGACTAGAATGTTTATAGAAGCAAGTTTTGTTCTCTTCGCTGGTACATTGATATTTTATATAAAAGTTTGGGAGTTTCAAAATAGGTTTGCATTTTGGCTGTGTAGAACCTGTCTACCAAAGAGGCGAGAGTGCAGGTGTCACATTTGTAAAGATGTCAAAGCCCTGTCAGCAGGTTTTTATGTGGGACCAGAACTATATGGAGTCTTATTACTACCTGTGTATGTTTTCTGTTCAAAAGATTTTCCCCCAATTCTAAAATTAATATAGGCTTATTATGAAAAATTGGAAAATACAGTACAGCAGCAGCCAAGAAAGGTTTTATTTTCATTACCCAGAGCAGAATATATTCTTTATTTTTTTTTTAGTGATTATTTTGCATTATAAACAGTAATCAAAGGAAATTACAGAATAGCTCAGAGGATAATGTAATGAAAGGCCACATAATGCCACCTAAAGCAAGTGTTAGTAGTGTTTAGTTCTTTGGATTAAAAAAAAATTTCCCACCATTATAGTTCATGTTGGAGTCTTCAGAATTCTGCCCCAGGCCTGTTCCCCCTCCACCACCTGTACTTCTGACCCCACGACCCTGCCTCCAGTCAGGAGGGAGCCACTATAACAACCTGCTAGGTATCTAGTCTGTTTTTATAGTTTTACTATGTATTTATGTATCCAAAACTGCATACACATTTGTTGTGAGTGTTTTTAAATTATCTCTGTAAAATTTTCCCATTTGCTTAATTTTGAGGTCTAGCTATGTTAATAAATACACACCTAGTTCACTCATTTTAACTACTTTGTAGTATTTGCGGTATTGTATAGAATACTATACCACATTATGCATTCTCTTACCAGTGAACATCTGGAGTGCTTTAAAAACATTTGTTTTCTCTTACCCATAATGCTGCATTGAAAATTACAACACATTTCCCTTTGTGAGCATGGTGAGCTTTCTAGACAATAACTACAGTTGAAATAGTAATACACAGTGATTCATAGGGCAGTGTTCATTTTTTATTTGACCACATGCAGCCAAATTATTCTGCAAGCCATGGTCAAAATTTATAATCCCACACCAGTTAGTGTTCTCCTTTCTTCATCTATTTCTTTACATTGCCTTCAACACTTGGTATTTTCAGACTTAAAATTCTTCCTGTCCTGATGCTATCTCATTTTAATTGTATTTACCTGATTTCTTAGTGACGTTAAGCATGTTTTCATATGCTTATTGGCTCTTTAGTTTTCTTCTTCTTTGTATTTTGGATTCATGTCCTTTGTCTAATATTCATCTAGAATATTATTCTGTTTTTTTCAAATAGGTTTAATGTCTTATTCATCTTTAAAATTGTAAATATTTATGGAGTTTGTTTTTAAGAATGGAGTGAAGTAGGGGTCTAATTAATTTTATTTTCTCCATACGGAAAATTAATCATCCCACCACCTTTTATCAAATTTGTTGTTTCCTCATGATTTTGTAATGCCCCTTCTATCTTATTTGAAAGTTCTAGATATCTTTAGGTCTGCTTCTGGATTCCTAATCTAGCCTTTGTTCTGTTGATCTATTTGTCCCTGTACAGGCACCACATTATAATGCATTATGAGAGCCGGTAAGACAAGTCCCATGTGAACTTTCTTTTTAACACATAGTTGAAGTCATTTAGATCAGAGTTTTGAATCTCCCAACCCGTCATGTTTTCCCTAACAATATAACATAAGCATTCTTTCATATCATTATAAAAACTTGGAAAATTTTTTTCTAATGTTGCCTTGTATGAAGCCCAGCCTCTTATGGTTTATTTATTTATTTTTTTTAATCTCTAGTGAGGATATTTTTTCCAATGCTTTTCTGAGAGAATGAAGATGGAGGGGGGGAGAGAGAGGTGGCGGGGGAGAGAAACATTGAAGTGAGAGGGAAACATTGATTGGTTGCCTCCCTCTCCTGTGCTGATGGGGGCGAGGAATTGAGCCTGCATCTGAGGTGTGTGCCCTTGCCCCGAATTGAACCCAGGACCCTTCAGTCTGTGGGCCACTGAGCCAAGCCATCTAGGGCCAGTCTCTTATGGTTTAATACTGTTTTTATGAGTTAATGCTTCTCAGATTATATTTGGGGATGCTATTGCTGTTATAGTTCAGCAGATTCCCTCTGTTTTGTATGAAGAGTAAGAGTAGAAAGTCTGTTCTTGAGATGGCACAGAGCTCTTAGGACAATTGGGTCTGACTTACTGGACACGAGTCTGACAGGTGAGGAGCAGGTGGGTGGGTTCTGGGTTCGCAGCTGCAGCAACTCTCTGCTTCCCACTGCTGGTGACTTGTGGGATAGCAGGTGAATTTCTTTAGGAAGAGGCAGAATTTTCCAGGTTCAGTGTTTTTCCGTCAGTGAAAGAACATTTTAAAGAGGATGCGACCTGTACGTCTTAATTAGTTTCAGTATCATTTTGTGCGTGTCTTGGCTGTTATGCTCCTTCTAGGCGGGTACTTTCAGATTCTCCAGCGTTTTTCTCTCTTCTGTTTGTCGTTAGTATTTAGCAATTTGGAGGTCACTTTTATATTACATCTAATATCCTAAATTATTTATTACTACAACTGTTTTTTGTTTTTGTTTTTGTTTTTGTTTTTAAGCAGAATTATACTCAGAAGTTAAGGAAATTCTTTTTGGGCCTGTTTGTACAACTGGTTTCAGAGAGAGGATTTGGATCCGTCCTGGACTCCTCCTGAGGAGTTCTCTCTAGTCTCCCAGACTGCCTCTTCTGTTTCATCTAAGAGGCTTGGCTTTAAGTACTATTGTTGTCTACCTTAGAGTAGGCAGCACTGAAGAGGATCTGCTCTTTTGTCTGCAACATGTAAATGCCTTGGTTTCCTGCTCTGCCTACTCTAGGCGCAGCTTTACTTGGACTCTTTCTTTATGTTGTTCTTGTGTTGAGATTATGTTTTCAGTGCCATAGAACTGACATCTTTTAGAAGTTGCGAAAGCAGGAAGAAATCGATGCCTTTTGTTATTTCAGATGCCACGATCTGTGTCTTTTGTTTGCCCATTGGTACCAGGCCTTCCACTTTGATGTTAAAATATAAGATCCTGAGGCATTTCTATAAAAATGAGTGGGACTGGTTAAAAATTGATTAGTATGTTGGTAATATGAATTTTGCAGATTGTTTTCCAAAAAGAGCATGTGAAAGGCTAAGTTGCTTTGTGCCAGTAAATGAAAATTGATTTATCATTCAGATGAGTTTGGAGAATAAAGTTCTTACTTTTTTTCCAGTGTTTTCAGGCCTGTAACAGATCAGGTTAGTGCCTTCCTCCATCAGGTGACCAGACCATGGATCTGAAGACCTCCTACTGCAGAGAGGGCAGGGTTGGGGAATTGCAAGAACCCAAGTAGCCTGTCGTAGGCAGTTTTCTTTTTGCTTTATCTGTGAGGACTTCAATTGGGCTTTCAGCACGCCTAACCCGACACATCCATTTATCCAAGACAATCAATGTATGCCACTTGTCAAATCACCAGTAATGTTTTGGGAACAGGTAATTAAGCTGCCAGCAGATTGCTAGATCTAATGTCCTCATTTTGAGATCTGTTATGAACATGACTGAATTCAAACACTGCTAGTCTAAGGTATATAATAAGATTTATAATTATTAGAACATGAAGCCATGGAGGCTTCATAGATTTTACCCTTGTTTCATTAAAAAGTAAAGGGTACTTTGTACACTATGCAAAGAAAAATCATCAGTTTATAACTACATTGACCTTTCCTCCACCCCTTTGTGGAAACAGAATTCCTTAGAACAAAGTAAACCCTGAGATGGTTAGTAAGTAGTAATTGGTGGATGGTCTAGCCTGTTACTTCCTGTTTGTTGTCTGCACCCATGTGGCTGGAGGGGCAGAGTGCCATGTAATTGTCAGGGAGCTAAGGCTGGAGCAAAGCCTCAGTTTCGGGGAATAGGTAATTGTGTAGATACCGGATTTCTCTTTTGCTTGGACTCTGAGGACTAAAGCAGTTGGAGGGTGGATCCCAGAAAAAGAGTTTTTTGAGTTGTTTGGGCCTTTAGAAATGTAGGATAGATAATATTAGACATAATGGTGAAGTAACTTAAAGACTCACATTTAATTAGTGACAGAATCAGGGCTAGAAACAGGCTTCCTGATGCTAAGTCTGATTCTGGGAAAGGTCAGGCTGTGTTGATTTAGTAGGGAGAAAATTTTATCCTGAAACATCTCTAATTCCTATATTATGTCTGATCTTTTTAAAATGCAGCTCTGATTTTGCTGTCTCCTATCTTATATTCTTTCAGTGGCTTTTAATTGCACTTAGGGTAAAAATAACCAGGTCCTTAAAGTTAACAGGACTGGGATTTTGCCTGGCCTGTCTCTTCAGTCCCTTACCCACATACTCCCCTCTGTGTCCTCTGGGCTCCACCCAGGCTGTATCCTTCCTTTGGTTCCATGGTTTGCCTCCTGCTACAGGACCTTTGCACGTTCAGTTCCCTTTGCCTGGATACTCTCACAGCCCCATCTAGTTAACTCTCAGTCTTTTTTCAAATCTTGTCTAATCCATTAGTCTGGGGCAGGTTACTTTGTGATGTGCTCATGCAGAGAACCAACCATGTTCCTTTGTGCTAGTTCATAATTAAACACTCATTTTTGTGATTATCTGCTTAATGTCCCTTTTTCCCCTTTCCATTCTCTACATGTCAGTTTGTAATTAATATTCATTAATATTGTGACTATACCTGTTTTTCCTCATTGTTGAATTCCTACTACCAAACATATACATATATACTAGGGATATATACTAGGTGTTCAGTAAATATGTGAGAATGAACAAATTAATTTCTATCTCTGGGAAAGATTTTTAAAAAATAGGTCGTTGGGCCCGGCCAGTGTGACTGAGTGGTTGAGCATTGGCCTATGATCTAGGAGATCACGGTTCGATTCCCGGTCATGGCACATGCCCAGGTTGTGGGCTCCATCCCCAGTGTGGGACGTGCAGGAGGCAGCTGATCAATTACTCTCTCATTGTTGATGTTTCTCTCTCTCTCCCTCTCCCTTCCTCTGTCTGAAATCAATAAAGATATGTATGTGTGTGTGTGTGTGTGTGTATATATATTTTAAAAAGGTTGTTGGAGTATTTTTATTCCATTGTCCTAAGCATTTTTTAATCTTTTACCGAGTGTATCTCATCATTAAGAGTGATGTATATTTTAATTCTAATATCATTGTATCACCAGAGCTAAACACACATAGTCTGAAGACCAGGAGTTACAGAAGGATTTAGGTATTGGAAACAGTTGTTTAAAAATTGTAGTAGTAAAATATATATGACATAAAATTTATTATTTTAACCCCTTGTAAGGGCACTGTTCTCTGGCATCAAGCATCCACATTGTGGTGCAACCAGCCATCACCACCATCCATCTACTGAGCTTTTTCATCTTCCCTGACTGAAACTCTGTACACATTAAATAACAACTCCCCATTGCTCTGTTCCCTAGCCCTTGGCAACCACAATTCTACTTCTTGTCTCTGAATTTGACTTTTTTAGATACCTCATACAATAGTTGCCCTTTTGCGACTTGCTTATTTCACTTAGTTAATGTCATTTAAGTTTCGTCCATGTTGTATTGTGTGTCAGCACTTCCTTTTCAAGGCTGAATGATAATATTACATTGTATGTGTACACCACATTTTGTTTATCCATTCATCCATCAATAGAAACTTGGGTTGCTTCTACCTTTGGCTGCTGCAAATAATGCTACGAACATGAGTGTACAAATGGATATGCTTTTATGATTCTGTGGTTTCCCTTCACCTGGACCTGTAGCTTGTGATCCATATAGCCTTATGCAAGTGACTTAACCTCCTTGTGTCTAAGTTTCCTCATCTGCAACGGGAATAATAAGAAAACCTAGCTGCCCTACTTCAGGGGGTTATGGATGGACAAGAAGAGGTATTATAGACATATCTCTGTAAGTTGCTAATACATGTATCCAAGCATATAGAACTTGATGGAACTCTAGTAGCTCCCCAGAGCATGTCTTGGGGCTGATTTTCTTGGGCCGTGGGTTCTCTGAGGGGCATAGAGCTCTCTGACATTAGCTGCCCAGATTGGGTGGAAGACACCTGATTTACTGCTGTGTCACAAGTTTTTTTGAGCTTCCATCAACATTCCAGAAAAAATTAGAATCAACAGATTATGTGCCTTCATTTAAGGTAATGTTCATAAATACTAGGCTCATATGCCTCTTGAAGCCCCATCCCAGGCCCTGTCCTCACTGGGAAAGAAAGCAGGTGGTGCCTCAGTGTCTGAACAAGACCTCTGGCACCCTCTTTACAGCTTCCTGAAGAGTCTGTCTCTGACTTACATGTAGCATTAGCTTGAGGGTTAAATGAGATAATGCTTGTAAATAATTTAGAACAGTGTCTGGCACAATGTAAGCGCTCAATAAATATTAGTTGTTATTGTCGAGATGATGATGATGACAATGATGCATTTCCCCCTCAATCTTTGTTGAATCTCATTTCCTTTGTTCTGATTTTGTGGCATTATTGATTGTCTGAAAGGGGTTTTGTGATGCCATTTTTACTGTCATTGTAGTAGATTATCAAGTTTGAATATGGTCCTTAGGCCATGATTAACCATACATTTTAGTGTGATTGTTACAAGAAAATCACTCTATAATTTCTCCTTACAACAAGCTATAATTTTTGCAGTAAAAATTTTCCCTTCAAGAAAAACTTAGAGAAAAGAGAAAGTTGATTTAACCAATACTAATTTTATTCTTCAGATATGAACTCTTTGTAAAACTGGTAGCCATTAATCTTGTACTTGATTCTCTTTATTTGAGAGCCCTATTCAAGTCACACATTTCATTTAGGACCTTGAGAGTACTGGGGATTTGAGGAGAGCTTGCAAATCACAGTCATTACGTTATTTAGAGAAATTGTACTCCGCAGAATATAAGTCTTTTGGTTAACATTTTAGGCATTAACTTACACCAGAAATCTAGTCTTTAAAATGAATATAAAATTGGTAAAATGAGAATTCATAGAAGTTTTTTAAAAGTCAATTTGCTGATGAGTACTATCTGTGTTTGCAAAGGTGTAAAATTAAATTAGACCTAATGGACTACCGTTGCAGTAAAAAATATGAAACATGAAATTTTCCTTTCTTCTAAATACATCATTAAGGCAGTAATATTCTACATTAGGCACATTTCTCTTTGTCTGATGATCTATTGCAGAAAATAATGTTAAAATGATATTAAATGAGCTTAGAAATACTGCAAACTGTCCTCGGAGAATTGTTTGTGTGTGTTAAGGCCTATTTATCTATCTTTTTCTTTTAAATTTAAGCTTAGTGGGTTTTTTTGTTATATATAGCCTTTCACTCTACTTTTTCTTCTATGAATTTAAGAAGCATCAGAAAAATCACTTAGATCTAAATTATGGGGAAATATAATGAAAATTGTTTTAAGTTCTTTGTCTAGGGTTAGTGATGAAGAGATTTGGATTTGTAAGTGTGAGTTAATGAAGGCTTGGGTTTATAGTTTTTTAAAAAACTTTTTATTTTGAGATAATACAAAAATAGTAGTAAGACTTCCGATATTGCCTTCACCAAGATCCCCCAGATGGTAACATTTAATATGCTTTCCTTCTCTTTCCCTCTATATCTACATATTATTATTATTTCTGAACAGTTTCAGAGTAAATTTCATAATGGAAGCCCCATTATTGCTAAGTATTTGAAGAGACAGTTGTAAAAGAATCACGGTATTCTCTTCTATAGCCATAGCACAGTAGTCAGACCCTGGAAGTGAATATTGCTGTGGTGCTGTTAACTAATCTAGAGGCTTGAGTCAGATTTGCTAGTTGTTTCAGTTCATGTCCTTTATAACAAAAGAAAAAAATTTCCTGGTTCAAGGTCTACTTGAGAATCACTTACTGCATTTAGTAGTCATATCTCTTTAATTTATTTCAATCCTGAATGAACAGTTCCTTCTTTCTGTCTTTCATAACCATGGCATTTTGAAAAGTACAGGCTGTTATTACTACTACTGCTGCTACTACTACTACTGAATGTCCCTCAGTTTGGATTGTGGTTGTAAGTAGAATAACATTTTATTCCACTTCAGACCATTTTGGTCAGTTATGTCAGTCTAGGAGATTTTTCCATTTTTTCCTAAGTTTCAAATTTATCAACAGTTTTTAATAGTATTTTTAATTAGAAAAATTTGCTATGTCTGTAGCTATAAATAGCTTTTCAGTCCTGTTTTTAGTGTGGTTTACCATTTTTTCTTGACAGTTTTACCAGAGATTTTTCTTTTATTGTCTAAAAGAATGAGATTTCAGTTTAGTCGATTTTGATTTTCTGTATTGTGTGTTTTTCTATTTTTGTTCTTTTTCATTTTCTTCCTTCTGCATTTCTCTGGGTTTACTTTGATATTCCTGTTCCAGATTTTTAAAACCATTTTTTAGCTCACTAATTTTATTAGTCTACTTATCAATATTTAAGATTGTAACTGTCCCTCTAATTACCACCTTGACAGTATCATGTATTTTGATAAGTAGTGTTTTCATTGTCATTTGCTTCTAAGTATTTTCTAATATACTTTATAATTTTGCATTGGGTTATGAGTTAATTTCCAAGGAAATGAGCTTCATAAATTTACCTTAACTGTCTTGGGGGTTGTGGTCAGGGAACAAGTGTGCTACCAATTCTTGTAGTATGTTGTGATTTCCTATAGGGCCTGAAATATACTCTTCCCTAGGATTTTGCTCCCCAGGTCTTACCCCCTTTAATCTCATTCTAGTAAAAAGGAAACTGAGTCTCTGCCTTGTAGCAGCCCAGAAAATGCCTTCAGGGTGAAAGCTAGGGCCAGTGTGGAAGCTCGCCTTTCATGCTTCCTCTTCCTGAATTATCTTAGCCTCTCCGTGTCTGCATTGGTGGTTCTTCAGTGTCTTCACACAGTTGTGCTATTTGTCTAGTTTGTGTCTAGAGTCAGCCAAGGGGTGAAGAACCCATAGTTCTGCTTTTGGTAAGTTTGGAAATGACTTTTACGACCAAGGGGTTACCACAGCCTGCCACCTCGTAGCTTTCTTGTGGTAAGGATCAAAATGTATGAGTACGCATAAGAACATGGCCCAGGTCTTGTAGATTGATGTGAGTGAATGACAGCTAAGTCGCAACAAATTTGATGATGAATGAGGAATTTTGTTTTGACTACCGTGCATTGAAACAAAAATGGCACATAGTCCTGGCTGATGTTGCTCAGTGGTTAGAGCATTGGCCCTCAAACCGAAGAATCACGGGTTCAATTCCCAGTCAAAGGCACATACCTTGGCAGCATGTTCGCTCCCTGGCCCTGGTTGGTGTGTGTGCGGAAGGCAACCAATTGATGTCCCCTACTCCCCTCCCACTCTAGAAAATCAATGGAAAAAATATCCTTGGGTGATGATTAACAACAACAACAAAAAAGACACATAACATTTCTTTTTTATATAGAAGAAATTTTCCCTTAATCATGCTTTGAGGTTTACTCATGAGAGTTTATATTCACCTTCTGCTTGGAAAAAACCCATATGCTCAATAATGCTCATTAGTTTTTAAATAGATTTGATATTCAGAATGCTGTAATTTGTGCTGGAGGTATACATAGAAAGTTTTTGTAAGATTCTGAGCAAATTAATGGTTAGTATTAACTATATATGTGTATCAGTTAGCTGTCATCAAAATAATGCTACACAATACAGGTTGGGTTCCTGGGAAAAACAGACTTTGAGATAGAGATTTGCAGGCAGGAAATTTATTAGGGAGGATCCTTGGGATAAACACCTGGCAGGACTGAATAGAGGGAGGAGGTAGGCTCTGGTACAGTCTGAATGAAGGCCTCAGCTGACTCCCTGGGTTGCTCTGAAGAGTTGAAGACTGGGCCTTGACACTCCTGCATCATTGGGTGAAGGCTGCCCCAAGAAGAAAGCATGGCCTTGGGTGATGAATCTTAAATTGAGATCATCCAACAGCTGGGGCTGTCTGTTCACAGCACTTCTAGCACTGGCTGAATAGGTTCTTTATTCTCAAAGGGAATACACAGTATCCATTATACTGCCCCGAACTTCAGTGGCTTACAACAACGAGCACTGATTTTTTTGTACACACTTTGTTTGGGATTCTGCTGAACTAGACTGGGCTGATTTAGGTGCCAAGCAGCAGTTTGCGACCAGATCTCCTGCATGTGTCTTGTCTTCTGTTGGCAAAAGTCAGTAGCACAAGAAGGCAAGTTGAAATGCATGAACACATTCAGGGCTCTGTTAAGTCACATATCTAAACATCCTATTGGCCAGTCAAGCCACGTGCCCCAGGTCCAACATCAATGGAGTGCAAGAATCCCCTCCTATGGAGGTCCAGGGGAGGATGTGAATATTTGCTGAAGAATAACCCAGTCTACCATAGTGTGATTCTGCTTAGTGAACAAAAGATGAGAATTTCACTGCCAGGATTTCATTGTCAGTCTTTCTCCTAAAATATTTCTGTTTGTCATCTCCATCTGTTATGAATGAGATGAAATGTGACAACACCTTCAGTGCTATTTAGCAAAGAAAACAGCTTGTTCCTATGATTTTTAAAATTCAGATTTGAATGGATCTTATAGTATGTTATCTGTATAGACATTATGAAAAGATGGTAACTCTGTTTTATCTGGAGGGAAGACTTTCATTTTTTTTACGTTTAGTTTTTAAGTTCTATCTTATTTTAAACTAAAGTATACATACAGTAAAGTGTATTAAGTACCCTACACTTTAGGTACACAGCTTATACATTTTTACATATGTATACATGTAATAATGTAATCACCACCCACGTCTAGATAAAAAATACCAATCCTGAATCCTAAAAAGTTTTCTCATGCCCCTGCTCTGTCAGTGGTCCCCCATTCCCCTTCTGCGGTAGTGACTATTCAGACGTATCTCAACAATTAAGAGTAATTAATTGTTACTCTTCTCAAAGTCCATATAAATGGAATCAGCCAGTATGTTCTCTAGTGTAACTAGCTTTTTGAGTTTTTATTATATTACCGATAAACCATAGTCATTGATTATATGTCAAACTCCTATATCTTTTTTTAGCTTATTTCTGTGAGTCTTTACTGCGTGTTGTCTCTTCTATTATAGAAAGTGTCTTCCATGTTTTACTAATACCTTTCAGGGTAAGATTAGACTATAAAAGTCCATTCAAAAGAAACTGCTATGTGTGCCAGAAAGATGAAGTTAATAGGGACTCCTAGAAAATAATGTGATCCCCTGGTTTCCTTTGTGAAGTTGGTCACCGATTTTAACAGAATTATTGCCTAGTCATTCCACAGTGCATGTGCCTGGTAGGATGTTTATTTTGTACATATACTGATCATTACTGCACTCTCTTCTGGGCTATGGAATAAATGTGGACTTTGGAGGTTTCATAGCTCCTGGTCAGCTGAGTCCAACCCATTCTTTCCATTTGATTTGTGACACAACGCAGGAGCTTGTCTTCCAAAAGCAAATGCTTACTTGACTGTTCAGTAACACAGACACACTCTGTAAAGAACAGATATTTAATCACTTGAGATTTCGGTCATAACCACTTATAAAGGCTAAGTTATTACTTTGGTCCTTTGAAGCCTTATTAGATAAGTAGCTCATCATCAATTTTAAAAGTGCCTATATGAAAAGCATTTTCATTCATCTAACATGAACAAAAGACTGAAAATCCATTCATGCTTTGAGTGGTTGGTATAATATCAGCTGAGAAAAACTCATTTAATTCTGTCACTTTTGGTTTCAGACCACTCGTTAATTATAAAAATTACTTCTACCTCCTAAGGAATCTCAGCAACGTAGTAAATTTGTATAATTATTGATTTTGAATACCATTTAGTGTTTTTTTTTTTAGTTTTGTTATTCATTGTAAATTTAGGAGTTTTAAAAATAATCACTTATGGCCCTGGCTGGGTTGCTCAGTTGGTTGGAGTGTTGTCCAGAACACCAGCAGGTAGCAGGTTCGATTCCCAGTCGGGGCGTGGGGGAGGCAGCTGATGGGTGTTTCTCTCGTCTCACTTTCTCTCTTTCAGCATATCCTCAGGCGAGGGTTAAAACAGATCGTGTATAAATACAGTATAATTGAAGGGTCGCTAAGTGCTGTTGAGCTTTCTTTTCACTTTCATAAGTCATGTGTCCAGAAACAAGAATCATTTCGTTTCAGGGATGCCGTAACAGTACATAAGAACATCCTGACAGCTAAACTGCTAAGTCTGTCAAGTGAGAAAGTTGATTGGAGAAGTGGAGTTTGATGCTGGAGTTTGCAGAGCACAAGCAAAGAATAAAGATGAAAAAAGAATAAAGAATACTAACAGTTTGTAACCCCTGCTACAGAAGAGTGAGAAGAAATTCAGTTGAAAGTTGAAATTATTCCATGATTATGACACATACAGCAAAAGACTACGTGGTCAGTGGTCTTAGCTATTGTAAATAATGCTGCAGTGAGCATAGGGATGCATATATCTGTTCAAATTGGTGTTTGGATTTCTTTGGATAAGTACCCAGAAGTGGAATTGCTTGAGTCATAAGGTGGTTCTATTTTAAATATTTTTAGGAGCCTCCATAATGTTTTTCAAAATGGCTGTACCAATTTGCAATCCCACAAACAGCGCGAGGGTTCCCTTTTCTTCACATACTCCCTAACACTTGCATGTTGATTTCTTGATGGTAGCCATCCTGACAGGTATGACCTGGTATCTCATTCTGGTTTTAATTTGCACTTCTCTGATGATAGTGACATCGAGCTTCCTTTCATATGTCTATTGGCCATCTGTATTTCCTTTTTGGAGAAATGCCTATTGAGGTCCTCTGCCCATTTTTGAATTGGATTGTTCGTTTTTTTGGCGTTGAGTTGTCTGAATTCTTTATAAATTTTGGATATTAACCCCTTATTAGACCTATCATTAGTTAAGATGTTCTCCCATTCAGTGGGTTGTCTTTTTATTCTGTTGATGGTTTCCTTTTCTGTGTAAAAACTTTTTAGCTTGATGTAGTCCTGTTTGTTTATTTTTTCTTTTGTTTCCCTTGCCTGAGGAGATATATCAGAAAAAATATTACTAAGAGAAATGTAAGAGATTTTACTGCTTGTGTTTTCTTCTAGGATTTTTATGGTATCAAGTCTCATATTTAAGTCTTTAATCCATTTTGAGTTTATTCTTGTATATGGGGTAAGAATGTGGTCTACTTTCATTTTTTTGCATATATCCAGTTTTCCCAGTACCGTTTATTAAATAGACTGTCTTTACCCCACTGTATGTCCTTGTCTCCTGTATCAAATATTTTTTCTTTCTTTCTTTTTTTTTTTAAATATATCTTTATTGATTTCAGAGAGAGGAAAGGAGATAGAGAGAGAGAAACATCAATGATGAGAGAGTCATTGATTGAGCCCACAACCCGGGCATGTGCCCGGACCGGGAATCGAACCCCGATCGCCTGGGTCCTAGGTCAACGCTCAACCGCTGAACCATGCCCGGCCGGGCTCCTGTATCAAATATTAATTGATTAAATAATTATTTCTGAGCTCTTTATTCTGTTCTACTGATCTGTCTGTTTTTATGCCAGAAGCATGCTGTTTTGATTACTATAGCCTTGTAGTATAGTTTGATATCAGGGAATGTGATTCCTTGAACTTCGCTTATCTTAAGATTGATGTGGCTATCTGGGGTCTTTTGTGGTTCCATATAAAATTTTGGATTATTTGTTCTAGTTCTGTGAAATATGTCATTGGTATTTTGATAGGAATTGTGTTGAATCTATAAATTGCTTGGAGTAGCATGGTCATTGTAACAGTGTTAATTGTTCCTCTCCATGAGCTCCGAATATGCTTCCACTTATTTGTATCTTCTTCAGTTTCTTTCTTTAATGTCTTTTAACTCCTTGGTTAAATTGATTTCTAGGTATTTTGTTTTATGCAATTATAAATGAGATTGTTTTCTTAATTTCTCTTTCTGATCATTATTGATGTGTAAAAATGCAACAGATTTTCTGAATATTAATTTTGTTTCTTGCTACTTTTCTGAATTCATTTATTGGTTCTAATAGTTTTTTGGTTGGAATCTTTAGGGTTCTCTTATGTCATCTGCAAATAATGACAGTTTACTTCTTCCTAGTTTGGTGACTTTTGTTTCTTTTTCTTGTCTGATTGCTGTGGCTAGGTCTTCCCATACTATGTTGAATAAGTGTGGTGAAAGTAGACATTCTTGTTTTGTTCCTGATCTTAATGAAAATGTTTTTAGCTTTTCCCCATTGAGTATGTTGTTAGCTGTGCGTTTGTCACATTTCGCCTTTATTATGTTGAGATACGTTACCTCTATTCCCACGTGTCTTACAGTTTTTATCACAAATGGATGCTGGATTTTGTCATAATGCTTTCTCTGCATTCTATTAATATGATCATATGATATTTGTCTGCCATTTTGTTTACATGGTTGTGTTAATTGATTTGCAGATAATGAACATACCTTGAAGGCCTGGAATAAATCCTACATGATCATGGTGTATGGTCTTTTTAATGTATTGCTGAATTTGGCTTGCTAATATTTTGTTGAAGATTTTTGCATTTATCTTCATCAAGGATATTGACCTATAATTTTCTTACTTTGTATCTGGTTTTGCAATAAGGGTAATGCTGGCCTCATAAAATGAGCTTGAGAGCCTTATTTGGAATAGCTGGAGAATGGTAGGTGTTAATTCTTCTTTGCTATTTGGTAAAATTAACCTGTGAGGCCATTTGGTCCAAGACGTTTTTGTTTGTAGGGAGTTTTTTGATTACTGATTCAGTTTTGTTAGTAGTTATTGATCTGTTTAGATTTTTTCTCCTTGACTCATTCTTGGAAGATTGTATATTTCTAGGAATTTATCTATGTCTTCAATATTATCTAATTTGTTGGCATATAATTTTTCAAAGTATTTTCTTAATAATCCTTTATTTCTGTGGTGGTGTCACTTCTCTTTCATTTCTGATTTTATTTGGCTCCTCTCTTTTTTTTGTTAAGTCTGGTTAAAGGTTTATTAATTTTTTTTACTTTTTCAACAAAGCAGCCCTTGGTTTCATTGATTTTTTTGTATATATTTTTTTAGATTCTATTTTGTTTGTTTCTAGTCTGATCTTTCTTATTTCCTTCTACTCGCTTTGAGCTTTGCTTATTTTTCTTTTTCTAGTTCCTTCAGGTGTAAGTTTAGATTGTTTATTTGAGTCCAATGATTTATTTTAAGTGAGATGCCAACCCTTGTTAAAGCAGTTAGTTACTGAACCTAAACATGTCTACAGGTCCTAAATCCTGCCTTTAACTCTGTCAACAAATTTATATTCTGTACTCTTATTCAGTGTCTTAATATATCACGGTATAAATATATATGTGTATATATATATAAATATATCTTTATTGATTTCAGAGAGAAGAAAGAAGAGGGAGAGAGAGAGAGAAACATTAATGATGAGAGAGTCATTGATCGGCTGCCTCCTGCACTCCCCTGACTGGGGATCGAGCCTGCAACCCAGGCATGTACCCTGACCGCGAATCGAACCCCGATTGCCTGGATCCCAGGTTGATGCTCAACTGCTGAGCCACGCCCAGCCGGGCTAAATATATATTTTAATGCATACTTTTGCTAATAATATTTTATTTTTTAATAGATGTTAGTTGATATTTGAGCTTATTTTATGCTCTTGTACCAGGAGAAAACTGTCTGCTGACCCCTACCAGATATTTAGGGATCACTTATAAACTAAATTTTAAGACACTTGTTGCATAGATGTGATACATCACCATTTGTGAAATTTTTAATATCTGTAGATTTTTTTTGTGTAAAAAAAAATGCTGCAAGACTTGGCTTTCATATGTTAGAAAGCTTAAATAGAACTAGTTCTTACATGGCAAAGATATAATCACTTTGTTGGCCGTACCTGCACCAACCAGATGCCTATCCAGAGACAGAACTAATTGTCCTATTTTGTAATTTTCCTGCTGCCCATACAAATGTACACACATGTTATGGATGGATCTCTTTCTCTCCAGTAGAAAAACCATCAAGTTTTTCAGAACTTAAAGTTTTGGAACCTAGTTTGTTTTTGCTTCTGATGGGAAGAAAATGCTAGACCCAAGGTACTTTTGCAAAAAGCCAATTACATTATTGTAACCTTTCAAATTATTCTTCAAATCACTCTCCCTTGAAATATACAGGACCCCCTCCACCCCGAACCTAGCTGTTCCAAGCATGCTTGCTCATCTGTTCTAGGTTTTAAAAACGTCAACCAAGTTCACTCTTTAACATGGATAATTTTGTTTTGTCTTACTATCATTCATTCTCAGTTCCATTTATTTCTTTCCATTTCTCTTTTTTTAGTACCTCATTCTCTTAATCCAACCTGAGAATTTTTATTTTCACTCTCTGATACATATCCTATTTTTTCCCTCCTTCAGGAAGGCTGTTGTGTCAGCCCTGTATAATAGCTGAAGCGACTTTGGCTTTTTAACAGAAAGGATAATAAACTTTCTGGGCTTCCAATGTAATACCTGGAGGTCCTGGATCTTCATAGTTAGGTTGCTATAATAAATGGATGCATTAAAAACAAAATAAAACACACCTTAAAAGGCGCAAATGAACATTTTCAGCAGTAAATGATATTTTAAATAATTGTTAAGTAATCTTGTTCAAATTTTTCTTAGTTATGTGAGAAAATAAATATTATGTAAGTATATTATTGTTAAGTGCATCATACACTTTAGTATTTCATTCTTAAATAATCTAGGAAGTTTGCATTTATGGCTGATCTTTTCTCTCTGTTTTGTTTGTTTTCTTTAGTTTCATGCTATGGATACATTGTATAGACACAGCTATGATTTGAGCAGTGCAATTAGTGTCTTAGTGCCACTTGGAGGACCTGTTTTATGCAGAGATGAAATGGAAGAATGGTCAGCCTCTGAAGCTAGTTTATTTGAAGAGGCACTGGAAAAATATGGCAAAGACTTCAACGATATACGTCAAGACTTTGTAAGTAGAAACTTGTGAATAATATACAATGTTGATGCTGGGAATATTTTATTTGTTTTAGAAATCTGGTAAACCTTAAAGTATTTATTTAGCAAGTCTGTGACGTAGCAACTTTTATCTGCTCAACATAGAATGAAGGCCAGTATTATAAAGGGAGAAATTGACCTTTATCCTGGGAAGTAATTGTAAGACCAGGGCCAGGAGGCCCTGAGTTCTTGTAAATCGTGGCAGAATGAATCTATCCTCTTCTCCTCTCTGAGGTCTTAAGTTTAAAATATGGCCTGACTGGTGTGGCTTAGTGAATTGAGTGTTGTCCGATGGTTTGATTCTCAGGGCACATGCCCCAGTTTGGGGCCTGATCCCCAGAAGCAGACATGCAAGAGGCACCTAACCAATTTCTCTATCACAGATGTTTCTATCTTTCTCTTCCATCCCCCTTCCTCTCTATCTACAAATCAATAAAAAATATATTTTTTAAAACAAGGACAGAGTGTCTAACCGTTTGCACTAAATATATCTGATTTCTGCTTAAGCTTTCTGCCCTCCTTTAGACCTTTGATATTTTTCTTTTTTAAAAATATATCTTTATTGATTTCAGAGAGAGGAAAGAAGAGGGGGAGAGATAGAGAGATAGAAACATCAATGATGAGATAGTCATTGATCGGCTGCAGACCGCAACCCGGGCATGTGCCCTGACCGGGAATCGAACCCCGATCGCCTGGATCCTAGGGCAACAGCTGCTGAGCCACGCCTAGCTGGGCTAGACCTTTGATATTTTTCTAGTTGTCTAATTGTTAAGCCTAAATTTTATTTATTTATTTATTTATTTATTTATTTATTTAAAATATATCTTTATTGATTTCAGAGAGAGGAAAGGAGAGGGAGAGAGAGATAGAAACGTCAATGATGAGAGAGTCATTGATCAGCTTCAGCCTGCAACCCAGGCATGTGCCCTGGCCGGGAATCGAACCCCGATTGCCTGGATCCTAGGTCAACGCTCAACCGCTGAGCCACGCCGGCTGGGCTAAGCCTAAATTTAATCTGGACCTTTAATGTGGAAACAACGTGTAAGGCAGAGTAGGAGAATTTGCTTTATAAGCTTTCAATCTTTGACTCCTCTTAATAATATGCAGTATTTGACTTGCCATTTATTTATTTATTATCTATTTATTTATTTTTTAAATTTATCTTTATTGTTGAAAATATTACAGGTGTCCCATTTTCCCCCCCCAATTGACCCCCTCCACCTCACTCCCATCCCCTCCCCAGACCTTCACCCTGTTATTGACTGTGCCCATGGGTTATGCATATATGCCTATAACTTCTTTGGCTAATCTCTTCCCACCTTCCACCCTCCCTTTCCTCTTTCCTCTGAAATATGATCATCTGTTGCATGCGTCAATGTCTCTACATCTATTTAGTTCATCAGATTCTTTTGTTCATTAGCTTCTTCTTAAAGAAGACCCTTCAACATTTCTTGTAGTGCTGGTCGGGGGTGATGAACTCCTTTAGCTTTTTCTTATCTGTGAAGCTCTTTATCTGACCTTCAGTTCTAAATGATAGCTTTGCTGGGTAGAGAAATCTTGGTTGTAGATCCTTGTTTTTCATCACTTTGAATATTTCTTGCCATTCCCTTCTGGCCTGCAGAGTTTCTGTTGAGAAATCAGCTGACAGTCATATGGGTGCTCCCTTGTAAGTAACTAATTGCTTTTCTCTTGCTGCTTTTAAGATTCTCTCTTTGTCTTTAACCTTTGGCATTTTAATTATGATGTGTCTTGCTGTGGGCCTCTTTGAGTTCTTCTTGTTTGGGACCCTCTGTGCTTCCTGGACTTGTAAGTCTATTTCTTTCCCCAGGTGGAGGAAGTTTTGTGTAATTATGTTTTCAAATAGGTTTTCAATTCCTTGGCCTCTTTCTTCCCCTTCTGGCACCCCAATAATACAAATGTTGGGCCTCTTGAAGTTGTCCCAGAGGCTCCTCATACTGTCTTCATATTTCTGGATTCTTTTTTCTTTTTGCTCTTCTGGTTGGGTGTTTTTTGTTTCCTCATGTTCCAAATTGCTGATTTGATTCTCAGCGTCCCGTACTCTACTGTTGATTCCCTGTAAATTATTCTTCATTTCAGTTCATGCAGCCTTCATTTCAAATTGGTACTTTATGATGTCATCGATTTCTCTCTGTTGTTTTCATAATATTCTTATTAATATGGTTGAGCATCCTTATAAACAAAACTCTGAACTCTATCTGTTAGCTTGCTTGGCTCTATTTCATTTAGTTCCTCTTCTAGAGATTTCTTCTGTTCTTTCCTTTGTGACAAGTTTCTTTGCCTCCACATTTTGGCTGCTTCCAGGTGTTTGTTTCCATGTATTAGGTAGAGCTGCTATGTCTCCTGGAATTTGTAGAGTGGCTTTGTGTAGTCGGTGTCCTGTAGGGTCCAGTGGCTCAGCCTCCCAGTCACCTGAGCTGGGCCTTCTAGGTGCTCCCCTGTGTGGGCTGTGTGCACTGTCCTGTTGTAGTTGAGCCTTGGTCGCTATTGGCGTCACTGGGAGGAACTGACCCCCAGGCCAATCAGCTGTGAGGACCAGCTGCAACTACAGCTAAGAGCTGCTGTGCTGGAGACACCCCTATGGAGCTCAGTGGAGCTTTGGTTCACCAAGTGTGCCCCTTGAGTGTGTCACTCATGGATGTGGTAGGGTTGTAATCCAGCGTGGTCGAGTCTGACCAACAGGTGCACTGTCTCTGGGGCCTCCCGGGAGGTGCAAAGTCAGCCTCTGCCAGTGCCTTGCCCAGGGCCACCCAGCATGAGCTACACAGCAAATCGTAGTTGGCTGCTGCTTGTGCTGGGCTTGGAGGTGCCCAGGAGAGGCCAAGCTATGAGCCAATGCAGCTGCCACTAGTGCCAGGCCCGGGGCTACTTATCAAGCTGTATGGGGCCTGCTGCTGCTTGTTTGAGAGATTTTAGGAAAGTCCTAAGCATGAGGCGTGAGAGTCCACTTGCACAGAAAAGCCCCTGGAAATGGCCTGGATGAGCTGCAGGTGGGGAGGGGCGGGGCCTCCGGGAATCACGGGGCGGGGCCAAAGGTGTGAGTCAGGCGCTGGCGATTCAAACATGGCGCCTGCCTGCCAGCTGTGTGGGGAGGACTCGCCAAAGGAGCCATGGCCTCTGCCAGCTCTTCTGTCTGGGAGGAAGCTGCCCTCCACCTGTTGCCCTAATTTCAGGCAGGTTAGTTCCTCCCCGAGGGTCCCAGGTCCTTTCAAGCTGTTCCCCAGCACTGGGGCTTAGAGGGAGCGTGTCTGAGTGAGTCTGTGGGCCGGCCCTTTAGAGGAGCTCCTGGGGCTCCCGCAGCCTCCGCGACCCTCAGCCGCAGTTCCCGCTGGTTTCACAGCCTGGAGTTCTGGGGACTTCTCTTCATAGCCCTGGAGCCCTGGGCTGGGGGCCTGCTGTGGGGCTGGGACCCCTCACTCCTCCGGGAAACCTCTCCCGCCGCCGAGATGCCCCTCCCGGGCTTAAACAGGGGCATCGGGTGTGGGCCCATGGCCCCATCTTCACGATCCGCCCGCGTGTCCGCCCCTCCTCCCTGTCTCGGTGCTTCTTCAGGTCCCTGGTTGTGGGGCTTCTGTGCAGCCAGCTTTCAAGAGGCTCTGAGTGACGATGGTTTTGTACTTTAGTTGTAATTTTGATGTAGTTGCGGGAGGCGGCGCGTGTAGCTCTTACCTATGCCGCCCTCTTGTTTCCTTCCTGACTTGCCTTTTAAATACTAGGTAATCTTTTACACTGTTATGTACTGTCTTTTGTCTCTGTATTTGTGGAATGGCTTTCTTTAATTAAGCTTACAATGTCTTTGAAATGGAGAAATTTCCATTTGAGAAGTCTATAATTAGATTTTTATAGCAGTCATTCTTTTTAAAAAAAATAGGAAAATAGAATCTTTATAGACTATGAAATATTTGATGTGAGCTAATATCCTGCCTTTTATGTTGTTGAATTTTTATTTGAATTATTTCTGAAGCAAAATTTTTTCTTATCAGTATGGATACATTAAATTCCAAACATGGTGGCTCAGCAGCTGAGCATCAACCTAGGATCCAAGAGATTGGGGTTTGATTCCTGGTCAGAGCACATGCCCAGGTTGCGGGCTGCAGACGATCAATGACTCTCTCATCATTGATGTTTCTCTCTCTCTCTCTCTCTCCCTCTCCCTTCCTCTCTCCGAAATCAATAAAGATATATTTTTCTAAAATAAGTAAATAAATAAATAAAAATTCCAAACATGATAATTAAAGCTGTTAGTGTCACTGACATTTGTTCTTCTGGCAAAACTTCACTCATACCCAGAATGTTATATGTCATGATTTCAATTTATAGGACGTACAGGTGCGAATTTAAAATGCATTGGTGACATTTAGCTTTAGATGGTCAGAATAACACAGCAGCGCAATGTTATTACTATAGTAGTTATTTATATGATATAGCTATACCACTAAATAGAAACCACAAGAACCAAACCCCTTAAAGAAGAAAATCTGGAGGCCTGACAAACGATTGGAAGATGAGAAACAATACAGTGAAACTGCTTTCCCTACACGGAGTGTTACACCCTCATTTTATGTTTTAGTAACCCTTCTGGACACATTTCAATTCAACAAATGTCTGTTGAGCATCTGAACATGCCAGGCCTTCAGGTAGGCACTAGGCATGCAACAGAAACAGCATTACTTCAGGGAGTGAGTTCATAGTCAAGATCAAGAGATTGAAGCATATACACCAACTAAAACAAAACGTAGTTATTTCTGTCAGTAGTTTGAACAAGTACTATGGGTATTGGTAGGGCACCTATCAGTTGTGCCAGTCAAATCAGAAATAGCTTCACAGAGTTAACTGGCATTTCAGTGGGATCTCTGATGGTAAAGGGAGAAAACAGCAAATTGAAAAGTCTATGGGAAGTATGAAACTTACAGACAGCACTCTTGGGCACCTAACACAGGACTAGGAAGTAACTCTCTGAAGAGTACCTTGGTGCAATATACTCGGACAGAGGCTGACATTGATATAACAGTAATAATGCTGTTAGATGTTTTTGTTACCTTCACGATCTAACAAAATTCTTGTAAATTTACAATGTGGTATATATTAGTTTTTGCTGAAAGTGGTTAGATTACTTGTTGATGAGCCAATCACATTAGATTTGTATTTTGGAAATGATACAAATTTCGTGAATTATCCACCCATGTCAAAAACCTTAAAGAATATATAACACCAGGAGGCTAACTGCCCAAAAGGTTTATATTTTTTGTAGCTGTGGGTGTTTTTAAACTAATTTTTCTCCCTCAACCCCTCCACCCTTCTTCTTTGTTCTTAGCCATTTTAAGATGTCACAGCTAAGCTCTCTCTGCGGTGATCCTTTCTGCATGGTAATTCATTATTTGCTCCACAGTGTTGTTTTAGGTTCTTAATTTGACTCTTGTGCTCTCCCAGGGCTATTCTCGTTTGTCAGTAGCTGTCTGTTTACTGCTTTTTTGTTAGGGGTGCGGGATGGGCAAGACTAGGCTGCCCTATTCCTCTAGCTTCTGACGTCTCTCTCCCTGTTCGTTTTATCTGTAAGATGTCTAGTTTATTGTCATAAAGTTGTTCATAATAGTCTCATATTATCCTTTTAAGGCCTATGGCGTGCATCTGTAGTGATGTCCCCTCTCACATTCCAGATGCTAGTAATTCAGGTCTTCTCTCTTTTTTCCTCATCATTCTGGCCTAGGGGTTTCTCCATTTTATTAATCTTTGCAAAGAGCCAGCTTTTGGTTTGATTGACTTCTCTGTTTCATTAATTTCTGCTTTTATATTATTTCCTTCCTTCAGCTTGCTTTGGGCTAATGTTCTTTGTTTTTTCCTAGTGTCTTTTTAAGATTGAAGCTTAGATCATTTATTTGAAATATTTCTTCTAATGCAGTCATTTATTGGTAGCATATGTTTAGCTAACAGTGATTTATTTTGCTTTGCCTGAAAAACTTTTTATTGTTTCCTTTAAAAAGAGATTTCGTTCTTTCTAGATTCATTTTTCTTTTTCTTTTAATGCACTAAAGATGTTTATTTGGCTTAATGCAGTTTCTGATGAGAAAGTTCCTATGTATGTAAATGTTTCTTTTTCTTTGTGTTTAAGATTTCTCTTTACTCTTGGCTTTTAGCAGTTTTACTACTACATTGTGCCTGGGTGTGTTTTTCTTTATAATTATTCTACTTGTAGTTCACGTAGTTTCCTAGAGCTAAGATTTTCTGTTGTGTATTGGTTTGGATAATTTGTGTTGATTTATCTTCTAGTACACTAATTCTTTTCTTTGCTATATCCAGTATCCTGATTAACTTGTTAAAGGAATTCTTCAAACATGATAGCATTTTTTTCCTCATATTTACATTTTATTCTTTTTTATTCTATCTGTGTTTAAATTCCCCACCTATTTGTATTGTCCACCTTTTCAACTAGATCCTTTGATAGAGTTATCATAGTTTAATATCCAATATTTGGGTCATATTGGGGTCTGTGTCTGTTGCCTGATTTATTTCTTGAAAATGGGACATTTATTTTAATGCTGTTTTTAATGTCTTATATCTTTGATTGGTTGTGGAACATCCTGTGTAAACAAAACATAGACTGAGTTCAACAGTATTTGTATTCTGAAATGAGGATGCCTCTTCTCCTTCTAGGTCATTATTGTGGGGGATTGAGTCTGTCTGGTCAGCAGTGGCCAGGTTTGGATTTTGCTGCTTTCTAGTTACCTTTAGTGCATCATTGTATTGAAGGCCTAAAATTTCATCTACTGCCTTGACATCTTTGAGTCTCATAGGGCCCCAAAAGCTCACTGATGAGTTCCCCCATTTTTCCAGCTATGCCCTTCACCCAGCAGGAAAGGCTCCCCACCTGACTAGTTCCCTTAACATCTCACCAAATTTGCAGCCTACTGGGTTTCACTTCCCTGCCAGAGATATTCAAGCAAGCTAGTCACATCCTCCCATGGGAACCTTCTTTGGGAACCAGGGCACGCTTCCCCTCTTGTTACACAAAGCCTCACTTCCACAACTCCTTCTGGCTCACCATTCCCAGTGCAACCCCTGTGTGGCCCAGCATGGTGTCCTTTCCCCCGAGCCATGAATCTGTGTCACTAATAAACTGCTGCCAACCTCATCTGTTTAGTCTTGAGTGTCATATGTTGTGTGCCTGCCCATCCTGTACTGCTTTGAGGGGGGATCCCTCACTGAAGGGGTGAATAGGAGGTGTTCCGAACATCCACAGACTTCAAATTCTTACCTGTGCTTGACGTGGGGCCTGGAATGCTGAGGCTTTTTCAGTGTTCCTGTCCCAGCGCCAGCAGGCCCTGTACTCCAGAGCCTCTCTCCACGTTGTTGCCCTTCTGGTGGTGGTGTGGTGTAACTTGTTACTACAAGGTTCGTGGTGTGGCACAGAAGGCTTCTCAGCTGTCCTGTTGAAGCCCCAGTCTTGGGCGGGCTTTGTGTGTCCGAGTCTCAATGACAGCGCTCCCATAGTTTCTTCATAGCAACCAGTCTCTGCATTGTATTGCATTTTACTGGCAGGGGTTGTGGATGGGCACAAACTTCCTGCCCTGCTCCAATGGCAGGCAGCTTTAGCTTTGTATGAAAGAAGGATCTGGGGAGCAAGGGGTTTTCTTGCCTGGTCCCCAGTGACAGCTCATCACCATTTGCACACCCACATCACCATCAACAGGGGTTTTCTTAGTATCTTCCCTTGTCCCTGTTCCTCCTGCTGAGCACCTGATGGAGGAAAGGGGTGTGTGGGTTCCCTTTGAGCACTGCTTTATTTAGCTCCATCTTACAAAGTTTGATGTATGTTTTCATTTTCATTCCTTCAAAGTATTTTTCATTTTGATTTCTTTTTTGACCCGTGGATTATTTAGAAATTTTGCATATTTGATTTTTTTTCATGTTTTTCTGTTACTAAATTTTAGTTCAATTCTGTTGTGATCAGAAAACATACTCTGTAAAAACCATAATTTACATTTTTGAGATTTGATTGATTCTGATCCAGTATATGGCCTGTTATGGTGAATGTTCTCTGTGTTCTTGGAAAGAGTAGATATTTTGCTGTTAGGTGGAATGTTTTATAAATGCTACTTAGGTCAAGTTTATTGATAGCATTATTTAACTCTTCTGAAGCCTTACTGATTTTCTGTCCACTTGTTCTGTTACTTACTGAGAGAGCAGTGTTAAATGTCTCTAGCTATAATGGTGGATTTTTCTATTCCTTTCAGTTGCAGTTAGGTTTTTGCTTTAATTATATTGAAACTGTTGTTAGTACATACACATTTAGGATTGTTATGTTTTCATGGTGAACAATAAACAATGTTTTATCTTTTTGTTTTAAAAAAAAAATCTTTATTGATTTCAGAGAGAGGAAGGGAGAGGGAGAGAGAGAGATAGAAATATCAATGATGAGACAGTCATCATTTTTTTTTTTTTTTAATATCTTTATTGATTTCAGAGAGAGGAAAGGAGAGGGAGAGAGAGAGATAGAAACATCAATGATGAGAGAGTCGTTGATCGAGCCCACAACCCAGGCATGTGCCCTGACTGGGAATTGAACCCCGATCTCCTGGATCCTAGGTTGACACTCAACCGCTGAGCCACGCCCAGCCGGGCCGAGACAGTCATCATTGATTGGCTGCCTCCTGCACGGCCCCCACCAGGGATAGAGCCCGCAACCCGGGCATGTGCCCTGACCTGGAATCGAACCGCGATCTCCTGGATCCTAGGTCGATGCTCAACCGCTGAGCCATGCCTGGCTGGGGGACCCTTTTATCTTTAAATCATGCTTCTTTATTCATGCTAATACTCTTTGTGGTGAAGCCTGCTTTATCTTCTATTAGTATAATTGCTCAGGCTTTATCTTTTTACATGGGATATCTTGTTTTCTTCCTTTTCTTTTACCTTACTTATGTCCAAAGTGGGCTTTTGTGGACAGACTACAGTTAGAGTTTTAAAAATAAACAATGTGACAAACTCTGCCTTTTAGTTGTAGTGTTTAGATCACTTACCTTTATTGTAATTACCAGCAATATAATTATTGGTTTAAATCTATCATCTGAGCATTAATTTTCCATTTGTCCCAATACCGCTTAGGTTACACAGGTTATAAGAACCATACAGCAATGCGCTTCCAGGCCCTCCCTCCCATTTTTGTGCTTTTGTTGCTGTACACTCTATGATTACTATTTTGCTTTAGATAATCAGCTATCTTTTAAAGAGATTTAAAAAATATCTTTTCCCATAAGTATAAATATATAAGGTATATTTATTTACTTGTCATTATTAATTTTTTTTTTTTTTTTTACACCATTTCTGCCCCTTTTCATTTCTTCATGTAGATTCAAATTTTTATGAGCACCAGTGGGGGCTTTCTCAGGTTTGCTGCTCTGGCCCAGTTCTTTCTGATAAACACCTGGTGGAGATCTGTGACAAATGTTTGTGGATTCCCCTTGTGTCTGAAGCTTCCTTGTGTTAAACAATTGTCTTCGCCCACTGTTGACCTTTAATTATTTGGTAATTTTGTTGTTTTCTTCTTACCTTAATTTTTATTGGTCACTTGTTTCTTTTATGCTCTGCCAAATTAAAAATAGTTCATGAGGCCTGTCTCCTTAGAATGATTTTGGAATTCAGGTGATTGTCTTATAACCTTAGCTTTTGGATGGACTCATGAATTGTTAGGGTTTTATAGACTATCTCTTCTTCCTAATTTTTTAGGGTAGGAATGACATCCTCCTGTGGATTTCTGCATCCTTAAAAGAAGTAGTACCTGAAATAATGTAAAGTAACCTAAGAAGTTCCAAAGTTCAAAATAGCCAGGTCTTTCTTACAGTTGCCATAGAAACCCCTTTTAACAAAGGTATTTCTTAGCTTTTGTATTATTTAGGCTTCAGTTTCAGATAACAAAATTACAGGAACTATTTTGAACAGAATGGGATATAATTTCAGAAATTAGGTGCTGAAATCTTTGATAGGTTTGGAAAAGTAGGCCTCAGGCTAGGCTTCAGAACAGTCCTACAGAAATGGCCCAGCAGGTGAGCTCCCACCTCTGCCCCATATGGAAACTGGGAAGCTGCTGGGTTAACTTCTGCTCCAGGATCACACTACTTTAACCTTGGTGTTGGGATCAGGAAACCTCAAGCAGAGCTTTGGGCTCTAAAACCATTTTGTGCCTCCTTGCTCTGATGCAGCAGAATGGATGCCTTGTGCACCAATCCTCTCTCAACCCTGCTTAATTCACTTCTGAATTTAGGTCTTATACACGTATATCTGATTGGAAGAAATAAATCACAAGGGAGTCTTGGAAATACAATGTTTGGATTTCTCATCTTTACATTATAGGAAAGTGAAATAGAAGGAAGTTGGAACTGATAGTGGACAAACTGTAACTGGAGTCGACAGAATCCATTTGAGTGAGCTGGTTTGAGGAGAAAGAAATTTATTACAGCGTGTTAGAAGGCTAACAACCTCCAGGAGTTTCCAGGGATCCAAGTTTAGATGTTTCACAGCCAGGACTTGTGAAGCCAAGAGCAATATCTAACCCCACAGCGGCAATGCTCTGGCAGAAACCCCACTGCAAAGACTGATGCCTCTGCTACCAGGCTGGCTTGATTTGTGCTCCACTTTGACTGTCAATAAATGCCACATCTCTAGGGTCTACTCTTCGAATACTTCACTTCTTACCATTTTTTATATTACAGTGCTTTTGATTATGGGTGAGAGAAAGTCATCCTCACCTAATTTAGAATAAAGATATAGGCCATATTAGTCAGAGTTCTTAGCTGCTAAGTACAGAATTCACAATATCTAATATAAGCAGAAAGGAATATAGGAGATTAGGTTCTCATAGAATCTCCGAAGGACTAGAGAACCAGGCTTGGACGCTATACTTTCAGGAACAGTGGAAACACCCGTGCACTCTGCTGCTTGGCATTCATGATTTCAAGCTTCCATTGCAGAAAGGTCAACAGAGATGGCCCAGAGGAACATGATACCACAACCATTGTTCTTGCCAAACTATCCCAGTCTCCTTGCATGCAGCCTCATTTTGATGTTGCTCAAGTCTATATATCTAAATGTCATTCAGGTTTGTCAGCTTGGCCAGCCTAGCTTGTGAGTCTGCACCTTTGTTCAGCGGTGTCTGGGGGAAAATACAGTTTAGAGCTCCAAGAAGGATACGCTAGAAGGGGTTTTGGAATAATAAAAATAACAATACTAAAAATAATAATAATAAAGAATAAATAAATAAGTTAATTAAATAAAATCGTATTAGTCATAAGATTTATAATTTCTAGCAAAACGGGAAGTAGAAGTGGACTGTGTCCTATTATTTTCTAACTGAATATGACTTGTTTGGGATACCCTTTGCTAAGAATTAATTTCAGTTTTCGTAAACTGAATGAATCTTCCATGTGGATATTTGCCTCATTATTTTAAAGTAGTGGTTTTAAAGGAAAGCAGCTGCTGTTGTAGTTGTTTACATTATTATGTTAAATATTTTTTTTTCAGCTCCCTTGGAAATCATTGACTAGCATCATTGAATATTATTACATGTGGAAAACTACTGACAGATACGTGCAGCAGGTAATTTTTTTGTATCACTACCAATATGATGACATTAAAGTGAACTTTCCATTTATATTTTAATATTTCTTAGCAATATACTTAATTTTAAATTTGTCGTGTTTGCTTTATCTTTTTTAGATGTTTAAACTGCATGATTTCATATCCTTAAGATACTACTTTTAAGATTTTAATCTTAATATGTATTTTTAACTTTAGATGTTATTATGATAGCTATTTTGGAAAGATGGCAGGGAAAAATACTAGAGAAGTAGTGTTTTCTTTGTAGGTGCCTGGTGCTTCATATCTTTGTGAGTATTCTCGAAGGGAATGACCTAAGATGTGATGTTAACACAGAGCTTTTGAACAACTTTTTACATATTGAAAATTGTGCCATTAACCATATAATTTGAGGTATTTTAAAAGATATTCTGAAACTTTTTTATATGACATTTTTGTAGATATACCCCCGAAATCTTTTATCTTTTAACTGTAAAGTTACTCTTACTAGTTTGATGCTTTGGTACTATACATACATTTTTATCCAAAATTATTTCTAGAAGCAGGGAACCATTTGTTTTTGACTCCTTCCCACATGTCCCAAATTGAGATAATTCTCTTAGTTACTTATTTTGAGCAATATTTCCTGGGAAAAGGCACACTTTCCTGGAGCAACCTCAGTTAGTACTTGCTTTTATATTCTTCTGGTCACATGTCAGAACTGGTAAAGAAAGGGGCAAGTATATTTAACACAGACATTATTTTTCCTAAGTATGTGATTGCACAGTGGCCAGGTCTGGATGTTGTAAAAATACATTTTAAGGATCACTTTATAAATTACCACAGTGAGTTGCTGAGATCATGAATAGTGAATAGCCAGCACCCCTGGCTTGTTGAAACATTGCCAGTGTCAGCATCATACATAATTCAAAAAGTGCTTATTTGAAATGACTTAGGTAGGCAGCCATGAAGACCGTGTGTTCTGAAAACTGTTACTCAGAGCAGAGAGTCCCTAAAGATGGTGGAGATTATGGCATCAAGGGTGGTTGAAAATAGTTGGATAAAATCATTTTCAGAAATTTCAACTCTGTCCCTGAAAGTTTTAAGTTTGTCCCCCTAAATGTTTTTGTTTACTCCTCATTGAGAAAATGAGGGGAAATATTTTGGTTTGTCTTATTTTTGGATATCTTTCATATATTATTTTCCTTCCCTATTTGCATTCATTGTTGTATTGATCAGTCTCTGGATTTGACTACATAATCTTTTTCCCATTCCTTTTCCTGCATTTGGCTCCTAATTGGTTCCTAAAATCTGATGTGAGTTCAGCCAAGCTTTAAAGTATACTGCATACCTCCCAACATTTGAGGGTAAATGCTTATTTAATTGTACTTAGAATAGTTACTGTCTCTTTCTTTTGCATGGACTTTGAAAACTAATCATCTCTGAATATTTTTCTAAAAGTAAACATTATGTATGTTTTTTTTCTCCCAGAACAAAAAAAAGAAATAAGGTAGAAAGTAAATTTGAAAAGTAAAAATGGTTACTTACAAGTCCTATTTATTCACTCCTGTGGGTAATGGAGTTGTTCATTGCTTTATTTTAAAAATCTATTTCTAAAATATTATTAATACTTATATTTCTGTATCTCAGAAACTAGTGACTTTTCTTGGAAATTACTGCAGCTTATATGCACACCTTAAAATGGCAATTTTTGGATTATGCTCTAATATATCATTTTCTTGTGAATTTTTTAAAACAATGAAGTGGTAATAATTACTAAGCATTGTATGTAATATATTTTATCTATCTTTTGAATTAGAAACGTCTAAAAGCAGCAGAAGCTGAGAGTAAACTGAAACAAGTGTATATCCCAACTTAGTAAGTAATGGAAATCTTAAAATATTTGTCACGGTATTAATTCTCTCAAAATGAATGTCATTTTGGTCAATTTCAGCCAAATTTGAATTTCTTTGTGTACCTTATATTTTTCCACTACAAAACATGAGACTTGCTTCCCATTATACGACTACAGTGATATTTTTCGAGAGAGAAATGGCTGGTGGGAGAACCACCAGTAGACAACAAAAGGCCTGGAAGAACAATGGCCCTGTATTTTACTTCTCTCACAGCTGCAGGGGAAGTGTCAGGGAACTAAGCTATGGAACTATTATTTGGAGCAAATGTGTTTCAGGAAGCTACCAACTTATGAAACTTGTACCTAATAGAATGGATTTTGTTTGGGTAATGAGTGTTGCCCTTTTGAGGTATGTTATTTGGTTGATAATTTTATATTATTTGCTTAGGGGAGGAGTTAGGGAAAGTAATTAGGATCATACTTTTGCAATGTTGGATAAATAATGAATAACTTTTATTGTTTTGGCCTAGCATTCTATCATTGTTTTCCTTTTGACTTAGAAATTATTGTTATATCAAAATGGATGCCAATTTTCTTTTTATATGCTATGTTTTAAATGAATTATAATCTTTTTCTTGAGATCTTTGAAGTTTGATTATTTATTTGTTCAGGAAAATTTAGTTTATCGAGCACCATGTATATAGTGCTATCCGAGGTTCTTTTGGGATAAAAATGAAATTTACTACAAAGTTCTATGTACCACTCCAAGATTTTTCTCACTCTGTGAGCTCCGAACAGTTGTTTTATACTTAGCCTTTTGTTTGCTGAATTTTGATGTATTAAGACATTTTTATATGTAGGAAGCATCATAGTAAATGAGTTGTAATATTTCTTACTAATCTTTTTTAAGCTCCACCTAAGCATATGCTTTCCTTGATTTTGGAGAGACAGGGAGGGAGAGAGAGAGAAACATTTATGTGAGAGAGAAACATCAATCTGTTGCCCTTTGAACTCACCCCATCTGTGGATCAAACCCACAACGGGGGGTGTGGGGTGTGTGTGTGCCCTGACCAGAAATTTAAACCATGACCTTTCAGTGTACGAGATGACACTGCAACCAACTGAGCCACACCAGCCACAGCATCTTACTAATCTTTTATCTCATGGCATATAACATGTAATTTACAGGGTACATAATTTTTATTCAGAGCTGTTACCTCTTTTTATAAAGAAACTGCTATTGGAACACAGCCATATTCATTCATGTATGTGCTATCTGTGTCTGCTTTTGTGCTACAACTGCAGAGCCTAGTGGTTACTACAGAATTATAATATCCACAAAGCTTAAAATATTTACTATGCCAACCCCTGATCTAAGTGAATGATTTTTGGAGCTCGAGACAGTTTCTAATCATACTTTTAAAAGAAGTTATATAAATCATATACATAAATAAATAGAACATATGAAGCTGCATTATTGAGTTGGATAGGTATGAGTCCTTTGAAGAATTTCCCAGTTAACTCTAGAACTGAATATTTAAAGACAAAAGTAGATTAAGAATTACTTCATACTGTCACTCTTCTGAGCCTGGCAGTCTCCTGCATGCAGAGCAGTAGAGGTAGAAAGGTTCAGAAGACAGGTCCCGTTCTAGTATGGGAGAGACAGATGCAAAACAGCTTGTCACCCAGTGTGACAAGTACTAAGATGGAAAATAGCTCTTCTGTGGCTGGTGTGGTAGGCAAGGGCCATGAGTTATCCAGCTGATGAAGAGTGGAAATGGATTTTAAACAAGGAAGTGTGATGATCAGATTTGTACTGTAAGACCACTGGCTACATTCTGAAGAATGGTTTGGGGAATGGAGTAAGAGTGGGTGTAAGGAGACCAGTTGTGACATTCTTAGAGAGGAGAGAGAGTAGGTTGACCTAGAGTTGTGGCCCTGGAAGTCCCGCTCTGCTTGGAGGTGATTGACGTATTTGGATTTGTGGAAGGCAGATGTCAGGGTTGAGTCCCAGGTTTCTGGCTAGCACAGCTAGGTGGATTGCTGTGCTGTTCAGCAAACTGAGAAACTGTGGCAGGGAACCAGGTTTTAGGTAATTTTGAGTTTGTTGTGTCCACAAGAGGTGTTGAATATATTGTCAGATATATTGGTTTTAAACTCAGGGGCAAGTTCTGGGCTAGAGATACAAAGTTGAGCTTCATCAGCTTATAGTACTGTGTTTTAAAACATGGATGAGATTTCTTAGGAGGAGCAATAAGAAAAACGTGCCTTGGACCAAGTTTGAGGAAATTCAGTATTTATATGCCAGATAGAGTATAAAAGCTAAAACAGAATAGCAAGGTGAATGCATTATTATCATCAAAGCTGAGAGAGGAGTGTGTTTCAGGGAGGGAAAGAGATCAACAGTGTCAGATGCTGGTGAAAAATATCCCGGGAATTGAGCAGCATGGAGGTCATCAGTGATCTTTAATGCAGTGTGAGGGCTGCCTATGGGCCAAGGTGCTGCAGACACTGAGGATTCGCAGCTCAGGGAACCTGGCTGGAAAGGGCGGTCGAAAGAGAGTTCTTGGCTTTGAGGAGTAGGTTGGGATAGAGATATGGGAGAGTTTTTAAAATAGGAGAAATACATTCCATGTTAATGAGGAGGGTCCAGGAAAGAGAGTCAAGTGTACAGAGTTCTCAAGAGGGTAGAGGGATGGGCTCTGGAGCACAGATGGGGGAAGGAAAGGCCCGGGCATTAGATAAAAGAAGGGCAGTTTCATATAATGTGACTTTAAAACCTTTTTCACGTTTGTTGTGGAGTAAAAGTTTATTCAGATGGTCACATTGACATCAATCATTTGTACCCTGAGAATTAATCTGTAGGTACTTGGTTTCAGAGTTTAGGTGATTCACATGTCATATCCAGCCTTTGCACACTTGTTTTCCTTTTGTAATTATCATAATGGTAAGGCCTGTGGTTTTATTTGGTCACAAACTGTTCTAGATTCTGGCGGAGAGCTGAAGTTGTGTTTACTCTTACTCTTTTTTTTCAGGCAGCTCCTCTGTAAATTTGTATTAGCTCTTTTTCAACACATACATTTAGCCCTGGGCTAAGTGTCAGAAATTTTCATATTTTGGGGAAGTCATTTAATTTCAAGGGGCCACCATGTCTTATTTATCTATCTAGTAGGTTTTTAAAAATCAGAAATATTATTATATCCCTTGGAAATCTTAGTCATTCTAAATCACCACTTTTCATTTTGTACATTTCCAAATGAAAACTTTAAGAAGAGAAATATATTCTTTCTGGCTTGAAATGTGTTTTTATAACCAATTTGTCTTTAAAACACATTGCTTGGCACAGATTATGAGTGTAAATAATAGCCCTGCATGTAGAATAGGGACCTCAGAGCTCTCAGAGGTTAAATGATTTCATATGGGGGTGGTGGTTGGGTGTCACCAAGAGTTACCGTAACAATGCCAGGAAGAGATCTTAATTTGCCCTAAGGCAAAGCTTGCATACTAGGCTTTCTCTGGTCATTGGAACTGTGGGAATGAGAAACAGCAAAGAGGAAACTCCTAAACCAATTCTGTGTTGAAACTCCAAGTGTCTTGATAGTTGTGACTGCTCCTTACTTCAGTGACCACAGGAAGATATAGTTATTCAGCATTTATTTCTCCCAAATAGGCGTGAAAGCTCCTTCAGGTCAGGCACTGTATAAATGCATGCTAAATGAATTATGAGTTTATAGAGGACATACTGTGTGTACCTGTGCAGTATTCTTGGGCATGGCTTACAAGCAGGGAGCTAGCCTGCCCTCGATGGGGACAAGTTGGCCATGTTTGCACAGCAAGTACAGGATAACCTGGACTACCTGTCTCTGGGGAATTATGGCCTCTGGGGAATTTGCATGTACACTGCTGATAGACGTCACCCTTTTCCTCCTCCTAAAAATTTTTTCTCAAAGAGAAAACCCCCAAAATACATTTATTGGTTTTTCTTATTTCAAATGCTATGTAATTTCCTCAGAAAAGTTTAAACATAATAGAAATTATTATCATGAGTGGTCAAAGTCTCCTGAAATGCTGACTCACCTCTGGAGATATGCTCTGTTGACATTCAGAGTCTGTGTTGAACACGGGCTTTTGTACAGTTCCCTGGAGAGTCAGCAGGACCAGGACAGTGCTTTCCTTTGAGCACAGCACATCGCCTTTGGCTTCATTTATATGATTCATAAAAGTATTTTATTTTCTCAGGAGAATTTGTGATAGCTGATACAGCTTAATGACTTGTATTGTTCAAAAGCATCAGAGGGTGTCCTAAAGAAATTATATTTGTGTGGAGACGAGAGATGGCTGTACATATTTCTTTTGTGTTGGGCATAAGAGATTGGTTTGTACATGCCTTTGTTTTGTAAAAATGAATGGTTCGGGTTGACTTTTACCGGTGTATTTCTTCTTCACCAAGCATTCAGATTTATTTATGTGTAGTTCAGATAAATCAGTAATGAAACATAGAGCCTTTGCCATGTTTGTAGAAGTCATTTTTATGACCTCACTTTACATTTCATTGAAAGCAGCAAACCAAATCCCAACCAAATATCCACCAGCAATGGCAAACCTGGCGCTGTGAATGGAGCCGTGGGAACCACGTTCCAGCCGCAGAATCCCCTCTTAGGCCGAGCATGTGAGAGCTGCTATGGTAAGTTTTCTCCAGCCGGGCTTTATTTTCTCATTTGAGGCCTGACTCAGTGAAGTGCATGGAACTGTGCTGGCGCCGTGGTTGGGAGGCACACGAGGTCAGTACTGGGAAGAAGGCAGAATAGTGTAGCCTTAGGGTGAATAGATGCCCATCTGCCTTCCTCCTGGACACTTGAGTATTTAAGTACTGGGTTTCCTTTGATTTGCTTTTGTGGCATCCTGTGTTTGTTGGGTATCCATGGCATTGTAGCTAAGCTGCATTCAGAGTTGTTATTAGCTTTGTGCTAACCATGGTCCCATGAAATATACCAAATCCCCTTTTGGAGTTTCTCAGTGTAATTTGACAAATTAAAGGCTCCAGATAATTTTGTAGGAAAGACCTGTGTGTGGGTAAACTGTCGGCAGTCCTCAGACCAAATTCCCTCAGAGCACTGGTTTGGGGGAGATGCTGTTCTGTGGTATTTGCTTTTGGCCTCAGGCCCCAATGTATTCATCCATGTCAAACACCTACCAGAGGCTGGTTGTATTATATTTATTGGTGAGGTGAATTGTTACAGAGTTAATACACTTTTTATGTTTATTTAAAATCTCACACAACAGTATGATCTCTTAGTGGTGTATTGGTGACATTGTCCTCTGTTTTTCCTACAACCAAAGTGTGCTGAAGTATGAGAGGGAAGAAACGAACGTTGATTAAGAGTCTAGTTGGTGCCTAGTTTTTGTCTCTCAGCAGCTCTTTGGGGGTAGATGGAGCCTGCTGCCCTAAGGACATAGGGCCAAGAGTGTGTATGACTCGGCTCCATACTCCACACTAGGCTTCAGCATTAGAAAAGGCTCTTAAAACCAAATCATATAATTTCTCTCCTGAAACTAAGGAAGGTGCGAGCCAGACAGATTGATGACTTCATAGAAATGGTACAGGCCTAACTATTTTCTGCACCATAGGAGCAGGAGGGGAAACAATTTGTGGAAATTAGCTTCTTTTGGTCAAGATTTTACATGGATTGCATCATAAATGTCTTTAAATTGGGAAATCCTAGATTTCAAAGTGCATTTATATTTAAATAAAAATAAAAAGAATCCTGCAGACAAAGCAGACAAATGATAGTGACTTAATCTGTCTTATTTTTTATTTACAAACCCCTTCACACATACATAATCTCACACATCCCTTTAAATAATTATTGTCATTTTTATGTGTGCATGACAAATAGGCAATTTTAATTTTATAATATTTATTTTTGGTTCATATTTTAAAATAATTTCTATCATAAAATATCTTAGTATAGCATACATATAAGATTTATCATTTATAGAAAGAATTTGATATTTTCTGTTTGTCACTTTTTAATTGAACATCAATTAATTACGTATGGAGAAAGACATTTGTTGACAAATATGAAATGACATGTCTTAGTTTGGGTAAAAATGTATATTTATGTATGAGTGAAATTTTGTTTCCAGAACCCAAAATAAGTCCATGCCTAATATGTAAAATTCTTATTATTTGTGTTTTTAAGCAATCAACTTATTATTTGTTTTTAAATTATAAGAGAAAGGTTGCTACTTTCAACAAGTCCTTCAGAAGTAGTACATGACGAGTGCATAGTGGTGTTCTCAATAAACTAAAGGCAATTTGATTATAACGATCACTGTATTTTCTTTTTTTGACATTGGTTTGTGAAGTGTTAGCTGACTCCTTGTTGTTCTACTTAAACATTTATCTGCTGTAACTTACAGATCAGGGAGAAATATTCCATGGCAAAGTTACAGAAGTATAATAATGATTTTTATGCACCTCATTAACTTAAAGGTTTCAGTGTCAGTGTTTTCAAACTTCAGGTGGGGATACTTTAAATGTTATATGGCAGTAATTTAAACTGCAGAACAAGACTAACACAGGCTTGTAGTGTTTTGCTATATAATAAATCAACCAAGTTATTAGGTCTTAAGCATGCTGTGATGTTGGCTACATTTGCTCACTGGATATGGGCTTATGGTCTTGAAAGGAATTCTGTTTTTTAAAGGAAGAAATTTAAAATAATTATTTTACCTATTAATTAAAATAAAGGATTGAAAAACAGATAGCTGGTTCTGTCACATTGCTGCCTCTATCAGTGGGGCTTCTCTGAGTACCATAACTGAACCCATAGGTTTGGAAACCTGGATTTAGACTTTAAACACTAATAATAATAATACCTCGCAGATAACTTATTTCTGGAAATGTACACATTAGAAAATATTTGTAATTAACAAAAACTCCCTTAGCAGTACAACATACAATGTAGGATACTTCACCTAATAGCCTCTCTTAAACAGATACCATGGGCACTTTATATAGAGAGAGAAATAAATAGTTTTTAATGAATTCTGATCTTGAAAACTGTATGTATATATTAGACTTTCATGTTTGGCTTGCAAGGTGGGGGAAGAAAAATAACATTGTAAACTGAAAGTGGCTGTGGAATATTTTTTGAAATATTTGATTTTATATATTGATGTTACAAATTCTATAGCATTCTTTGTTCTTTCTTTTTCCTCCATCTTTAGCTACACAGTCTCATCAGTGGTATTCTTGGGGCCCACCTAATATGCAGTGTAGGTTATGCGCAACCTGTTGGCTCTATTGGAAAAAATATGGCGGCCTGAAAATGCCCACCCAGTCCGAAGAAGAGAAGCTATCTCCCAGCCCGCCTGCAGAGGTACACGAGCAGCAGTCCTTTTAGTATTGAGGATGGCCATGTTTTTCAATGGCTCGGTCAGTCCTTGAAAACAGAAGTACAGTGTTAGGTAATTTAAAAGCAAACAAAGCTATTTTTATAGCTAAACATAGCACCACAGTATTCAGGGTGGGGTGGAGAGGGGCAGGGACAAATCATATCGTTTCAGGTATTCAAAATATTTGTCTTGTGAGACGATTACTGAGATAAAAGAACAATGTGTATGGGAGGCCTTAGCATAAGTAGAGCGCTTACAAATTAAATGTTCGTGTTCATGGCTTTTTTGAAAACAGTTTACACCCTTTAGATACTATTGGAAATGTGTCTTATTACATAAATCAACAAACTGAACATTTCCCCCCCCTCCTGGGCTATTACAGGAGGCGCAAGACGGTGTGGACTTAATCTTGAGGTGAACACCAGTTGAAATTTGATTTTGGCAAAATTCTCATAGCAGATATCAAACACCCAGCTCTATCAGAGGGAGACTATTCTATTTGAGTACAACAGGATCTCAGGAGTCCTTCAATGTTAAAAAAACAAAATAATTAACCTCTTTCCTTTAAAAAAAAAAAATTATTGTGAATATAGTTTTGGATTGTTAGTGTCAATTTAAAAACACAAATACCCACCCCTGACCCCAGACCCAGTTTTCTTCTCTACTTCCCCACTTTCTTTCCAAAAGTACACACTTTCTAATTCTATCCTTTGGGATAGCGTATTAAGTTGTAGATGTTTCAGTGAAGATTTAAAAACTGCACTTTTCTTTGAGCAGCTCTGTTCTTTACGTGTCTGTTGGTGTCTGATTCTGCAGGACCCCCGTGTCAGAAGCCACATGTCTCGCCAGGCCATGCAGGGGATGCCGGTCCGAAACACTGGGAGCCCAAAGTCTTCAGTGAAGACCCGCCAAGCTTTCTTCCTTCACACTACATATTTCACAAAATTTGCTCGTCAGGTCTGCAAAAATACCCTCCGGCTGCGGCAGGCAGCGAGACGGCCGTTTGTTCCTATTAATTATGCTGCCATTAGGGCAGAATGTAAGATGCTTTTAAATTCTTAACCTTACGTGTTGTGCTTCTGACCATTTTCTCTCTTTTCTGCTCTCTTTTTTGTTTTGTTTTTGTTTGCAATAAACATAAGTTCTTGTGTACAGCCTTTTTTATTTGGTTTATTTTTTTAACATTGTTTTTGTCTGCTGCCATCTGTATCATGCCAACCTGGAAAGAAAACATGGAGACCTCTGCCGTCTTGACGAGAGTGTAGTGTTCAACAAAAGACTGGTGGGAGTGGTCCTCTCCAGAGGGGTTCCGTGAGGGAACTGCTTACACAGGCCTTACTGAGGCGCTCTTACCTGGCAGGTAGTGTCACAATAGAATCCCCAAGGGGGTGGTACAGTGAAACTCCGTAACTGAGATACACAGTCCCGTCTTGCATGAATTCATTAGGTTTGAGTAAAATCTGCCCATTTACACTAATTAAAAATTGTATGTCTTTGTAAACCTTGTTTTCCCATGAACCTTTTACAATTATCAGACAATATTTTGGAAATTCACAGTGCTTTATAACAAACACTAGGTTTATTAGAAGATTTAGCAAATTATAAATGAATTTAAAGTCTTTTGGGTGAATTTTCTGAAAATACACATTTAGTTTTTACAAGCTAGTGTCCGAATTTGTGGTTGAGCATTCTTCCTGTTGTCCTACTTGGTTTCCATTTCATAATCATATATCATATATTACCACATAGCATTTACATGACTTTATTACTCTCATTCGCAACGCATTCATTCTTGCTTATGTTTCGTTTTTTCGTTAGAACGAAGCTCATATGTCCCAATGAATTGTGGATTGTTCTGTTATTACTATGCACCCCTGAATGTGTCCCTGAGTTGTGTATGAGCTCTGATTCTGGTCATGCTACTTTCAGTCACCTTCCTGGCTAGCATTTTAGAGCCATGGAACTTTTCCCCCAAAGGATGAGAACACTTGCTGCCCGGCGTAACAGAGAGGAAATCTGAAAGAGAATCAGTAGATGTTTTTTCTTTATCCGTGAGATAAGAAAATTCTTGTTACGAGATGTTCCATTTTGATTTAAAGAGGGTATCTGTAAAAGGAGTAATGATTGAAAAACACTTCATTCCTAATTTTCAGCAAACAATTGAAAGGCTTTAAAAACTTACAGGTAAAAGTTTATAAGGAAAGGAAAGTGCTTCGTAAAGGGAGTGGAAAGTGATAGTAATCTCTGAGCCCCGTGGAGGGGAGATTTAGCTACATTAGATTCACATATATTTGAGAATTTAGGCTTATGTTGAGGTTTCATGCCAGCATTTCTGAGTTGAGGGATTGATGCTATTTTCAGTTTTTAAAATCCATTTTAAGGAACTAGAATATTTATATTTATCTAAATTGCTTAGCTGATTTAAAACATACTTTTATATATAATTTCTTAAATAAAAAGAAAAAAACATTTGAGAAAGAAAATGAATGAAATTCTTCCATTAAAGTTGGCTGGGATCCAGTATCATCTTTGTTCCTGTGAATGGAAAAGAAACCATCACCCACTAAATAGGCTGCTGGAGGAAGCTTCTGTTTTCCGTGCATGGCTCTTCTGTTCGTTTCTCTGAATTGGCACATTGTCTTTTTATATTTTGATGATTCTTTGGTGAAGTATATTTTTCTGTCACCTCATTTTAATATTTTCCCCTCAATTGAAAGGCCATACTGCTTTAAAAAAGTCAAGAATAAATTACCTGTATTTTATTTCTACAAACGTGATACAGTAATAATCAAAGAACGGTCATTTGTGATGAGATTCAAGGAACATTTTGTTTTGTACTTAGCTTCATTGATTGAGTTACATATAGAATTAGATTCTCAGAATAATTAATTTTACCTTGAGATTTAAAATGATAAAGCTTCAGCAGGCATCTACTCAGTTATTTTTTCAGATAAATACTGAACTCTTCGTAGCATCTAATTAATTCTTATATCAGATTCTCCCTTCTTATGTGCATCTTATTACAGCCTCTTCAGCAGATACCTTGGTCTTGGCTTGTTAGTGAGAAGATTAGGTGTTAATAACCTGAGGTCTGTAAGCAGCCATGTCTCTGGTCCAGTGAGAATGTATAAGTGTATTTTTGGGGGTAAGCTTTTGGTTGCTGCAAGGCAGTGATAATCCTGTCCCTCCCCTTAAAAAGTTAAGAATCACTGTGATGCAATATGAATGTTCTTTTAGGTCACATAAAAGGTTGTAATTCTAGATATTAATAGATTAAGAACTCCAATTAATGCTTTTCAGAGTAATCATAATATTCGGAAAGAGAAATAGTTTTCCCTGTGAACTTTAGCGTCTTCCTCTTATAAGCACTGTCTATAAAAGCTGACCCCTTTGGTAGCACCATCAAAACCAGTGTCATAGCCAGAATTTATGGGGTGACAGACTCCATGAGTGAGGAAGTGGGGTGCTGAGGAGATAAACTCCCCACTAGATGGGGGAGGGCCTACTCATAACTGAATTCTTGACTTAAAAGTTAATCCTTGTTTAGAGGAAATTTTTGGTCAGTTACAACAGCTCTCACTGTCTTTTCATTAAGAAACTGGTATTAAGGACCACAGTATTGTAAGAAGGGGAATCTTTGTTTGCATATGTGTGAAGCATCCCAAGGAAAATGTGAGAAGCAGCATCTGTGGGAAGGGAAACTGGGAGGCTGGAGAAAGGTGTTGGGATGGAGACTTGCCACTCACTGTTCATCCTTTTAAGACTTTTTTCAGTTTTGAACCATGGGAATATATTTCCTGTTTTAAATAACTTAAAAGCAATTAAGTATATAGTATACCCAACATGTTTAAATATATATATGTATATATGAGATATATGGAAAGTGAGTTTTTAAAACCAATTTCTCCAAATACCTATTCATTTTAATAATATACCTTTATGTGTGGGTATGTAAGTCCATGCCAAAAATTACGTCAGTAGAGGACCTGAGCCAGTTTTACCTCACAGATAGTGCTTACTAAAAGTGAATCGGTAGATGCAAAATCAAACGTTGCATAGAACTACTGTGTCCTTGACAAGATTTGCAGACAGGTTGTAACAGCATCGTTTCAGACAGCCTGTCCCTTCATGACCTCCCTCCCCTCAGTGAAAAAGCCAGTGTGATCCTGGGGCTCCTCCTCTGTTGTGCCATCAGATACCACTGGGCTACCAGGTGACTTCAAGATCAGTAAAATCGCCCAATACCTGCTGAGCACAAGGTTACTATTTGAGATTCAGGATCCTCAGAGACAGGGAGGAAGTGTGTTAGCATCCTGTAGATGAAGCTGGGTCCTGGAGAAGTGGATCCAAATGATTTACCTGCTACCTTCGTAGCTTGCATGGGTCAGTGAGTGGTTTCTGGGTTGACAGCACAGCAGACTTGGACGACAGCATTCCCCAGTCTGAATCTTCCGGAGGCACCTGGAGCAATTTTTTTTTTTTTTTTTCTGTTCCAAGATGCTAATTATACTTGGAAGTATCCCAATAATAAAGTAATATATTTTTTAAAATTTAAAATAAGTATCCAGGGGTAAAAAAGTATCCAGAGGTACTCTGTATTACTTTAAAAAAATATATTGATTTCAGAGAGAGAGGGAGAGGGAAAGGGAGAAACATCAATGATGAGAGAGTCATTGATCCGCTGCCTCCTGTCGGGATGGAGCCTGCAACCCGGGCACGTGCCCTGACCAGGAATCGAACCACAATCTTCTGGATCCCAGGTCGATGCTCAACTGCTGAGCCAGGGCCGGCCGGGCCCTCTGTATTATTTCCTTAAAAATTAGGTTAATTTAAATTAATTTTTCTAAAACTGATTAATTAACCTAAGAATTTTTGGGTTATTTCCAATCATTTTTTATTACAAGTAGTATCGCAACAAATATTCCTATGTAGATACTTCATACTGATGTGTGAAATTGAATGTATCTAACGGTAGATTCCTAAGCAAACCCTTTGGATCAAGGAACATGCATTTTGAATTTAGATAGTTGCTACCCAGTTGTCCTCAGAAAAGTATAATTTATACTCCCACCCACAGTATCTAGAGATGCCCATTTCTCTAGGGCCTTCCAGTGGCAGTGTTGCCCATCTTTCAAACTATCTGACACGTGACATATGAGTTATATTAGCTTGCATTTCTCTTTTTGAGTGAGATGGAAATCTTGTATATATTTGAAAACCACGGGCATTCCTTTTCTGTCAACTGTTTTTGTCCCTACCCCTAAAAGTCTCAGTGACTTGTGGGAACTTTTTCTATTTTAAGCAAATTAGCTCTTTATGATGTGTGATGCAGATATTTTCCATTTCGTCTTTGACTTTATTTATGATGTATTTGCTAAACAGATTTTTAAAAATGTAGTTGGATTTATCTTTTTTTAAAAAAAATGGCACCTAGGCTTGGTGTCTTGTTTAGAAACGCCTCTACAATTCCTAAAAGAAGATTCCATGGATGGTTTTATTTTGACAGCAATCTTGAAAGCCCATGTGAGATGTTTTTATGAATTTTAACTCAGTGTTTACTTTTTGCAGTTTTTATGTTTCACTTATCCTACTAATATTTCCAGAGCAGTTTTAAAAAATGGTCATGAGTTACAGTAAAAGTAACTGTTTTTCCAGGTTTACCTCAGAGAGACGTAGATCATCCTCTTGGAAGCCAAAAAAGTGTGCCTTGTGTTCAGTCCAGTAACGTGAGTGAGATGCAGGTGTCCTCCCTCTCTGGGCAGATTCTGATTCCTTCTGGGTTCTTTGGACATCTCTCAGATTGTTTTCTTTGCGCACTTTTACTACACGCTGATGGATGATCTCTGTTGAATAGCTGAGTGAATGATTTGGGAGTGAGGACTGACCTCCAGTGGCACCACTGGCTGGTCTGGTGTGCACACCAAGATTCTCTCACCAACTCGAGTGCGGACCTGATAATCCTATGTTTATGATCATTCCCTCAGGGCGGGATGTATTTTTCCCATTTGTATATCACTGAATGGCTGCAATTTTTATGTTAAACCTTTACTAGGTAGTCTTAGCACCTTTCATCCCAATTTCTTTATAGTTGAGACTGATAATTCGTGTGGGATTAGTGAAATATGGATCCTTCCAAAGAGCTTTGGTCCCCCACTCAGGTGCTCTGTAAATTGTCACTTGTAACACATAATTTCTCCAACTAATTTAATGAGGAATTAAAAACATTAAAGTGAAATATCTTTGGGTATTGTGTTGGTGACCCTTTTAATGGATCTATTGATTCCTGTCAAGGTGATGGTTATATGGGAGTCCACCAATTGCAGCCACATGAGCAGTTTTCCTTTGGGCCTTATAGACTGGAATAAAGAGCAGTGTTAATCTAATTACTGGTAATTATAGTGATTGTCTTTGTCCGGTATATTGAGGAAATAACCATGATGATTCATTCCAGCTGTATTTATTACTAGAAAGGAGGAATTTTTCTCTTGTTATCCCAAATAGAACTTGAATTTCAGATGAATTAACAATATTAGGAAGGAATTATTATTTAGTATTAACTTACGTTGATTTGACAGGTGTTTGATCCTTGCAGGATTTGCGCTGCTTTTTAATGTTTATTTAGATTACGCTTCCAAAATATGAATATTATATTTCCACTTGTATCTTCATTACTCAACAAAAGGTGAAAAGCTTCAAAGCTTAGTAATTTCCCCCCCAAAGGAAATCAGCTGAATAGGAGGAAAAGAAATGGAATCATTACAGTTGTCACTGGTTTCATCATAATTAGGCAGTGTTTGGGATATATACTCAGATTCCTATTATTTGAGAATCTCTGTAGTATGTACTTTGCCTATTTTAATATATTTTAAAATGCAGTTTTCCCATTTTTTTCTGTTTATTGTTATTAGAATAGAGTTTCTTTAGTGAAAAAGAGGGCTAGAGCTTATGAAAAAGTTAATTTTTAACTTTAAATTATTTGAGGTTCCAGGTAGAATTGTACATTTTAATAGTGCAGAGCATTCCTATGGACATCAAAGGACATTTTTGTATGTATGCCTGGAAATGTGGTCTTGGTCTGTGAAAGAGCAAATTCTCTAGTTGAATCAGCCTGTAGGACATTTTTGTCCAATATTTGAAGGTGGGGAAAGGGTATATTACCAGAGCAGTAGAATCATACCTGCTGAAGCCACTCTGTCAAGCTTTATGACAATATCTGCAAATCTAAACAACTTCAATACACGTTTTTGTCCCTTCAAACTCTTATTTTTAGAACAACTCTGGTATGAGAGGCAGCCCCGTTCCACTCCTAGCCTCCTGCCTGATGACAGCTCATTGAAATGCAGAGGGTGTCCGTGTTGTATGCTTTATTTTTTCTGTCTGAAACCTCTATGGTGGGGTCTGAGGAGTGTGATGTGAACTCTTATCAACTAATATCCATCCCACAGTATCTTACCGATTCTGACTGTTGGGTGAAATGCTCTGCATACAGGTGACCTTTTAAATCTCAGCACTCATGTCGTGATGGTGGGATATGAAGGATAGAAACCAGCGGTAAAACCAAACGACTCATTTCCCCCTGTAAGGCTGTCGTTGGATGGAGTGGCGTTTCCCCAAGCCAGCTGTGTCCCTCAGTGGGGAGCCACAGCGTCGGGTCGGGGTGCCACGAGGGTCAGCGACCTGTGACAGCTGTCACTTTTGTCTTCCATGCCAGATTAATCTTGCATTAGGATCGATTCAGCCTCGTATTTCACGGAAAAATTTCCACTTTAAGGAAAGCCACAGCTAGAAAGGAGGCACATTGCGGCTGCTTTTAAGGGCGCGCACAGAACACGTGCGTGAGCCGGGCCCAGCCGCGCCCACAGGGGCTTTGAAGTGAGTGTTTCCCAGGTAGATCCCTCCTCAGGCACTGGCAGCCAGAACCTCAGGTTTTCTGACCCGGGGAAGGAAATCCACGGACCTGGTGGACACTTTGCACTGCTTTCCGCTGCGCCTGCTGCTGTGGCGCGTGGGGCGGGACCAGAAATCAGCCTCATGGGCCGTGTCCTTGTCTTTCTCTCCTCAGATGCAGACAGGCACGCCGAGCTCTCCGGGAGTCCACTGAAAAGCAAAAGCACCAGGAAGCCTTTGGCTTGCATCATTGGGTATTTAGGTGGGTATTTCCTAATAGAGGGCAAAGTCAACAGTTTCTGTGTTTTCCAAATATTTGGCTACTCTAAATTGACATACTTCATCTAAGTTAAAACCTTGCAAGTAGCTGAGATTGGGTACCTTCCTATGTATAGTCTATTTTGTTTTAGAAACCTTTTTTATTACCAAAGTACACGCGACACACAAAATTATGGATATGTTTACTTTTCCCAAAATCATTGAATAAAAATGTAATATATATTTATGTATATAAATACAGATTAAGCAAAAAATGAAAATAAGAGCCATTAAATTATTAGAGAATGAATAGTCTTAATATTGTTCGGTTCTTCTAACCCACTTCACCTCTTCCCTTAAATAGAAAAGGATTGCTTTTTAAAAAAAGATAAAACTGATTTGTAACCTATGTTTCAAAAAATATTTATAGTTTTGATGTGCCAGTTGAGGTTACTTTGAAAGAGGAGCATTTGCATTGCTTTCTGAAAATTGCCAAAGAGGATGGTTCCATTTACATGTTGAAATATAACAATTAACAATAGATTAAAAAAATTACTGGGTGATGACCTTTTTTTCTTTGCGCAAAGTTTTAAGGTAATTTACAAAATAATGGTTCCTATGGTTTTAAGGTAATTTACAAAATAATGGTTCCTAGAAGCTATACTGGCATATTTTTGTGTACTTATGATATTCTTGCCTTTTCATTTTCTCAGTAAAAGTGAAATATGTAGTCAGAGTTGCACTGAACCTTATTGCTGTCAGAATTTATAGTTACAAAGTGTTCAAACTTCAGACAGCCAGTCTTTTAAAAATCAAAGCGTAGCCTTGAGCCTGGTGTATTACCTGGTCCTCATCAGAGCCTGCTAGGAGGCAGAAGCGCACAACTCCCTCTTTGAGGTTAGGCTGGCACCTTATTTCTTCCTCGGGAGCTAAAGAGTTGCCCCTGAAAACATCGCCTGGTTATCATAGGCATGGACCTAGTTCATGGTGGTTACATCCTTGAAGTTTGCTGTCTGTCTTTCCTTGTAGGACCTAATCCTAGAAACCCCTTCCCACCTGCAAGGGAAAGTTTCTGATCATAAAAAACAGAATATAGCATTGCACGTTAGTCGGCCTCTCCCCAGGTAACTGTATTCCTCCCGCAGGCAAACTGGTCTCGGCCCCTACCCGATATGCTCAAAACTGGGCTGTCCTAGCTGAACCACATCTCCACATAACATATTTCTGTTTACTATGTACAAGACGCTATACTAAATGGTTTAGGGAACACCAAGATGAGTCAGGCCTTGCCCTCAAAAATCTTAAGTCTAGTGGAGAAGGCACACAGGTTAGACAGTTAAAGATTCTATAAAGGACTTACAGGTAATATGCATTGGGCACTTGGAGGAAGGAGAGTTATTTCTGATGAGTGTTAGGGCACCTAAGTGAAGAAAGTAATATTTGATCTCAGCCTTGAAAGAGATACAGGATTTGAAAAACAGGAAAATAATATTTTTTCCTTTATGAGGCCAAGAAAACCAGATAAAGGTTTCAGTGAGTCAAGGACCTGAAAAGGTTAGGGAATTCAGGTTGTTTGGTCTGGATAGAGCATAAAGGTGGAGGTTGCAATTAAAAATGAGATTAACAGACCTTCAGTGCCATATTGGGAATAAAAAAATCACTATATTTTGGTTAGTACTTACTTGATCCATTTCTAAATTTTGGCAAGTGTAGGATTTTGACCAGGACAAGATGTAGAAATTCCAGCAATGCTAACGGCTCTTCCTAAATTTCGGTAAATGAGGCTGTTATCCTGGCTCTCGCTTAAGCAGACAGAGTGGCTTGTGCATGGTTGGCACGCCGGGGGTTGACTCAGAATCAGTGAGCAGGTTTAGCTTTGGAGACGAGGTTGCCCAGCCTCAGTAATAGACCGAGGTCCTTAAATTCCAGTTCCTACAGTATTGCAACTTCTCCTCTGTCCGAAAAGCGAGTGGTTCTGGGCTATGTGCCTGCCAACAACGTACTCAAACACGCAAATGCCATGTGCGTATTACAGGATTGTGGTGTATCCTCCGTGGGGGCGTTTCTTCTACTGCTTCTTGACGCGAGCGTTCGGAGTTTGGTGTCAGATTTCATGTATATCAGAATGTTCTGGGCGGGAGTGACTGGCCTTGGTCCTGGACCCTGGCTGCAGAGGAGGAACCCTGCTTTTCAGAAACCTCTCATGCACCAGATACGCTAAGTTCTGGTTGGAGAGAACACAGGTGGTTTTCTCTGAGGCCCCCTCTCCAGATAACTTTTAGATTGCTAATACCTTGAAGAGTCAGATGCCTTATTATTCCCTTAGTCGAGCTTTACTTAAGTGACCCTCTATAGTGTTGGGTTTTTTTTGCTTGTACTGACAACCTGAAGCTCAGAGCTCCAGCTAGCAGGGAAAAGCCAGCGCACTTTGGTAAGGAAAGGAGTCATGGTAACAGCATTTGAAGCTGATTAATTATGCAAGTCCTTGGGAAAACAGGCTGGCTCATAAGGAACTGACTCTCAGCTCATTAAGAAACAAGATGTGTGCCTGTTAGCCAGTGAAGTTCACACAGAGGTTTTTAATACCGTGTTCTGAGTTGAGACACCTTTTTTCCCCTTGTCAGAGATCCATCCTTCGAAGAAACCTAGCGTAATTCGATCTACGCCAAGTCTGCAAACCCCAGCTACCAAGCGGATGCTGACCACCCCGAGTCACGCGTCTCTGAGCATTTTGGGGAAAAGAAACTACAGTCATCACAATGGCCTGGATGGTATGTAAGCCCAGGAATGCAGGCGCTGTTCTGATAGGCCAGGCCCCTCTCCCCTGCCAGTTCCAGGCCTCGTCTGCCACGTCTAAGAGCGTGTAACACATGGGTTCTGCTCCCTGCTCGAACTGAGTGTGGTGAGGATGAAAGGGAAGAAGGCGGCCGTGTGCCACAGTGAACACGTTGGCCGGGTGATATTTCTCCACCTCTTCAGGAGGGACGTTTTGCTCCCACTTCCTCTTGGGCGGCCTGTTTGGAGATGAGGTGTGTATCTAGCAGGTTGCCTCTTGGGTAATAATCTTCTTGCTCTGATGCACACTCACTGCTCATTTCTATTTCCTTGAGCAGAAGGGATGATTTCGCCTTCTGCCTGAGACAGCAGTGCTCTCTGGGGATTCTTTAGCCTTCGTGGGTTGTTTTGAATTTGACATTTGTCCCCTACTTCTTTCATCTTATAATTTTTTTTTAATTGCTCAAGAGTGCTATACGTCACAAAAGGAATTGCCTGGGTGATGTCCTAAATACAGAAATAATCATTTGTTTCTAATGGAAAAACAGAACTATCACCTCCTATCCAAAGTGCTTCTCTGGGGCTTGGCCATATAATGACTTCAGGTGGAATTGAATTATGTTCCTAGTGGAACCGTAAATCATTCAGGCAATATATATTGTTCATCTCAATAGTCCTGGAGTTTGAAACTGTCTTGATTGTTTAAATGTTGGCATTTATTTATGAATAAAACCCTTCCCAGGCTTCTCACATCTATGGAACTCTAAATTCCTTCAGTGACAGTAAATTATTTATAATGTGACCCTAGAGCAAGGATGTGAAATAGACCTTCTAGTAATAATTTTCGATGGTGTTCTTTTTTTCCAGCATGACTTTGGGTGGTCATAGTGATGTCAAAATGAATAACCATTTGAGGGTGAGGAGTTTAGTTTGCATTTATAGGCTTATCAGTTTGTTGTGGATATGGCTCTCAAGAATTTAGCTACACAGTAATCTTATGAAATAACTTCCTTGCTAAGGAGAACGTTGGCCCTCCTCCCCGCAGTGTGCCTAGTGTTTAGACAACAGAACACCAGGAACAATTGTGTCAGAACGTGGAGATTGGATTTCTTTCCAGCTTTTCCTTGCGCACAGCCTGGGGCCTTGGTGTTCAGGCTTAAGTGGAATCAGGAATCTCTCTTTTCCATCTCGTCACTTCCCTGGCCTCTGTAGGTTTATAGTCCTACTGCAGAAAGCAAAAAGTAAGTTCTGGTTCATTTGAAATATGTGTATCAAATGGATATATATACATATTTACATATATAGGTATATATATCATTATTTTCCCTTTATGGTGAGAAGAAGTATCTTTTCCTCTCGTGCCCCACGGTCCTGGTCATTCTGGGTCCAGTCCTGCATTGCAGCTCCTGTTGCTCTTTCCTTGTGTCACAGGTTCCCGTCTCCTTGGAGTTTCTAAAAATGACCCTGCTGCCTTGTAGTGTTCCCTCTCTGTGGCTGTTCGTCCCGTTTCCTCCTGAATGAAGGCTGCTGCAAGGCCACTGCGTCCCTGCTCTGAACAGGAGGAATGGACAGGGCATATGATGAATCCCTGGTGTTAAGTTGACTGAGATTTTCTGCCTTATTGAGGAAGAGACACTTGTTTCATTTTCTGAAGAGACCTAGCTGCTGAGACACTTTTTAAGATTCATTGTCTTTGATCTCCTGCCGCGGTACAGAGAGGGAGGTGGGTGACATGTGCCTTGCCTGTGCTGTCTCGCTTGATTCACACCACAGAGGCTCCAGGACATCAGGGACTTTTACTGTTTTGCGCAACATCGTAGCTGTTCTGCCTAGCACAGTGCCTGGGACGTAGTAGTTGCTCAATAAACGTTAATTGAATAAGCGAAGTGAAAGTGATTGAGAAAATGAGACCAAGAGAGGTAAATTGAAGTGTCCACAGTTTCCACATAAATGGATTGGGATTCCGCCTCGGGTGTGACAGATTTAACCACTTATAAATGAAGTTGTAGCTCTCAACTGTGCTGTATTTGTCAGCAAAATAGAAACGACATAAGTTATTTTAACAACTAGTAAAAGAAATCAATATGAGAGATACTGGGGGACACAATAGGAAATGGGGAGCATGAGGTGGTTGGTGCACAGGAAGCAGCCTCCATCCCTAGGGTTGGGGATATCACAGCTGGAAGCTCAAGGAGGGCCCTGGGAGCTGGCACCCAGACCCCTCGAGAGTGCACTGTTCTGCTGGTGCTGGCATCTCAGGAGTGATGAGGCTGGCTCTGGGATGCGAAGGAAAGTTGGGAACCGGAGCAGACCTCTGCTGCTGCTTGGGGCGGCCTGACAGGAACGGGAAAAAGCCGTCTCCTCTGTCCTTCAGTTGGCGGGCTCCCTCTAGCACCCCCTACTGGTGTAACAGGGAGCCTGAGGGCTAAGGAGGGATGAGCTTGCTGAGTCCCAGCCTTGCAAGCATCACTACTGCCTAGCACAGTGCCTGGAACTTAGTAGATGCTCAATAAATGTTAGTTGAATAGAAGTGAGTTTATTTCTTTTTAAATATATCTTTACTGATTTCAGAGAGAGGAAAGGAGGAGAAAGAGAGATAGACACATCAATGATGAGAGAGTCGTCATTGATCGACTGCCTCCTGTAAGCCCCCTACTGGGGACTGAGCCTGCAACCCAGGCATGTGCCCTGACTGGGAATCGAACTGTGATCCCCTGGATCCTAGGTCGATGCTCAGCCACTGAGCCATGCCCGGCTGGGCTGGAGGTGAGTTTAGATGGATGGACATGGAGCTGAGAGACGACTATAGCACAAACACACATTTTGGAAAATGTCCTTATTTTTGTATTTCCAGTGGACCTTTTTCTTGGGATAATGGGTCTGTTTCTTTTTTCTTTGGGATATGGAATCATGACTAACCTGATTTTCCAAGGTGAACTCAAAATACCAGAACAAATGTCAGGCTAATAGTGAGTTTTCATGGGATAGTTGATACTATCATAACTGGAATTGATAGATACAAACTCATGGAAAAGCCAGGCTCTATGTGATCCAGTAATAAAGTCAATTAACACTGCCACTTAATTATCAGTAAGTCAGACAGATGAACACACCAAAGGGGATGTTGAGGGACAGAACTAATTTAACTGGAAACAAAACCTGATTGTACTGAAATCCTCAGGTCTCAGCCTCAGGGCTTCCTGTCCCCTTCTCTGTGGCTTGCCTCCTTCGCTCACCCTCTGTCTTCAGGTGGAGGTTCTGGGTGTTGTGAAGAGTCTGGATTTCTGCTGGCAGAAAGGGTTTTACCTGACATTAAAAAAAAAAGTTGGACAGCTTCTTATTGTCTTCCCCAAACCCACTGTCTTACACCTGGCTCTGGCCCGTTAAAGGCCCTGGTGTGACTGCGGCTGGGAGCCAGCGCTCTGTGCCCTGTAGGCTCAGCCCCTGGCACCGGGCCGCACGCAGACTGTGACCACCCTCACAGGCTTCAGCTCTGATGGTGAAGACAAAGTCTGCGTACATAAGAAGCCTCATTTTGGGGTCAGTAATGTAGGAAGAGTGAAGTTTCAAAATACAGCCCTACCTAGTACCTTATCCATCCCCTACACTTCAGTGTCCCCCAGGCCGCTGGGCCAGTGGTGAGCCACATGCAGCCCCAGTGCTTTCCAAGTCCTGTCCCTCCTTTTCAGATTTACAGATGCTTTGGGGACCTTTTTATTGCCAGCAAACCAAGTACCCACCACACTTGGCCTTCTTGGTTAACCCCTAGAGGCCGTGAGTAGGGACGGCCCTGAGATCAGGATGAGGAGCCTTTACTGGAGAGCCTCTCGGCGCTTGAGAGCCCAGAGAAAGGGCAGCGGGGGGCATGGAGGCTGTGTCACGGGCACCCGAGCGTTTGCAGTCGGATGGGATTAACTGCCGACATCTCTGATGATTTCCCGTGTGGCCTTGGATGAATCACTTGGTTTCTTCAGATCTGTTTTTTCCTCCAAATAGCACAGAATTTAGTTGCCTGAGTGGAGCTGTTATAATGATGAAAAGTTCTTCACCTACTTTGTATGACTTGATCTTCTAAACACTTTATGAGCTAGGTGTTATAACTTGCATTTTTTTATTGTTTGTTATTTAAATAAAAAAAAAATTTTAGTTACAGGAGTGATTACACATTTAAATAACTTGTGATGTGATTACTATGATAAGGCTAGTACCCATCTGGAACTGGCATTTTAATAATGTAAAAACTGAACAAAGTTCAGGGAGGTTAAGGGATTTGCCAAAGTCACATGGCCAGCAAGCAGCAGGGATGAGACTGAAACCTCAGGTCCCGTGTCGTTTCCCCCCGGGGCCAGGAAAGGACCCAGGTTGGTGTGTTGAGTGCAGCGTGTACCTGGGAGGTGCTTAATTTTGTGTGGAGGAGATGGGTGTGTTTGTAAATATAGAGAGGGGTGTGGTGGGTGTTTCTTTGCTAAGGTTGTGAAGTGTGAGCCATCACTGTGTAATGAAAGCCTTCACCTTCTCCTGCCTCTCTGAAGTCCTCTGCCGTATTATGCCACTCCCCCCTTTTTCTGGAACTTAGGGCATAGGAGCTGTATTAGTGCCGGAGAGAGGAAAGAAAAAAGAGAAAATTCACAGAATCACCTCAAGGTGGACTGTGTTTAAATGACATGCTATTCCCAGCATTGACTCTAACTTGTATTAGATGTTTGTTAAGTGTTAAGATTCCATCCCCTCCTTTAAAGAAGAGCTGTTATTAAAGTTTGATTTTGAAAAATTTTAAGATATCAACCAAAGTTTTTGTAGTCATATGTGAATTGTATATAAATAAAATGTCAATTCTTTCCTTATAACTACACTGATTTTTTACCTACGGGTATGATTCTCAAAGAATGACTCATGGGTTTGCTTGAAGGCGAATGATTGCACATTAGAAAGGCCCAGTGTCTATAAAGAGAAATTGCCCTTGATTAAGTTATTTAGATTATTGAAGACCGGAAATTAGGTTTATAGAGAGAGCTCACTTTAGCTTCCTGCAGGGCCCTGTAATTAGAAACCCCACAGCAGAGGGGGTGGGACATCATGATCCTGAGACAGTGGAATCTTTTTTAGAGTGAAGGCTGAGTCAGGAAAAACCCAGAGAGCAGTGGGGCAGACGAGCTGTGCAGATGTCTGTCATCCTCTCCTGACCGTCTAAAAAGATGCCCTGGGTGGCCCCCTACTGTCAGATGCTTGAGTTTTGGTCCATCAGCAGATCTTTCATTCCCCTGCGCAGGAACGAGGTGACTACCTACTGTGTCTCCATCACTGGGGACCCCTGAGAACGGATTGTGCTGTGTAGTGATGTAGACCAAGGGAGCAACAACTGCAGGTACCCTTAAGCCTTTTCTGAGATGACACAGCTTTGGTCCCAGGGGTACTACTCAGTGCGTCAGGAAAACCAAAGCGACAGGCTCAGAACAGAGGTATTTTCATGGGACAGTCAGGGCATCTGAGCCAAGGAAATTGATGAATTGTACAATAAACTTCTTTTTAATCTGCTCTCTTCTGCTTATTTCCCCTGGGGTATGTGAGTCCACTGTAAATCTAGTTTTTTTCTTACTTGTTTCCTGCATTGAGTAATATTATTTCTCAGTCTTCCATGTAGGGAGGGTAGCTAACATGGATGCCTCTAAGTACAATATTGTGATCTGGGGTGTGAAGACTGTCCTTTTGATGACTTGTTTCTGAAATCAGTGATTCAACAGTTCCAACTGTTTGCATCCCAACCCTGGGAGATGGGCGGTGGTGAGGGCCATTGTACCAGTGAGAGAGCTCAGGGACTGCATCTGCTGTCTTCACAAATCCCAATAAAAATAGACTGCTGGGAACAGCTGATGGCACTCCTAGGCATGCTTCGGCCTCGCCTGCCTTCTGTCAAAATTTTTATGCCATTTCCAAAGATTACAGTACTTTTGAATCTTCTGAAGTATTGTTTAAGGAAGAACACTGAGTACCCCTAGACCCCTGGTCTCCTTGTCTCAAGGTGTAATGTTATGTAACCTGGTTAAATACATGAGAGTACCTTAGAGGTTTCCCCCCTGGTATTTTTTGGATCATTATGGCCACAGGGTTTCCTGAATGTGAAGCGATTATAGCAGAGTAGCCAAAGTATCCAGAGAGTTCAGGAGAGCTGGGGCATGGTCTGAGGGCAGTGAGTGGGTCTCTCCTACTGTGAAGCTGGGGGGGGGGTGTAGAGGAAGACAGCCTCCCAGAAAGTAGAGTAAAAAGATACAGAGAAAGAAAACTGGGGAGAAACAAGAAGAAATCGGAGGACCAGTGCAGGAGGTCCAATATCTAATATCTTGACTAGTTTTCTGCTGACTGGCCTCAGATGCCCTCAGTGTGGTCAGCCCTGTTTCCCAGGACTCATCCTCGGCCCTGCCCTGACTGCCTCAGAAGGGCTCCTGTAGGCACGCAGTGAAGCTGCCATCGGACTACCATGAAAACAGCCTTCTCAGGCATCTTCTTTAGGAATCTGCATCTGACAAAGTCACCTTCAAGCTTGCTCCTCAGTTTTACATTAATTATTTTTCATATTCATTGACATGGAAGTAGTTGCTAATGAAAATAAACATTTGGTTGAGGGGGAAAACGCATAGACGATAACTCAGATGTTTTCTGAGCTTAAAGAGTGCTCAGTCATCTGGAAGGGAAAACAGGAAACGGAAAATGACAACAGCAAGGTTGAGAAGCTCAAAATGAACCCAGTGGGGGACCCGAATCAACGAGACTGTGACAAATCTTTCCATTTCCATTGCCCTGGGGACTGTGCAGATTCAGAAGACTTCTCACTTCTTCACTGGGACCTAAAGAGACTGTTCAGGGAGATGCCTGAAACAGTTGGTTTTGGGGGTTGGTCTTTAATTCCCTGGGCGTCTAATACGGATGTCCCAGTGGCTTGCTCAGACGTTTGTGCCTGTTCTTTTGATAGATGACTTGAATCTCTTCCTAAGAAGAGTATTTTTCAGGGACCCAGTCCCCTCCCTCTGCTGTTTCTTCCCTTTCCTTTCCTAAGCAGCTATACCTACCCCCCGCCCCAAACCCTGGGACCTAAACTTTCAAGTCAGAGGTCCACTTTCTTTCTCAGAGGTTCACCTTCGACATGTCACTGAGAATGGAAGTACACAGAGATAGGTTGGTTTAAAGGTTTCCTGTAACGACCCTTGTAGGTAAACTGAGACACTTTTCGCGGAGGCCAGAGCTGGCCCTCAGAGCTGAGAACCCTTGAGTAACTACCACGGACTCCGTCACTCTTCTAAGACCCCCACACTACTGAGAGGGTCACAGGTATGGGCCTCTTACAGGCTCCCACACTAGTACTTCCCTCAGGGACAGGAGAGAAGCTTTCTCTGGGAGAAACTTCGAGATTAGTGAACCCAGGCATGGTCCTAGAGGTGGCTAATTCGTCATCCTACCAGAATATACCAAAACACCAAGCTGTGAATTACTCATTCATGTTGTTCTAGCACAGATTTTTAAAAGCCCTATAGAGCCCTTTTCTATTATCATTTCTTTTTAAAGGAGCTTTATTGAGGCATAATTGACATTCAGTAAACTACACATATTTTAAAATATACAATTTGACAGGTTTAACGTTATATATATATATAATCTTTACACACACACACTATCACCACAATCAATAAACTTATCCATCACCCTAAAAAATTTTTTTGCACCCCTTTATAATCTATTCTCTCTTCCCATCTCCCACACCTCATCCCTGGTGACCACGGATCTTCTTTTGGTCACCACAGATTAGTTTACGTTTTCTAGAATTTTATTTAAGTGGAGTCATTAGTATGTGCCCTTGTCAGTTTGAATAATTTTTAGAGATCTATCTTCAAGGTCACTGATTCTTTTGTAGTATTGAATCTGCTGTTAATCCCATCCAACAAAGTGTTTATTTCAGATTTTATATTTTTCAGTTTTAGAATTTCCATTTAGTTCTTTGATATTTCTCCTAAGATACATCATCTTGTCACCCATTACACCCATATTTTTCGATAGATTCTTTAACATACTTATAGTAAATAGTTTAAGTCCATATCTGCTAATTTTAACATTTAAATCATCCATTAATCATCTTCCAGTGACTTTTTTATTTGTTATGGGCTGCAGTTTCCTGCTTTTCAGGTCTAATAATTTTTTTTCAAATCTTCACCCAAAGATATTTTTTTCATTGCTTTTCAGAGAGCATGGAAGGGAGGGAGAGAGAGAGAGAGAAACATCGATGTGAGAGAGAGACCTCGATTGGCTGCCTCCTGGGAGGATGCGCCTGACCGGGGCTGGGGGTCAAGCCTGCAGCCCAGGTACGTGCCCTTGGCTGGAATAGAACCTGGGACCCTTCTGTCCATGGGCCAACACTCTAGCCACTGAGCCAGACCAGCTAGGGTAGGTCTAATAATTTTTAATGAATACTGGTCAGTGTGGATGTAACGTTGTGGGGACTCTGGCTTCTGTTATTTTCTTCTGCAGAGTGTTGAGTTTGTTCTAGCAAGCAATTAAGTTGGCAGATCACCTCGATTATGTGGAGGCCTGGTTTAAAGCTTTATTAGGTCTGGTCTATTAACAGTTTTTTCTCTTAGTCCCATGGGATTTCAATAGAAAAACGAAATTGTTTGCCCAGCCGTTCTAACTTCGCAGAACTTGAATTCTAAACTCTGCCTCCCAGCACTGGGCTGCTGCTGAGGTTGCTGCTTGGCCTTTTTTAGCCTTCCAGCGGATGTTTTCTACTTGGAGTCTCACCTGTACATGCTCAGTTCAAAAATCAGCCAATGATTTGAGGGCACTGTGTATGTAGATTCAGGGGCTTCCCTTTTTGTGTCTCCTTCCCAGGATCTCCTCCTCCAGTTCCCAGTTGCATTGGCAGCCTTGAACTCTGAGTTCTCTCTGATTCCTCAGCTCGATTAGGCTGCAGCTTTCTGCTTGAGCTTTATTCCTCTTGTACTGCTTGGAAGTGCTCACAAGGGAAAAACCAGTTAAGCATGGATCTCATCTACTCTCACTTTTTTCCAAGGGTCATATCTGCTCCAATTTTTGCCTGATTCTGGTTGTTCTCCAGTACCTTCAAACAGTCGTTTTTTTAATATCCAGAGTTTATCACCATTATTGACTAGAGGGTGAGTCCAATATAAATTAGCCCACCATTATAAGCAGCAGAACTCCTCAGTTCTATGGGCTCCCACTTGCTTCTCAGAAGGATTGTAGTAACGTACTGTTTGTGTTGCCAGCTTCAGATTTGGCTTTCTTGTGCCATGTGTTATCTCTCATTTATCTGCTTTCCACCATCCCCGATTCCGATGGTGGTTTCTCCTCTGGGTGTCAGAAGGGAGGGAAATTAACCGAGAAGGTGGCAGCTGGACGCCTTAAGAAAAGATTGCTTTCATTGCATTGCTTGTTAGAGTGCAGAATGCTGAAGTCCATGCACTTCAAGTGCTTGTGAACAGTCAAACCAATAGGGACCATTTATTTTGTAAAAACAGAGTGCGTGCTTATGAATCAGGGTTAATATAGACAAAGGCAGCAAATGTAGATTAATGCATTTGACAATTCATAAACAAAACAGGAAACGATCTGGGCTACACTGGCCAGGGACGAGACCTGAGAATCCATGTAGATCTTTCCCTGGGGCCTCTGCCAGCGCTTCCGTGCTGGGGGCCTCTGTGTCTGCGGCGTGTGGCTCTCATTCTGGCTTCAGGGAAATGCAGAGGGCCCGGGGAACTTCTGAGCAGTGGGGACTGAAGTGATAGCCTTACCAGGGCAGGTGATAAGCACTGGGATTCTTTAGCCTGGACTGCAGAGAGGTGACATATCTCGATGTAAAACCATGGCCAATGTGGAGAAGGCAGGTCTGAATCTGGGTGCCAGGTCCCGAGCTGCTGTGGGGACAGGGTTGCTTTTGAAGTGAGCAGGTAAGTTTAGTACAAATAGATAAAAGCACAATTTACCATGGCAGACCAGTCCCTCGGGAAACTTATTACAGGTGGCTTTTCTGGCAGATGGCTTAATTCCATTGTGGTTTGGACAAACAAATGAATGACAGAAGCCTGCCCCCCCTAAAAAAAAAGTCATCTGAGACATGATGACACGTATGTAACCCTTAATTTATACACCAGAGAGGACAGTGTGCCCTTACTGGCTGGCTGGAGGAGGGGCAGCTTGGTGCAGCAGGGAAAAGTTGACCTGAATTAAGATCTGGGTTCAGATCTTGACTCCTCAACTTAATCGCTGTGTGACCTTGAGCAAGTTCCTAACCTTTCTCAGCCAGACGACGTTCTGGTGAAAGTTAAATAAGTCCGTCATATAATCTACAGTCGGCTCAATAAAGCAAAGGTTAGCCTGAGTCCTAAACTGAATAGTCTGGGTTTGTATTGAACACATATTTGCTGAGCCCTGTCAAATACCAGGCTGTGTACATATATCTCCCCTATTCTAGAAAGGCTCATGAAGTGAAGGCGCAGCTCTGCTCCATCCTGCAGACCTTCCTCAGGAGGGCGGGAGGCTGTGAAGGTGAGCGTCCCTTGTCCTCTGCTCTTGCAGGTGGCCCGCATGGTGAGAGAGCATCCGAGTGCCACCGTGGCAGGACCACCTGATCCCATCTCAGCAGACAACCCCCACTTCCTTCCTCCACATTTTCCTAATAACCGAGCCAAAGGTTTCACAACCCACTTACAGTACCAGATGGTGATGATTGGTTTTTATCCAGTTCTGCTTTTCATTTACTCATTTCTACTGAGAGTCTTGGGTGCCCAGCTCTGGGGCAGGAGAGTTGAAGGTCTCTAGGGGAGGTGGAGGGGTGAGAACGAGGGACACTAGGGCGTTTAGGTTTGTTCCCCTCCTACGAGAAACTGCGTTACTGGCATCTGAGTGCCCACATCGTTATGATTAACTATGCTTACCTCAGATCCCGTGGTGCCTCCTCTGCCAGCGGTGTTCCCTGTCCCTTAGCCTCTGGTCACAGAAGGTCCATGACGTCAGTCTGATAAGCATGGGCGCACGTGCCAGGTGAGCTGTAGCACCTGCCAGGGGTGACTAAAGCTGCCCATCCAAAGCCCAGTTGTGTTGTTTTTTTAAAATATCTTTATTGATTTCAGAGAGAGGAAAGGAGAGGGAGAGAGAGAGAAACATCAATGATGAGAGAGCCATTGATCGAGCCCGCAAGCCGGGCATGTGCCCTGACCGGGAATCGAACCCCGATCGCCTGGATCCCAGGTCGACGCTCCACCGCTGAGCCACGCCCGGCCGGGCCAGAGCTCAGTTTTTAAGACACTTCAGTATTATCCACATATTTTCTTGGCCTCGGTTGAAGTTTCCTTTGGTCCAGCCTTGAACTACATTGTGAGCTTTTATTTGAGTTCATGCCCAGACTCCTTTCCTCGAAGGCTGTGACGTTGGTGGGAGGGCTGACTCCATCCCTCCTCTCACTTTGCCTCCGCCGTTGGCACTCATTTAACTCCGACCCTCTTCCTTCCTTTTTCCAGAACTCACGTGCTGCGGGTCAGACTGAGCTACCCCGTTTCATCCTATAACCCAAGACTTGCTGCTCTGCCCTGCTCGCGCTCACGGCTGTGCCGGGAAGGCCGCGGCCCCGCGCAGTGCGTTCCCGTGGGAGGTCTCCGCGTGGCTCCGTCGGAGGCCCCAGGGGCAGGGGAAGGGCCTGTGGCAGTGCGCGTCCCCACAGCCGAGCCTCCGTGTGTGAGTCCGTGTCACCTCGCTTTCCCCAAGAGCCCCCGCTGGCCCAGCGAGACCGGCCTGAGACCTGCCTGAGAAGGAAGGGGATGGGGAGCCACCCCGCCACGGCCTCCTCTGCGCCCCGCGCCCGGCCCCTGGGGCCCGGGCAGCCGGGCGCGGGGCCGCTGCCCTGCATGCGCCAGCTCCGCTCCGTCGCAAGCTGAGTGACTGTGTACAGGACGGACTTGGCACCTTCCTGATTGGAGTTTTCTTAGCAGATCTGCCAGTGTTTATGCAGTTCGCAGTATTTCCCGTCCTTGATGTTACTGTCACTGGCTTTTTCTCAGTCGGCTTCATAGTTATTTTTGTTAATGGGTAATTTTCCTCTTTACCCCCTGCATTGTATATTTGACCCCCTTCCCTACCCCTACAAGGTAAGAATTACCCGAGGTCCTGACAAAAGATAAGAGAGCCGTCTTTGGGAAGCCTGGGAACTCTTCATACTGTCTGTGTTTTGTCATTGAAGAGAGGTGGGTGCTCTGCTCGGTTCTGCTTGGTCCCAGACAGCTCCCCCAGGAGCAGTGTTCAAACCGAGCCAAGCGCGTGTGTCACCGGGACAAGCCGCCTGCGTTCTGTCCTGTCCCTTACGGCCAGCCCGCCGACGGGGAATGGCAGCCAGGCTGCTCCTTCAGCAAGTTACAGATCAGCCGGGTCTGTTTAAGCAGATGGAAGCTATTTGACCAGGGAAGGCGAAGTGAGCGAGCTGTGTCTGCAGGTGAGCCTGTGAATAAGCCCCTGAGCCCCCGCCCTTCCAGCCCCAAACATTTCTGTGAGCACCTGTGCCTGGGGCCTGGGAGACCTGCCTGCAGCCTGGCTTCCACTGGCGTGGGCTCCTCCTGTCCGCGCTCAGCACCAGTCCTCACAGGCTGGCGCCTCATGGCTCTGTGCACACAGCTGCAGGGGCCACAGCTTAGTGCCCATTGGCTCCCCGGCAAATGTGAGTCTGACCACTCCCCTGCCCTCCATTTGCAGGGACAAGCTACAGGGCACCGGGTCACAGTACCAGGAGAGACAGCTGGCGCCTGGCCTCCCAGCCGTCCCTGGGGTCTGCACTGGGCGGCAGCGGATAGTAGGGGCCCCGAACAGCCAGGTGGCTGCAGGACAGAGTGGCTGCAGTTGAGCTGGCCCCTAGCCCCCCAGCCCCCAGGCAGAGTGAGGTGTCACTGGAATGGCCGTGACTCTCTCCATGCCCAGACCCTCAGGGCTGGGTTCCACCCCGCAGAGAGGACGTGATGTATGCTGGCCGGAGGCAAGGCTCAGAGCTCGAGCTGCCTTTCGCTTTCTGGTTTGCAGTCACGGTGGCTTCTCTCCTGAGGAGGAGTCGGTTCTCATCTTGGGCTTTTGCGGGGCTGACCCAGGGACGATGTCGCCCCTGCCAGTTCTTGGAGCTATTCTGGGTCTTGGCTTGGGGCCCCGCGGGTGGGCCTGTGTCGGAGGAGCTCGGTGAGCCAGTGGCGGCGGCAGGCATTGCCCTCAGGCTCCCAAGAGAAGCCCCAGAGAGGGGGCAACTGCCCCTTCACATCACATGCCACGGGGTGTGCGCTTCTCAGCAGAGGGATGAGGGAGAGCCGTCTCTGCCCCTGCCCGGACTCGTTGCTGCACAGGGACAGCGGAGAGCTCCCCCTCACCCACGTGAAACGGGGCCTCCGATGAGAGAAGCAGTTGGCTGCCCGGTCCGCCGCCAGTGTCCTTCTCTCTGCCCCTTGGGGGAGCCCTCGTGGCCGGGCCCAGGAGATGTGGAGCCTGGGGCCGGGCTGGGTCTGAAGGAAGAACAGGGAGGCCCACCCCAGTGCTGGCCAGTTCAGCTCTGGGACAGGCGCAGCTCGGCTTGAGCCACATGTGCTAAGAAAGCTCTTCCGCACCGGAAGCTGGAGCTGGCTCTGCAGCCCTGCCCTCCACGAACAGGATGTTGACTGAGGTCTCATGCTCTCAGTTCACCTCTGGAAAGTCCCTCCCCAGCGAGCACTCCAGGGAGTCGGAGGGACGCCGAGGAGCCTCTGACGTCGGCCTTGGCTGTTCTGAGCACTAGGTGCTGAGAGGGTGTCCCGCGGCGTCACCATTGTGTGGGTGGTGTGTCACCGCTGTGCAGTGAGCCTGTCCGCATGGCCTGCAGCCGACATGCGCAGCGGGTGCCGTGCTGAGCCTGGTCTGTGCTCCACTGGATGAGATCCCAGAAGCTCTGCGAGCCACCCTCCCTTTCCTTTGCCATCATCACCCCCAAACTCCTGATTTCCTGTCACAGAGGGTGCCTCTCACAAGCCCATCTTGCCCACAGCCCAGTTTCTGTGTCAGTATCCAACCTGAAAAAAAGAAGCAAGTCTAAGTTTAAAATGCGGGTTTTAATCCAGGTAATTGTTTAGCACAGAAACAAGGAAAGCTGAGAGGCCAAATGGGAGCGAGGAGCAAGCCAGAGATGAGTTGCAGGCTGATGGGACAGGGGCGAGGCCATGTTACTAGAGCCTGGGGCGCAGGGACGCTGGGAGGAACCCGGGACCGCAGAGGGCCGATCGATCGGTGGGAGCTGCAGCCACGAGGAGGCGTGGTCCTTGTCAGAAACACTCCCGCGGGCAGAGGGGGGAGAAATGGCCTGCTTCTCCCTGGCCTGTGCCTTCCAGATTTCTGCAGGTGCCTCCTGTTAGCTGCAGCCAGCTGGGAGCCAGCTGACCTGGGGGCCTGGGACAGGCCACCTGCAGGGCGGAGCAGCGAGGGCAAGGGGGGCGTGCGTCCCCTTGGCCCGCTCTGGGTCATGCCCCAGGCGGTGTTCATGCCCCATGCTGTCCTCTAGGCTCTTTTCCACTCTACCTAGAGAGGAAAGTGCTTTTGAGAGGGAGGGCAAAAGCCTTTATTCTTAACAGTTGTCCCTGATTTCCTTTGGGGGAGTTTAACCATATAGCAGCCGCACCTCACCACGCCCCTCGGGAAAGCTGTGCCCAGTTATCTGTCCACCCCTCCCCATTTCCCCCCAATCTCTGGTTTCTGCTGCCGGAGAATGGTGACCCAGACCAGGCATCAGTGGTCATGAGTGTTCCCCAGGACGGTTCATGCAGAGAGTAACATACAGTGCGCACCGTCTGTCATCTCCTAACCAATTTGTATTGTACTTCCAATAAACTTCTGGAAGTTATGCCTGGTTGTATGCTGTCCTTTGCTGGGACAGTGGCTCAGCGGCCAGGCTGGGTGCACACAGCCCCCAGCCCTCAGCACCAGGTGCTCCTGGTCTCAGGTGCTGATCTCCCGCATGGGGTGTTGGGGAGTCACGGGCCAGGCCAGTGGGTCTGACGTCCCCCGTGGCCACATCCGTACCCTCAGAGGCCTTCCCCCAGGGTTTACATTTTCTTCTGTTGTCTAAGTCAGCTGGAGGTTTTGTGAGGCCAGGTCACGCTGATAGGTGGCCTTCGGCCCTGTGTCCCCCAGGCCTGGAGGTGTGAGGGGCCACTTTTCCCCACCAGCCACTTTGCCCTGCTCTGCTGAGTGCCGGTCACGGGGGGTGTTCTGGGGAAGGCTCCTGGGCAAGCAAAGTGGACGCAGGAGCTGCATATTCCACAGGCGAAGCCCAGCACCCTCATGCCATCCTCCTCAGGCCTGAAAGTCAGAAATAAAAATGTAGTTGATTTAAAAGGTAAAGGGAGCCAGATCCAAATGCCCGGCATTCTCCCCTTCCCCAGCCAGGTGCTGGCGCCGGCCTGGTAGACATTCTCTATCTAGTATGTGTCTTACTTTCCAGCCTGTTTGACTCAGTGTAGACTCTGCCTCAGCTGCTGTGCTGGGGCCATGCAGGCTCACCTGGGACCATTCCAGCCCATGTCCGTGAAGCATGCCTGTCTGTGACTTGTTTGCTGGCATTTGTGAGAGGCGAGAGACTGCAAGATAGAGGTACAGGGATGGGAAGAGGGGGGGAGGAGAGAGGAAGGAAGAGAGAGAGACAGAGAGACCAAGTTTCTTTCAGGGGTTTCCCTGGAGAAGCAAGACGTACACATGGGAGGTTACTGGAGAAGAGAGAGGTGGGAACTAAGGCTGTGCCAGGACTTGGAGGAGTTCTGGGAAAGAGGGCTCAGTAAGGCTGGACTGGAGGCCAGGGAAGGCTCTGTGGAAGGAGAGGGAGCCCTCAAGTTCGAACACAGCAGCCCTACCTCCATGGGACCCTTAATGTGCCCCATGTTCTTGGTATCTTTTTATTAAGACTTTTTATTCTGACTCAAATATCTTCTTCTTTCTGGAAGCTGATCTGTAGACCTCAGAGTGCCCCGTGCCCTACCCCCTCGGTGTGCCAGCCTTAAGTTGGTACATTGCCGACTGGGTTTTTATGGTCAGGCTTCCTCAAGAGGCTTCGTCTGGCTAAGTTGGACCTTCCACTTGTTCCGATCCTGCTCCTGAACTGCAGGGGTCGCTAGAGGAAGCCCTGCACCCTGCAGGGGCTGGGGCTGCCCGGGCCGCGGGTGCCTGGCTCACCAGGTGGCTTTGGGCTGCTTGCGTCGTGGCCTTTTTGTATGTTCTTCAGGAGCTTGTCTTATTTTCAGAGCCAGCCATTTGTCGCTCCCTAAGCGCTCACCCGCTGAGAGCTTAGCCTTCTCAGAATCCCTTCGCCTGTCTTCCCCTCCACCCCAAGACTGACTACGTAACAGTGCCTTTCCAACAACCCAAGGAGGCACCCCCGGCCTCTAGAGGACCCTTCTGGCACCCACATGCTGAACCCATTCCCCCCGACCCACCCTTGCAGTAGAATGTCCTGACTCGGACCAGGCCGCCACGTCCTAGGTGTATGACCTACCTTGGGCAAGTTATACAACCTCTCTGTGCCTCAGGTTTTCATCTGTAAGAAGAGATAATAGTATCTACCACAGAGGACTAAATAAGTTGTAAAGTGCTTACTTAGTACAGGGCCTGGGACAGAGTGTTTACTGTTCTAGCATCATTTTCTCTCCTTTCCCCTCACCTTCACCTCTCCCTTCTCCCTCCACTGGATTTAAATTTCTCCATCCAGTCAACAAAACAACACTCACCCCGCCACCGTGCCTGTCCTCTACTTCGCTTCACCTGAAGCTACTGGCTTATCTCCCTTTGCAGGCAGGCTCATTGTTGGAAGAGGAAGAGTTGTCTCCATTGCTTCAAATCTCGTAAATTTCTCAACCCATTAGAGTACTTTACGGCTTCCAATCTGCCCCTGCTCCCAGCCACTCACTGAAATTCCTGTCGATGAAGGCATTAGTGACCTAATTGCCAAACCCAACACTGTTTTCTGTCATTGCACTTGAGCTCTCTCGAGCATTTGAAGCTGTTGTTACCGTATTACTTTTCTTTGCTCTTGACACTGACCCCTTCATTCTCTACCCAGAGAAACACTAAGTAGCATTCAGCTATTGCTCATAGTTATCTTTTTCAGATTTTTTTCACAAAGGTAATTTCAGGTACAGTAGTAGTCACCTGTGTACCCCATTCTCATGTTCCTCCGTCTCACAAGCAAGCACTCCCTTTAATTTGGTGTTTATCCCAATGCTTGATTTTATACAGCTGATACATATCTATGAATCTATAACCAACATAGGACATGTTTTGATTATTAAATTTTATACAAATGAGGGTCTATCACGTCTTGAAAAGCTTGTGTTAATAGTACCAGACAAGGCATTGTTAATCTGGGTTGTCAATCCAAGATGCTTGAGCAGACTTCAGACACACACTTTCGTTTTCAGATCAGCTTTCTTCAGCATGCAATTAGGAGTTTAAAAAATATTTTATTCTTGCATGAAGCACTTGCAGCCTCTCTGGGTATTTTATGTTTGGCTTTTACCCTCATAAAAGGTGTCTCCTTTCTGTTCTTTTTAATGGGCAATCTCTATACTTGGGCAGAGAGATTGCCTTGACTTCTTTTATGTTCTTCTTACTGCTACATTCCTGGTTTTCTTCCTATTAGAGGTTTCTTCTGGGCATTTTACTGGGTTTTCCTTTGCCTGTCTCTTACTTGTGGGGATTTTTAAAAGGATTTTTAAATTTTTTTTTTAATATATCTTTATTGATTTCAGAGAGAGGAAAGGAGAGGGAGAGAGAGAGATAGAAACGTCAATGATGAGAGAGTCATTGATCGGCTGCAGCCCGCAACCTGGGCATGTGCCCTGACCGGGAATCGAACCCTGATCGTCTGGATCCTAGGTCGATGCTCAACCGCTGAGCCACGCCCGGCTGGGCGAGGATGATTCTTAAATATCCTTTCCCATAAGCTCAACTCCAAATTAGTAAGAGGAAGATTCTGAAATCTTCCAGCCCGAGTGGGCTAGTGTACATGTTTACCTGGAGGTCCTCCAAGCCCCTCCAACTTGTCGTAACTCTTTATCGGCTCCTCCCAGCCTGCTCTACTACCTGTATCCTCAGTGTGTCACCATCTACCCAGCGTCCAGTCACCTGTCGTCTTCACCTAGGCTGTGCCTCAATGTTGCCCCCCCACCTTTATTCAGGTCCTTGCTTGGAATACAGACTGTTCCCTACTTAGGTCGACTCCCACCCCCCACCCCCTCACCAGTCTGTTCACAGTGTTACCAGAGTTAACTGATCAGAATGCAAAACTGGTCATCTTCCACTTAAAAACCTCATGTATATTCTCCTTCCTGCCATACTGATTGTCTTGGGACCAGCCGCGCTCCTGGGCTTGCAGGGCCCAGCCTGCTTGTCCTGTCTGTCTCCTAACTTGGTGCCTCGGCCGCCTCCTTTCTTGCCTCAGTGATCTCTTCGCCCCTCCCTGCACACCGAGGCTTTCCACAGCCCTGTGCCCTTGTTTATGCTCTTCCGCACGTCAGCGATGCTGTTCCCTTCACTCCTTTCCTTGCCCGCCAGGATGCGGCTCACGTGCATTACCTCGCTGACACCTGGGCGGCGAGCTCCTCCGTCGTCTGTGCTCTCAGAGGTGCTCCCGCAGACACCCTGCACTGCCTTGGCTTGGGTTGCATTTGATCCGTTTGCAGGTCTGTCCCAGGTCTGGCCTGGAGGGGCTCAAGGTTAGAGTCTATTGTCTACCTTTGTAGCTTAGTGTCTGGCTACTGGTGGGTGCCCAGTAAATGCTGGATGATTAGTGGCTGTGGGCCCATCAACCAGCCCTGCCTGCTGTCCCCCTGCATAGGAGTCACCAGAGTAGAGTCTTGGATGCCATTTGCTTGTCCCTCAGGGTGACAGTGGGTTACGTTAAGAGAAAGAGGAGGGAGAAGGCGCCGCTCAGCATTCACACTGAATCGTGCAGCCCACCCCAGGGACCATATTGCTGTTTGGGACACGAATGTAAGAAATGGGTCTTTATTCAGCCTGTCTTAGCTCACCTTGTACCAGCACGGGCATTACCCTCCCATCTGTAGAAAATCCTGCTCCTCAACAGTTTGCTTCCCCCTCCCCCTCCTCCTGTCCCCCTTCTCCCCATCCTCTCTGACGCCCCCTACTCAACAACTGCCTTCCTCCCTGGGGGCTCTGGCAGCACCCCTGGAGGTGGGGGCTCAGCCCCCAGCCGCCAGGAGCACTTGGGCCGTCCATAAAAGTGTCTGACTTGGAAATTCCAAACCTCAGGTTGAAATCGAGCTGGTCCGGGCTTGGCCCGCTTCTCCCCGGGTGTCAGAGGGTGGAGAGGTGGAGCGTCCCTGGCAGTGGCTCTGCCAGGGAGAAAAAGGCAGCAACGAGAGTGGAGGAATGGAGCAGGAGCCCTCAGGGACAGAGAGGCGCGAGGAGACAGCCTGGAGGCGCCCAGGTGGCACGCCCCTTTCTATCACTTGGGCTGGGTTCTTCTATCTCTGTGAGTTTCTAAGGGCTCCTGGTAAGTTTTCCAAAAAGGCAAGAGAACTAGAGATACACAGGAGAAATGGGTCCCAATATCGATCCCACTCGTCCCCCAGGCCACCTCCCTCCTCCTGGCGCATTGTCTCCATCTCCCACCAACATCCGGGACTGCCCGGTGCTTAGGCCTCCATTCCTGAGGTGGAAACCATCCCTGTCCATGGCCTGAGAGGGCCGGACTTAGTGGATTAAAAGTCCGAAGGGAACTGGGGAGAGGATTTGGTTCCTGTGCCCGAGGCCTAGAGGCCTGTGTCTGGGGTGATGAGTGGAGACCCAGTTCCAGCCCCTCTGTCTCCCCAGTGGGGAGGCACGTGTGTTGCGGGGAGGTGTATATTTTTCTGAAGTGGCCAGAGCTGAGTACACACAGAGTTCAGGAGGTACATGTTTGGGGCTTTAGTGACCTCTAAGAAGTCTTCTGGAAGCCTTGAAGACTGTGTCCCCACCATGTGACTTTTCCTTTGGACAGTAGGGACAACCACTATCCCGTGTTTCCTCAGCTCCTGTACGGAGCCCCACATTGCGGCAGCCCCAGCACACGCCAGGCTTCTCCCCTCACTGCCTTGGGCTGTTTGCAAGTTTGGGGGAGGCTGGTGGTGTGTTTTTTTCCTTTCTTCCAGGAGAGGAGGGCGATTAGGAGTAGAGAGGTGAGTTAAGGTCCTGATATCCCTCAGGGCCAGAAGCCCCTTCTGCGAAGTCGGGCTCTTCTCTGCTCTTCGGTGGAGTGTGGCAAAGCGGTGAGCCGCCGGACGGGGTGGAGAAGGCAGGGCTCAGACCCCAGGTTTCCCAGAGGAAGCTCTGACTCTCACCAGGGGCATATTCCATCCAGGTGCAGCTTCAGTTACCCCCACTCGGACCCCTCATCGACTTCTCACTGAAGTCCCAGGATACAGAGCCCACATCTCCCAGCAGAAGGTTCGCGTGTCATTTCTACCCACTGCTGCTTCCGGGGCTCCCAGCACTGCTGACCCCGGAGCAGGCCCAGCCATCTGAGTCTTTGGACAGGGCGCTAGTATACCGCAGGGGGAGCAGGGCATTCGGCAGATGCCCCTGCCCAGTGCCAAGCTCCTCGCGGGGCTCATCACGGTCTTCCTGTATTAAGACTGGTTACCTCTGGGTGGGGGATTTGGCGTTGTTAGGTACTTCTATGTTTTCTACAATTAGCAGAAATCACTCCTGTTATGGGGGGGGGAGTGACCTAACAGATGCTATATTTAAAATTTATGTGAAAAGAATACGTGGGAAAGAGGCAGAGAGACGACACCAGCTGTGCCCCAGGACAGCCCCAGGAGCCTGTGTGGATTGGGCCACATGCAGTGATGAGAGCCCTTCTGCAAGGAGGGATGCCCCCTAATAGACTCTCCACACGTCCACAGTCACCCGGTGCCCGGACACTGCAGGCAACACAGTTACAGAAAGACATGGAGTCAGCCACTGGCCACGGCCTGAGTCCGCGCAGGCCACGGGTGCTGGTCCACCAGGAAGTCTTTACTGGGGGCCTTCTCGGTGGCAGACAAGAGGTGAACTGAGCCTGTGGGGACAGACGGATGGAGAAGCAGCCCGGCCTGGGATGGAGGACCTGGCAGAACAGTGCGAGGCGGTGGGCTGAGGGCTGGTAGAGGAGAAGGGGAGAGTCTGGGATGAGCGGAAGGGAGGGGGATGGATGCCAGTGATGTCCAGAGCCCAGCGGGGTGCTGAGTCACCCAGCAGTGATACACCTAGGAGCAGTGGGGCTGGGAGGGCAGTGGTGGGCCGGGGGGGCACTGTGGCACATCCTGTGGCTGTTTTGGCCCACAGCAAGACAGTCACCCCAGGGGCTTCTTGCGGGCAGGGTCCTGGGTCACAGCCAGGGCCACAGAGCCTTGCGCTCGCTCCCAGGTGTACCTGTGGAGACACAGGTGGGCAGGGAGGGGTCAGGCAAGGCTGGGCCCTAAGGACCCCAGGGAAAGGAGGGCAGTCCCACAGCCGGGAAAGGCCTCCCGGTGGACTCACTCGGTCCCGGCTGGCACCAGGAGGCTTTCGTCAGGGGTCAGGCTCAGGCGCTGTCCCCCCATGGTCACCGTGGAGGAGCCCTCCTGAGGGAGAGGAGCAGGGGAATCAAATGCAGGCTCCCAGGCCTCAGCACCTGTCCGAGAGCCCTGAGTCTGCCCTGGCGAGGAGGCCCTGGGAGCCCACGGCCCAGGAGCAGCCTGAGGTTGTGCCACCCCCTCCTGCGGGCCCCACTTGCCAGCTGCCACAGCCACAGGTCCACGTCCTGCCCCGGGCCCTTGCTGCTGCCTTGTCCGTGGACGATCACCTGGTAGGAAGTGACACAGATCTTCTTGGTGCTTGCCGCCCCCAAAGGAGATAGCCTTAAACCTGGCCCCCGACACCAAGCCTGTGTGGGCCACGGGTGGAGCCTGCAGTGCAACCTCTTTCCCTGTGTGATGCAAAGACCGGGGCCTGGAGAGAAGGCTGCCCAGGCCGCAGGCCTCCCTGCTGCCTCCATGACTGGCGCTTCCCACCTGCCGCTTGGGATCACACGTGCCCGCCCTCCATGCACACGTGTACACCTGGTCCCTCTGTAGCGTGTCACGGCGACTGCTGACCCGCAGGAAGGCGTCCCTGCAGGGGCGCACGTGCAGACCCACGTAGCCCACACGCAGTTCCCCAAGGGGCGCCATCTCCCTGACTGGAATCCTGGCTTAAGGAGCAGGAACGAGGGAGGCTGGGCCTCTGTGACCTGCGTCAGCCTCGGGCTCGCAGCTGCAGTGCAGGCCATACTCCCGCTGGGCTGGCCGAGAGGGGGACTCAGTAGGTGTTTGTCGGCATGAACTGAAGCAGGTGGAAGGAAGGGTGAGAGGCGGACGGCAGGGCCACGCGCTGGCTCAGCGCTGCATGGCGTTGCCGGGGCGGCTGGCGGGGCTTTGCGTGTGCGCCTGCTCTCGCAGCCCTGCTAAGCTGAGGCCTCTAGGGGCAGGTCCGTGTCCAGTGAGCATCCCTCCGGGGGTTGTCTAATTCAAGCTGCAAGGATGTGCCAGTAGCAAATTGTAAAGCACCAGCGAGCACGAGCCTTCCAGCGGGCCTCCCTGCATCCATGCTTGCCCTCCTGATCCCACCCCACACCGGTACAGTGATCTTTCTAAAACACCACTCTGGCCTCCTCATGCCCCTGTGTCAATGCCTGGGTGAAGTTCTGTTGTTTCCAGGATAAGTCGAACCTCCTACCCCAGGAGACCGGCCAGGATCTGGCACTGCCTGCTACTCTGGCCTTCCAGCGTCATGCCTGGTGCCCCCACTCCCCGCCCTGGCTTTTGTCAACCTCAGCCGCTTTGCAGTGCCAACCTGTTCAAGCTTCCAGGCCTTTGCTCATGCTTCTCCTTCACCCAGGATGCTTTCTCTTCCACCCTGTCTTCCTTTTGCAAATGCCTACGTTCACTTTAAAATGCAGCTTACATGGCACATCCTCCAGGAAGCCTTCCCTGACTTCCATCCCAGTGTGGGTCCCTCCTTTACCCTCCTATAGCTGCTGAATGCTTTTCTACCAAATAATGTCACATGATTGTGGTAACTGATGAACCTGTCCATTTACCAGACCATAAACTCTTTGAGGCCATGATACTATCTTATTTTCTTACCAAAGCCTGAAACATAATAGACACTTAATAAATGTTGAATGAATGTACCTTTCCACCCACCCCTTACCCCAAACACCTCTCTTCCTTCCAACTCCCAAGGTTGTGACTGGCCAAAGGCTCAGGAATTCCTAGCAGGGGGATAACCTCAGACCCTAGAAACCTATCACTGGATGAGGCAACGCCCTGCTCTGAAGGCAATGAAAGATTGCTTGGGACCACATAGCCTCCACCGACCTCCGCTCTAGCAGAGCCATCATTTTCTGAGTCAGGGAAGAAACAGGAAGGCCTGTGTGTGTGTGTAGTTCCCACTTCCCGGGCTGCTGAGTAGAATCCCAGGGTGGCGCAGCGCTGTATTACCTGGGTCTCATAGGTGTCCCCAAACAGGCTGAGGGGTGTGCCCCCCTGTAGCTCCCTGCGGTGGCCAGCCAGCCAGGCCTCCAGGGCCACGGGCTCCATGATGGATCGCGTGCTCAGGGGGAATGGCGTTTCCTTGCGCAGCTGGTCTGCACCCATGGCCCAGCTGTGGTCAGTGTCCTCTGGCCCAGCCCTCCCTGACCCCACAGACCCAGTTCCCAGGGGCCCCAGCTCTCCATTGCAGGAATGGGCTCTGTATCCAGCCCAAGGGGACCCATCAGCCATATGGGGGGTACCATTTGGTGCCATCTTCCTGTACCTTGAGTACTGGGCAGAGTACTCAAAAGGGGACTCCCTAGTGCCCTGGGCAGAGCCCCATCCTACTCTGGGAAAGGAGGGAAGGGGGTGGGGGGAGAAGTTGGTTCCTGTGGCCTCACCAGGGATGGGCTTTCCTGTTCTGTGCTGCTCAGAGCTGAAGAACCTGCAGGACATACGGGGAGGAGGAAGAGGGGCCAGTGTTCCCAACTGAGAGGTCAGTGAGACACACACACTCTCACTCTCGGGCGCAGGAGCCCACGCATACTTGTGGGGCCCTCATATGACTCATTCTGCCATCTGCTCCCTCCCAGCCCCGTGGAGCAGCCTCCTTCCCTCCCCAGGGGGGTTTCCAGCCCAGGCCTCCCACCCTGGGAGAGGAAAACTTCCTCCCTAAACCCAATGGCTCCAGGCTGGCAGGTGCTCCGCGGAGCACTTTTCAGATGGGCCTCTCTCCCCAGCCAGAGCGCAGGGCCTCAGAAGAATGAGGGGCCGGGGCTGGGGTGGGCCTCACTCCTGGATGATGGGGGCCAGCTGTGTGCCGAGGTCCTCGCAGTAGAACCACTTCTCAAATAGGACATCCGTGGTGTCTCCTACGTAGTACCTGCCAGAGCAAAGGATGGGCAACCAGTTCCCCACCTCCGCAGCCTCAGGGAAGCCTCCCTGGCCCAGCTCTGCGTGTCGGCCCCTGGGCCTGGCTGGCTCCGCAGAGCTGGCTGCCTGCTTCACCCTGTTAGCACAACCTAGTGGCCACAGCCGGCTCTCCCAGCAGCAGCATGAGCCCCAAAGTGAGAGGGCTGTGACCCACTCCATTCCCATAGCTCTTCCTGGTTCCCGAAACCTGACGATTTACGGAGAGGGTCGAACTCAGAGGCTCAGAGCAGCTGGGCCGTTCAGCAGGGATTACACAGCCCGTGAGTGGCAGAAGCAGGACAGACTAGAGAGAGACTTAGAAGTGTAGAGACATCAATGACAAGCATCTTCATTTATCCTGAAACAGAAGCCGAGGCTGAGCCTGCCTCCAGGGGCTGTGGCCGGATGCCCTGTCTGCCTGCTGGAGCTCTAGGTCAGAGCACATGGAGCCTTAAGGAACCAACACGTGGAAGATGACCCCCAGACGAGGGAGCCTTCTGCTTCCAGGGCCATGGGTGCCTTTGAGAACTGGAGCGAAGTCCTGGGCCTCTTCCCGGGAGGAAGGTCCATATGCATGTACGTGTAGCCTCTAAGGCACTCCCTGAAGCCCACCCAGGCTCAGCTCCCAGGGCCAGGCCAGCTCCGCCTGTTCTTCAGCTCCTCCCCAAAAGGGAAGTGGTCCTGCTTACAGACACAGTGCATCCACCCCACCCGGCACCCCAAGTTCTATCCTGGGGTGGAACTGGCCACCACCAAGCTTCATAAGTGGACCGTGATGTCATCCAGAAATTGCCTTCAGAGTGAATTTTAATGTTGAGTCCCTGGCTTTTATTAAAGGTCAAGGCAGCCAGATGAAATCTGTTATTGAATTTGCTGTAAAAATGTTATTGAGGAAACGGTCCTCTCCATCGCTAAAGACTCCCTAGATAAAGCCCCAAGGGGAAAATTTCTTTTAGAGTTTCAGGCCAGGCATCTGCTTCTACAACAGACTATTAGTATGCAGTAGATTAGCATGCAGTCCTTAATATGGTGTTTTTAAAAAAGAATTTAATAGTATAAGAAATACTCGTGAGTTTTTTCATATAAAAAAACACAAAGCTCAAACCCATGCTTGCAATAAGGCTGCGACATTGGAAGGTGCAGGTACGCACAGGAAAAAGACAAGATGGAAACTTAAGTGCTTTGTTAGGGTTAATTGGTGGGATTTATTTGTGTGTTCTCTTTATTATTGGTTGTTTTATTTTTATTTTTTGAGATACCATCACATACCATAACCGTCACCCTTTCCCTGACGGGTAATTTTAACTTTGTTCATGCTTTCTTGTACTTTTCTGGATTCCAAGAATGCATGTGTATGACTTTGGTAATTAAAAAAAAAGGAAAGGATTTAAAAAATGTCCATTATAACAAATGTTAGTAACTGGCTGGGAATTTTTAATTTTCTTAGTTAAAACGTACAAAAAGTAGTTTAGCTTTTGTAAAAATCTGCGTCCCCTGAGCCACAGGTTGCACCCTCCTTTTGGAGGCAAATAATTGGGTGATTGATTGGAACCAAACTGGAACTCAGCTCTGGAAACAGTGCCCGGCTCTGCACTGTGCTTGTCCCCCTGGTGCTGACTCCCACCCCTGTCCTGACTATCCCGGCCCTTTGTATTCCTCTGTCAGGCCAGCTCTGCCACTTTCTAACAAACTCAACTTCCCTGGGCCCGGTCTCTTCACCTGGAAAGTACAGGTGATAACGGTACCTGCCCCATAGGATCATTGTGAGAATTAAATGAATAAATACACATAAAGCGCTGAGGCTGGCCCTGGCCCACAGCAAGGGCCATACAAATGTTAGTGCTGGCTGTGGACTGAGCGGGGCAGGGGAGCGGCAGAGGGGTGCCCTGGCTGAGCCTGGCTAACCTCTGGGGGCAGAGGCTGGCAGAAGCCGCAGTGTTCTGAGCTGCCCTGAGCCAGGCCGTCTGACTTGGATCCACCCCACCCCCCAACAGACCACGGTGCAGAAATCACAGGCGCTCACCCCAGCCAGAGGTCACAGAGAATATCCCAGCGGCTCCATCATCAAACCCATCCCACCACCTACCCTAACCTCGCCCCCCCAACTGGCAAATACAGGATCCATTCCTCCCCATTCCTGCTCAATGGCCGGGGAGTGCTTTCTTGTGTCTATCTCGGATCCTTTCCCAGCTGCTTGCCTATCCCTCCCCCCCATCTCTGCCTCAGACCCCCATTTACCTGAGCCCATCCAGCTCAGTTTTCAGCCTCCTCCGCTCAATCACCAGTCCCACGGTGTTGGCAAACCTCTGTGGAGAGTGGGGGACGCCAGCGGGCAGGAGGAATATCTGCAGTGGTGGGGACAAGGTGTCAGCAAGGCTGCAGTCCCCCACGGAGACCTCAGTGCCTACGGCATCTGGGGCCTCCCAGCTGACCCACAGGGTCCAGCCCAGCCCAGCTCTCTGCCCAGCCTTTACCAGTGAACAGGAGGAAATGCTGGGCTGTACTGAGGATGGGGCAGCCCAGAGGAGGGGGTGCCCGAGGATGGGGTTGGGGCGGGTCCGGTGGGCAGGAGGGCAGGAAAAGGCAGGAGGACACACCCTGACCAAAGCCAGGATCAGTGGACCCGACAGGCTCCTGTTTTAGTGGCCCTTCACCTCTCACCCCTGGGCCCAGCCTCACCTCTCCCTGACGAATGACCACATCCCGGCGTTTCCCTCGCTCCAGGACTTGGAGAACCATGTCACCCTGCAGCTGGTAAAACACCTGTGGGACCGGATAGCAGACAGGCTTGAACCCTCCCCACTCCTTCCAGGTCCTTGGCCTCATTTCTAACTGGGAACCCTGAGAAAGTTCCTGAAGTCCTCCATTTATAAGCAGCTGTCATTCCTGCCCTGAGGCCCCAGTCTCCCCTGACATGTGCCACAGACACACAAGGATCACATCTTGACATGCAAGTGATGACCAAAGTACCCAGGACACAACAGCTTGTGTGTGGCTTGGGGCAGGAGGCTGGCTGAGATGCTCACTGGAGAATTCAACGGTCCTTCAGCCAGGTAAGGAGAACCGCCCACTTACTGTGTCCCAGGGGCTGTGCAAGCACTTTCCTGGAATGATCAGAAATCTCTACAACAACCTCCAAAGCTATTACTGGCCCCATTATGCAGAAAAGGAAAAAGAAGACCCAGGCTCAGGGAGTAAAGCAACTGGGCCAAGGTTACAGTTGGTCCTGGAGCTGCGGTTTGAAGCAGAGCCTGCATGTGGCTCTGGAGCCTGTGCTGGCTCCTCAGGCCACGGTGATGCCTGGCACAGGGCAGGGCTATGCCTGTCGATACCTCAGGAGGTTGGCAGTGTAAACGGTGGACTCAGTGGGAGTGGGTTGGAGGTTGTGGGGGGTGGGAGTGCTCACCTCCTGCTAGCGCCCTGGGGTGGGGGTCCCCTACTGCATTTTCCCTATTCCATCCTAAGTCCCTAGTTAATGTGTTTACCCAGTTCATCCCATGGAGCTGGGAAAAGGAGGCAGATGCATTTTCTCTCTACAGTCACACTGCACAGTTGTTAAAGGACTCAGCCAAATAGTTGAAGGGGTGTTATTTATTTTTATGTAAAGACATAAATCCTCACCCAAGGGTATTTTTCCTTTTGAATTTTTAGAGTGGAAAGGAGGGAAGGAGGGAAGGAGAGAAAGAGAAACATCGATGTGAGAGAGACATATCGATTGGTTGCCTCTTGCACGCACCCCTGGTACTGAGGCACTTGCCCTTGACCAGGAATCGAACCAGTGACACTTCGGCAAGCGGGCCGATGCTCTCACCATGAGCAACACCAGCCAGGGCTAAAGGGGTATTATTATTAATAATAATTATTATTATCATGCAAGAAATTAGAGGAGATAGAGGTCCTTGCTGCAGCATCTACTAAGAGAAATCAAGCTGAACTCAGGGAAACTAGAGAAATGTGACTGTACAGACTGCCAATAAGGGACAAGTTGACAAACCCCTCTCAAGGACATTTGGCAATGGGCAGGAAGAACCTTTACAGCTAACAACCCTGTAGAGTGGCCAGAGAGGTTTCTTTGGATGTAGGACCTTCAGTGCTGAAACCAACAAAACCCAGGACGAACCAGGACAGTGCCCCCTTACACTCTTGAGCTAGTGACTACATCTCCAGGAAGGTGGTTGTAGTGAATGAGAGATGCACCAGCTCCTGTTGTGCATGCATGGCCGTGTCATCGCAGCTCATGGTAGTTAAAGCATAGATTCCATCGTCACCAGCCCGCAGCTCAGCCAGGTCACCATGCGCCCTTGGTCAGGTCAGTTAGCCTTCCCGTGCCTCTGTTTCCTAATCTATAAAATGACAGTGTCTACCCAGAATGTTGCTATGAAGTCGGCCTGGGACGCGGCATACCATATACCCACTGCAGAGTCAGCACCCACAGACCTCCACCGATGGCGGGAACAGCAAAATAATGTTGACAGTAATAACAGGAAATGTCACTACCACAACAGGAAATGTCCCCAATTCCTGGTCGGGGCACATACTCAGGTCTCAGGTTCAAGCCCCTGTCTGGAGCGTACAGGAGGCAACCGATCCATGTTTCATCAACATGCCCCCTTCCTCTTCCTAAAACAAAAATCATTAAACATTTCAGAAAACCCAGAAAACTATTTTTGAATAACTGTTAATAAGGCGCGAAAATGGGAAATGCTAAAGTTATCATGTTAAAGCAAGATTCAAAATTACACCCAGCAGGATCCTAATTATGTACCCATGCATGTGTAGACGCAGGCAGTGCTCCCAGTGGTGGGATTCCCTGAATGGTGGGATTATGAATGAGGTATGCACTTGTTTTTTTATATTTCCTATTTTTTTTTACAATAAGCAATATTTACTTTTATTATTAAAAATAACCCATGCAAGTTATTTAAAACAAATAAGAAAAAAACCTCCCAGGGTTTCTTAGGGAGAAATTCTGCGACTCCTGTCCAATCCACCCCCCAGCTGGGGGGCAGCCCGTGTGAGTGTGTGTGTGTGTGGGGGGGGCGGGGGGTGTTATATAGTGGGGGAAGAGGAAAGAAGGGCCCAGAAAGTGCTAGGGAGGGGCCACAGCCCTTAGGCCCTGCAAATATCAGGGAAAGCTGGGGCAGAGTAGGGGTCTGGAGTGATGATCTGGGCCAGATTCACCCTGTGCAAGCAGGTAAAAGGTATTAGCAGCCATCAAACAAAAACATAGAAAGGAGGTGGAATTTTCCTCAGTCTTGTCTCGCTGCCCAGAGGCTGCCTTGTGATGAGGGACAGGCCTGGCCTGGAGCAGAGGTGCAGAAGCAGAAGGGCAGAAAATCCCAAGCAGCCATGGGCAATCCAAAAGGAATTATGCTCCATTTGGAAGTAAATGATGTTTGGGGCCTGGTGTAGGCTAGAGGATTAACTGTCCCTGTGGGCAGATATTGAACTGAATCAGACTTCTGGTGCCTGGAAAGGTCTTACAGGCAGAATGGGCGAGCCGGGCTCGAGGGGCAGAGAGCCGATGCATATTAAGCACCTACTGTGCCTGGCTCTAGGCATATACTGTACATACAGCGAATCCCTCCTTCCACCAGGCGGGGGCAGTGTCCCCGTCGGCCACAAGGAAACAGGCTCAGGGAGGTGATGGCGATGTGACCTGTCCAAGGTCACATGGTTAGGGAGAGTCAGACTCCCACCCAGGCTGGCTGAGTCCCAGCCCAGGCCTCCTTGCCCCTGTGCCTGAAGGGGAGGACCGGGGTAAGTGGAGTATGAGTGGTGGGTGAGCCTGGGCTCCTGAACGGCTGTTGCTGAGGCCTGAGCTCAGCAAGAAGGAGTTTGGCTCAGTGACTCCCTTGCTCTCACCGGAAAGGAGTCTGGACCCTGAGGCTGGGGTCGCTCCTGCATCATAGCCTGGAGTCTCCCCAGGCTCCAGCTGGGTGAGGACAGGCAGGGACAGAGAGGAGGCTGACCCTCCCAAGGTCTTCGGCTGGTACTCTCCCGTGCCTCAGCGTGGGACCAAGCCGTTACAAACCCACCTGTAACCAAACTCCTCCAGGCCACCTGAATATCCCTCCAGAGCAGGAACACCTGCCCAGGCCAGTCCTCCTCATCTGTCAGCCTCCCCGCTAAGTCCGGGCTTGGCCTGGGTCCCAAAGTGGAGGCCCCAAGGTGGGGTATGGTGCAGAGGTGGCAGGGGGCCAGAAGGGAGGGAGACAGAGAAGTGGGCACTGAGACCAGGACTGACTGAGTGGAAGCCTCTGGAAGACAAGATGGGGGGCCTGAGGCTCACTGAGGCGGGCAGGAGAGACCTCATCTCCCCTGCCATGGCCATTCCCAGCCCAACCCCGTCTTCTCCCTGCAGTGCTGGGTTTTCCTGCTGTTTTCTTCTGCAGAGGAAAACGGTCTCCAGTGAGGTGTGGTATGAGGAGGGGTGACCGGGGGAGGGGCGGGCCCTGTAAGTGTGAGAGGTGAGGGCTTGGCCCGCTCTGCTCCATGGCCGCGGCTGCTCCCTGCTGGCCCTGATCCTCACCCGCCTGCCCCCCGCATTAGGTGCTCAGCAAATATTTGTCCCATGACTGGTTCTCCTGTGCTCCCTCCAGCCCCCAGCGGCGGCTGAGTTACCAGCGGTGGGGGTGAAAGCTGGAGACTGAGCTGGACTCTGGACCTCAAACCCCAGGGCCAGGTCCCCCTGGAATGATAATTAGGGGGCCCCATAGTGATCCTTTGCCACCAGAGCTTCTGATAACTAGGAACCCATCTATGTCCCTCCTTAACGGGGCGTCTCTTTTTCTCTTAACTTTTTACTGTTGTTTATTTACTTTGGGGAAGGCAGCACAGAAACACAGTCCAAAATTCAAGGTACAAAAGGGTAGTCACTGCAAATTGCAAATTCCCCCTTCTACCTGCCCCCCTCCCACTAGCAACTGATGTGTTTGGCTCCCTCCCAGCCCCAACTCTTCCCGGAGAACTTGGCACCTGGGGCCACAGTAGAGCGCCCAGGTCCCTCTCAGTATTTGGGTCTCGTTTTGGAGGCCAATCTTGCATACTCAGGCTTGGAGGGAAGGGCCAAGGCATCCCACCTGGAGCATGGACAGCCCCTGTGTCTGGGCGGGGGGATGCCAACTGCCAGAGCCTCTCATATCCGCAGAAGGTGGGCTCTTTCTGAGGCTGGAGCTGTCAAAGGTGTCACTGGACGCCCATACCTTCCAGGCAGCGGTGTTGCCCTGTGATTTTGGTTAAGCCCCCTTCACCCATCAGCCACCTGACCGCCCCATCTCCTGTCCACAGACTCTGGTCCTGGCTTGGGACGTGTCCCCTTGCCTCAGGGCTGGGTCGGGGGGGCAGTCTGCAGGCCTACCTCCTCACCCTCCTCGATGTGGTAGTCCTTCCTGATGTTGGGGCCCCCGATGAACATGACTTTGAGCTGCTCCTGATGCCTGCAGTGGAGGAGAGGGAAAAGGTGCTGCACCAGCTCACAGGAGAAGACAGGAGGTAGAATTTTGATTCAGTCACACTGGACGGCTGTTGTGTTGGCTGTTGTCATGTTTTTATGTGACAGCCTAAGGGAAAAGAGGTCAGTGCCCCTGACTAAATAGTCAGGTATTGCATGTTTTAAAAATTCTTGCGGCACACCAGTTGAAAATTGCCGATCTAGGTACATATGGAAAGTTCTTGAATGAGCCCTTGAGAACTCTTTCAACCCGTCAGTCAGCGTGCCTAAGCCAGATCATGTCATTCTGCTCAAAAGCTCCCAGCAGCTTCATATGTCCCCTCCCCACCCCCTGCCCCAAATTCATATGTTGGAGTCCTAATCCCCAGTCCTTCAGAGTGTAACCTAATTTGGAAATAGGGTCACAGATGAGTTAGTTAAGCTATGATGTGGTCGTACTGGAGCAGGACGGACACCTAATCCACTATGACTGAAGTCCTTACAGTAAGGGAGAGTTAGACACAGGCACACAAGAGAGCTCCGTATGCGATGAGGGCAGAGATGGGGGTGATGCGACAGAAGCCAAGACGCGCAAAGATCACCACCAAGCCACCAGGAACCAGAAGAGGCTGGGAGCGGAGTTTCCCTCACAGCCCCTCCAACACGGGGAAAGCCACCAGGCCTGCCTGGGCCCCCACCTGGCTTGATTATATTTAGTGGCTGCCTCCTCCCACTGGAATGTCAGTTCCCTGAGGAAGGGACTTTTGTCAGTTGGTTCCCTGCTGTATGTCTAGTGTCCAGAACAGTGCCTGGGAGGTAGCAGGTGCTCAGTGAACATCTGCTGGGTGACTAAAGGGAGGGCCCGCGTTTTGTGATTACTAATATTGGGGCAGCGCTGCAGGACTGGGTGGGGGGACCTGGAGGCAGGGCAGCCTGCACTTTCCAGGCTGGAGGTGACAAGGGTGGAACCAGAGCAGTGGCCTGAGGGCTGGAGAGAAGCAGATGGATATGAGACGCCATTAGGGGAGAAACTGGAGGACTGAGAGTGAGACTGGACATGGACGAAGAGGGGGAGCAGTGAGGGTGATGAGGCTTTGGGGAGGTGCTGCCTGTTAGAGTCAAAGTCCTCCATGGGCTTGCGTCAGGGCCCTGTCCCACACTAGCTCCCTGGCATTGGGAAAGTTGCCTATTAAAATCCCACCTCCTGGGGCTACTGTGAGAATTAAATGAGATGGTGTTAAAGCGCTTGTCAAAGGATTAGTGATTGTAACTGTGTCCTTCGAGGGGTCACCCTGTTGGAGATGTTCTGTGGACACAACAAACATGGGATTGTGAGCCTGGAGCTGGGGAGCCCGGGGAAGGGGAGGGAGGTGAAGGGGCCTCAGGGAGGGCCTGAGAGGCCTGCTGGAGAAAGAGGGGCTGGACCACCACCAGCCCTGTTGGGTGCTATGGGCAGAGCTGGCTGGGGAGGGCCCAGTGGGAGAGTGCGGGGAGGGCGCGACCACCGGCACAGAGGGGACCTAGGAGGAGCGGGACATCACCCCCCAGAGTGGCTGGTCCTCCCCCTCTTCCCGTGGCCTCCTGGACAGGGGGGCTGGCGCATGCTGGCCTGTCCCCAGGCCTGGGCTCACGCTTCCGAGGGTCCCCGGGGCGGAGAGGAGTCTCAGCCCTGGCGGGAAGCTGCCACCTGCCCTCTGCGTCTGCCCTCGCCCAGCTCGCCCGGCCGTCCTCAGGCGCCGAGGTCGCGGTCTCCGCCCGAAAGGGGAACAGACGAGGGCGGTGGGCCCCGAACAGCCCACGCTCTGCCCCAGGCGCGGGGGACCGCGGGCGGGGGGGGCGAGCCCGGCACTCACAGCAGCTTGTTGCACACGGGGGGCAGGAAGGAGGCCCGGTTCTCCCGCACCCAGGTCCGCACGCGCACCGGCCGCGCCATGCCTCCCGCCGCGCCGCTCGTCCGCCGTCGGGGGCTCAGCCCGCGCCCGCCGGCCGCCTGTTAATCAGCATCCGCGGGCGGAGGGCGGGGCAACCCCGGGCCCCCAGGGGCAGTGGGTGGGAACCCCGGCGGCCCGAGAGCCCGGCTCTCGGCCTGGCCCCGGCCCCGCCCGCCGCGCCCCTTGCCCTTGCCCCTGCCCCTGCCCCGCCCCCCGCGGTGGGACCTGAGCGCCGCCCGGGCCGGGCCCAGCCATCCCGGCCCCTCGTCCCCGCGCCCCGCCTGCGCCCAGGGGGCCCCGACCCCGTGGCGGGAGCAGGTGGCGAGCAGGTCCCAAGGGCGCGGCGCCGGGTCGAGGCCTCAGTTCCTCCTCTGGGGATGGAAATCCCCCGAGGGCTACACGCCGCCCCGCGTCGTCACGGCGGCCGGTCAGCAGAGCCCGCGGGCGCCGAGCGCCCGGCCCCGGCCCTTGGCTCGGCCCGGGAGCGGTGCGGGGCCCTGCGGGCGGGCGGGCGGCGGGGCGCGGTCCCCGCACCGCATCCTCCGGGGAGGCCCGCGCCGTCCGTGCCCGAAGGGCGTGGGCCGAGGGCGCCTCCGTGGGGAGCCTCACGGGTGGGGACCCGGCCCTGGGGTCCGGGCCGGGGGCAGACGGGCCCGCGCTCCTGCCACAGCGCGAGACGCGCCCACTCGGTCACCGGGGGGCAGCCGGGCCCCGCGCGCGAGACGCGCCCACTCATCACCCGGGGGACAGCCCGGCCCCGCGCGCGAGACGCGCCCACTCATCACCCGGGGGGCAGCCCGGCCCCACGCGCGAGACGCGCCCACTCATCACCCGGGGCAGCCGGGCCCCACGCGCGAGACGCGCCCACTCATCACCCGGGGGACAGCCCGGCCCCACGCGCGAGACGCGCCCACTCATCACCCGGGGCAGCCGGGCCCCACGCGCGAGACGCGCCCACTCATCACCCGGGGGGCAGCCCGGCCCCACGCGCGAGACGCGCCCACTCATCACCCGGGGCAGCCGGGCCCCACGCGCGAGACGCGCCCACTCATCACCCGGGGGGCAGCCCGGCCCCACGCGCGAGACGCGCCCACTCATCACCCGGGGGACAGCCCGGCCCCACGCGCGAGACGCGCCCACTCATCACCCGGGGCAGCCGGGCCCCACGCGCGAGACGCGCCCACTCATCACCCGGGGGGCAGCCCGGCCCCACGCGCGAGACGCGCCCACTCATCACCCGGGGCAGCCGGGCCCCACGCGCGAGACGCGCCCACTCATCACCCGGGGGGCAGCCCGGCCCCACGCGCGAGACGCGCCCACTCATCACCCGGGGCAGCCCGGCCCCACGCGCGAGACGCGCCCACTCATCACCCGGGGGACAGCCCGGCCCCGCGCGCGAGACGCGCCCACTCATCACCCGGGGGACAGCCCGGCCCCGCGCGCGAGACGCGCCCACTCATCACCCGGGGGGCAGCCCGGCCCCGCGCGCGAGACGCGCCCACTCATCACCCGGGGGGCAGCCCGGCCCCACGCGCGAGACGCGCCCACTCATCACCCGGGGGACAGCCCGGCCCCACGCGCGAGACGCACCCACTCGGTCACCGGGGCAGCCGGGCCCCACGCGCGAGACGCGCCCACTCGGTCACCGGGGCAGCCGGCCGGGTGGGCGGCGTGGGGGAAGGGCCGCGGCCCCGCGCCCCCCGGCCAGGCACCCCCAGGCCCCGGGCACTGGCTCGGGCAGGAGGCCGCCCGCGCCCTGGCTGAAGCTGGCGCTGGTCTCCCCCAGCCGCGGAGCGGGAAAGGCCGGCCGGTGCCCCGATGGGGCGGGTTTCGCTGAGACGCCTAATGGTCCTTGTGCAAACGCATCTTCATGGCTGACGCTCTGCACGGCCCACTGCGGGGAAGAGGCAGGAGTTGCACTGCGTGTTATTTTCCGAGTGGGGGCAAGGCAGGCCCTGCCAAGCAGGCTATCTCAGCAGCCGGGCCTGGGCACCCCCGCTTCTCCTGCGACCCCGGGCCCCTCGGGCACTGCGTGCTCCTGCTCGGTGCCCCAGCTGCCCACCCGAGCTGCGGTTCGGGTCTCCTCCCGCACCCTCACCCCCTTGGGCCTGAAGCACCCAGTGCCTGCTCCCAGCACCCTGGACTCTCTCGGCTCCTCTGCTCATCGTGGGCTGAGATTTCGTCTTTCGTATAATTTTGCCTTCTTTTAGTCACTCCTCGCAGGTTCAGTTCCAGGCCTATTGAGACTTCCTGTGTTTTAGTGTACTCATGTATTTATTTACTTCATATTTATATCTGTTTATTGGATTTGGTGTTTAACATTTCAAAAAACTGTCAGACTGCTTCCCAAAGCGGCTGCACCATTTCCCTCTCCCCCCAGCCCTGGCAGTAGGCGAAGGTCCTGACTTCTCCATATCCTCACTCAGGTTCGCGGTTGTCTGTCTTTTTGGCCCCAGCACTCCCGTACTCACTTCTCTGGGAACTCACTGGAAACTGTTGAGAAACTCTGGGCATTTGGACCTGTTCCTACTTATCGCTACTTTCCTTAGCCAGTTCCCTCTTCAGGCACTCGCTGGGGAGCACGTTCTCCCTGGGTGTGGTGTAAGGCGCCTAACTAGCTGCAACAGCGTCAGCAGTGACACCCTCTCTGGTTACCACATACCGACTGATGACTACATGGCAGGTCATGTGCTAATCACCAGAGGCTCTCTCATTTAATTCCCATTTACAGATTAGGAAACTGAAAATGAAACTCAGGGGGTTAGCCGGCGCCCCCAAAGGTTCACAACTGGGAAGCAGAGGCCTGAGAATATAAACCACCTGTGCCAAGCTGACACGGAGGCCTGCGCTTCCCCACGGTGCCATGGTGTTTCTTCTTCCAGTTCTGCCCGGATCAACTCCAATGGGGCTGCAGTGTATGGCAGTGTTGGGGAGCTAGGCATTTGGTTCTAAAGTTAGGAAAACAGAAGTTCCATATAGTTAAAATCAAACTAGAAAATTCTTTATATCACTTACAAAGTACAGTATGCAGCAATTCTTAGAAACAAGCTTGGGAACCACTGAGCTAGAGCCACCAAAGAAGTAACAAAATGAAAGTCTATAGGGCAGATGCTTGGACATTTGGTCTGGTCTGTTCCGAAGGTAACTCTCAGACTTCTGGGTGAATAGAGGATGGGCGGGTTATTCTCAAAACATTCCTGTTTGCCTGCAGGGTGACTGCCTTCTGTAGGATACTAAGCCCTTTGTGCCAGTTATGAAGTTACTGTCCCTCAGCTCCAAACTCACTTTCTGTCCTCTGTATCGTGATGCAGGGGCTGGCATTCTGCAAACTCCACTTACGCTGCCAGCTGGTTCTACAGGGCCCTGCAAAACGGAGGGAATTGGGGGGCCTGTGGGGACAGGGGAGGAGGAAGGAACTTGCTCCTCCTGATTGCTTCCTGTCTGCCTGCAGCTCCGGGGCTCATCGCCTTGGTTCTTTCCCTTAGCGGTTTCTAAATCCAATTTGCAGTTTTCCCAGTTCTTGAAGAATCAGCTTTAAAGTGACCTCAGCAGAGATACTAATAGCAGAAGCTGGCGTGCCCTCAGCGGCCTGAGTTCCAATTCCGCGGAAGTCCTCCTCCCACTCCCAAGTTTCAGTCATTCAGTTCTGCTCCGGTTCCCTGAGCCTAAGGCGTGGGAGGTGGCAGCTGCTTCTTACAGTTGCTACTTCTGTGATACTGCAGAAGACTTCTCCCTTTTTTCATTTTTCAGTTACCTGGTTGAGTTTAAACCTAGTTAACAGTTCTCTGTATTACATTCTCTTTGCTAAATAACTGGCATGGTTTCTGTCTCCTAATATACTTTTATAAGCTTATGAGATTTTATATGTTATGAGATTCATTTATGGTTGTGATTTGCAACTCAGGGAGGGTTATGTTCTAAGACTGGGACATGAAATAATAAAAGTGGTTGACCCTCCAATATACTGCCTCTCGAATGTGATCACAGGCGGCTGTTGGTCCTGAGAGGGAGCCTGCAACCTCAGCTAAGATCCTGCTGGACAGGGCAGGGTAGGACATCTGAGGAGAAAGACCTCCACTGGCACTGTGGTTACTGTCAGCGTTTCCGGACTCTCTGCAAACAGAACAGGAAGTTTATGTCTTCCTGTCACGTCACAGGTGGAAGGATCTTGGGGAGACATTAATAGTTCAGCTCTATTATGAGCTTTCAGTGTAGCTGATGTATCTGCTCCATTTCCATTTTCTCTGGCTCCAGGGCAGTGAGGGCTCTTCCCCCTCCCTTTCCTCCCTCCTTCCTCCCATGGAGATATTCTGCATCTCAAGGGTCCTCTTTCACCTTTTTGCCACGGCCACTGAATGCTACCTACCCCCCTTGAAATCACACTGCTAGACACTCCCTACTGCCCAACTCCTTAAACCCCAGCATCCCGTAGCCTCCCCCTCATCCTTCCTGGCATGGATCACACATGCCTTAAGTGGGAGTGGGCATAGTGGGCTTTTATAAGTTCAGGCACTGTGGACAGTGGCTGAGCTTGGCATTTATTGTAGCCCAGGTGTCATGAAGGAATTCATACCTGGTACCTAAAGATAAGGAAACTGAGAAATATCAGCCAACCCTTCAATTTAATAATAAATATAGTAAAAACCAAAAAATGATAAAACAAACTGAAAAAACCCCACAAAAAACCCACACCAACAAAACAGTGGATTAAAGATTTGAGCAAATATTTCACAAAGATATACAAATAGTCAATGCTCAACTCCATTAGGTGTGAATTAAATCTACAATGAGATACTATTATGCACTCAGTAGAATGGCTAAAATTAGAAAGACTGACAACACCAAGTGTTGACAAAGATGTACAGCAACTGGAACACTCAATATTGCTGGTGGCAGTATAAAATGGCACAACTACTTTGGAAATAAGGGTCTGGCAGTTTCCTATAAAACAAAACACAGAATCTATCAAAATTAAAAAACTTTTGTGCATCAAAGGACACAATCAAGAATGTGAAAAGGCAACCCACAAAATGGGGGAAAATATTTGGAAATTATATAGTTAATAAGGGATTAATATCCAGAATATATTAAAAACCCAAACAAACTAATTTAAAAATGGGATAAGGATTTGAATAGACACTTCTCCAAAGAAGATATACAAACAGCCAATAAGCACATGAAAAGAGGTTCAATATCACAAATTATTAGGAAAATGCAAATCAGAACCACAATGAGATACTATTCCACACCCATTAGGATAACTATTATTAAAAAACTCCCAAACATAAAACAAGTGTTGGCGAAGATGTGGAGGCTTTCCTGATGGGGATATAAAAATGGCATAGCTTCTATGAAGAACAGTGTGGTGTTTCCTCAAAAAATGAAACAGAATTACTATAGGACCCAGCAATTTTACTTCTGAGTATATATCCAAGAGAAGTGAAAGCAGGAACTTGAACAGATATTTGTACACCCACATTCATAGCAGCACTACTATTCACAATACCCAAAAGGTGAAGCGACTTAAGTGTCCACTGACTGATGAATGGATAAAATGTAGTGTACACATACAATAGAACACTGCTCAGTCTTGAAAAGAAATGAAAATTTGACACAAGCTCTAGCATGAATAAACCTTGAAAATATAACTGATACAAGTCAGACACAAAAGAACAGATATTGTATGATTCCACTTATATGAGGTACCTACAATAGTCAATTTATAGAGACAGAAAGGAGAATAGTGGTTACCAGGGGCCAAGGGGAGAGGGGATGGAGAAAATTATTATTATTATTTTTTAATTGATTTTAGAGAGAGAGGAAGGGAGAAGGAGAGAGGAACATTGATCGGTTGCCTCCCACATGCACCCTGACCAGGTATTGATTTCTGTCAGGGCACATCCCCAGGTTGTAGTGTTGAGGGCATGGACCCTTAAGTCACACAATCTGTATTTGAATCCCAGCTCTACCACTTACTTAGGTCACCTCACTGTGCCTCAGTTTCCTAATCTGTAAAAGGAAATAATAATGTCACTTTACTTCACAGGGTTGGCATGAGGATTAGTTAAAAAGGTATAAAGTTCTTAGAACAGTGCCAAGCACATGGTAAACAGTGTATAATGTGTTATTTTTACCTACCTACCACTATGTTCTCCATTTGGTTTGAAAGATTTTGTTCTTGCCTGGCAGAGCGTGGCTCAGCGGTTGAGCATTGACCTAGGATCCAGGAGATGGCGTGTTCGATTCCAGGTCAGGGCACATGCCTAGGTTGAGGGCTCGGTCAATGAATCTCTCATCATTGATTTTCACCTCTCTCTCTCCCGCTCACTTCCTCTCTGAAATCAATAAAGGTATATTAAAAAAGAAAAGAAAGATTTTGTTCTCAAATGAGAAGTGAAAGAAATAATTAATGCATCTGTATCAGCCAGGATCCAGTCAGGATGCAGAAACCACACCAGTCATTTGAACAGGGAGCACGCAATATAAAGAACTGTTAATCAGCAAACGAGAATTAACTACTAAAAGGGATACATAGAACTCTAAAGAATAAATGACATATATAGGGAGCAGCCACTAGCTCCAGAGATGACTTAGAAAACCCACGAAGGAATAAACTTGGAAATGGCCCTCTCTTCTGCCAGCACTCACTGGTGAGGGTGTGGTGGTGGCCCACAGGATGGCAGAGGAGTTTGTGGAGGTGCTGCAGGCAACTGTGTGTTGGGTGATGGCAAAATCTCATTGGGAAGCCGCTAACTGGCAGCTGTGCCGTAGGAGCCAGAAGCAAGCTCTGGAACTAGGAAGATTAGCCTCTGGAGTTCCTCTAGCACCTTCCACTGACAAGTCCTCACGTGGCACTGGTTGACAAGGTCACAGAGCAGGGCAGAGAAGAGTGTCTTCGGAGCCGAGAGGCACTGAGTTGGTACCACGCACACTCCATCTATGTTCTAAGGCGCTCCAAGCCAGCAGCCGTCAGTGCTCAGTGGTGCGCAAATGGCCCGAGCCGGTCAACCATGGGAAAGGCCAAGAGGAAAGAACCAACATCAAGTCCGCTTCAGTGCATCCCTCCCAGCGCCGAGGGTGGCCAGCAACCTCCACTCCCAGGTGCTCTTCGCAGAGCTGGGCAGTGACACTGCCTTTCCCCCAAAGCTGACCTAGATGAGTATAATAAAAAAACATAGGCTTTCAGCAACAAATCCCATCCCTGACTAGCTGTATGACCTTGGGCAAGTGACCTAATTTTTCTGACCCGGTTTTCTTATTTATCAATGATGATAATATCTACCTCATAGGGTTGTTGTGAGAATTAAAATGAGAAAATGAACATAAAATACTTAGCACAGTATATAATTGTTATTCAATAAATGACAATTTCTACAGCCCTTCCCCCCAAATTAACAGGGAATCCTTCCTATTTTTGTTTTCTGTATTTACAGCAGTACCAAGGGGACTGTGGTTAGGGTGGCCACGTGTTCCTGGTTGTCCGAGACAGGCACAGGCATGCTCCGTGACCCAGTGTTGTTAGCAGTGCCCCCTTCGCTCTCAGAAACGTCTCTGTTTGGAGGATAAATTATGTGGTGACACCGGCTCTTGACAATTCAGTGTCTATCAAACTCTGACCACCGATAGCAGCTAGAAATACAGTAAATACTCAAGTGCGCGTACATAAGCACACACACCTGTTTGAAAGCAACAAAGAGCTAGTAAGGCAGTCCCAGGGTTGAGGGAGAAGAGAAATTCGACGAGGTGAGAACACCCTGAGCTGCTTTCTTTCCTCGTCGAAGTGTTGGCCGATTTGTAAGTGGAAGAAATAAAGGGGCTGAAAAACAGTAGTTCTCAAAAGTAATATGATTTTAAAAAATATATACAATCAAGTCTTTTAATAAGTATAAAATAAAAAGCCTAAGTGATAGGAAAGCACAATATCATAGTTAAAGTGGTGGGTTTTTCCCCCTAATGGTACATGTTACAGTTTAGGGCATCTTAGGTTTGATGAAATGTTTATTTGTTCACATGTATGAGTGTTTCTAAAGGAAAAATTCCTAGAAGCAGAACTGTTAGATCCTGTAGACAGATTCTGCTAAACTGTCTTCAAAACAAAATAAAACTGAACGTGTCCTTTTCTGCACATTCTTAAGAACACTGATGTTACCAACCTTTTAAATGTTCTGCTCATCTGACAGGCTCTCACCAAGTCTTCACGTAAGCTTCAATGGAGAATGAAAAATCTGCACTTCCCCGAATTATCACCGTTTCACTCTTATGTGTGATTCAGATCTGCATCACGCTTCCCTGGAGCTAGGCCCTGGGGACCTGCACATCTCTCTTCCTGAGGAAAAATAAAGGGTCGCTTCCCCACATGTGCTGTGGGACATAGACCAGTAAGATAGGAAGGCATCTTAGATGCTGCCAATTCCCAGGGGTTCTGAAAGGCATTCAAGGTGGTATGCATTGTTACAGATGGTAGTGACATCTTTTAAATTTCTATTTAGAAAAATTATAATTAAAATAATATTTAGACAACCTCTTGGCCCATTAAGATAAGATCACTTTGGGAGTCTCTTTATACTGGTTAAAAATATAAAACATAAAAAGTTTACTGAAGTAAAGACCATACAATGAAGATTCTATAAATTTGGCTCAGGATGATCTTTATCCACTAGATGTGCAAATTGCATCCAGCTGATCGAAATGTTTATCTGGCTCATCCTGATGTCTCTTGTATGTCACAAACCAAAGTCAAAGGGAGAAAATGCAGTGACCATTATGTCCAATTCAGCCTTTCATTATTAGGGATCAAGACCAGCCATACCCACTTCATGTTATTTGCTAAACTGTGCTTGCATATAGCAGCCTGAACCCTTCTGTTTTATCCCATCATTTAGACACAAAAACATGAAGTAATAAAAACCATTTTTTTAAATTTTATTTTAAAAAGCATAAATTCCAAACATTCGTTTAGGAAAAGTTTTTCTATTTTTGTTGCTACAATGAGTCATTAACTTTCATACATTTCAATGTACATTTGTCCCAATATCCAATGATATATGTTCTTTTAAAAGTTATTTGTTAATAAATCAGTTTCCCCTTGTGTAATTAATTTAAACTAAATTAAACAAAAAAAACCCCAGCCTGGATCATATTTGCCTTTATTTTGCAGTAGTAAAATATAATTTAAAAAAATTATACAGACTAAAAAATAAAAATAAAAAAGATAGTCGTAATTCAGCCTTTAGTGTTTACATTTTGTTTTGTTTTTTTAAAAAGAAATGGTATCCAGATGCTTTTATGAGCCCTCTTGATTTTATTTTTATTTTTTAAAAAACTTTACCTTTATGAGACCTCTTGATTTGAATACTAGGAACCAGTTAAACCAAACGCTCACGCCGTCTCCCAGGACGCGCCCGGCCCGCAGGCCCCGAAGGCGCGCGGTCCGCGGGACCCCGTCGCTTGGTCCGCTTTCGGGGACGCGCCTCCGCCTGGGGGCGCCGGCGGCCGGCTCGGGGCGCAGGGAGGGCGGAGGAGAAGCTCCGGGCGAGGCTCTGGCGCCCCGACCCGCCCGCCCGGCCCGAGGTCCCCCGGCCGCCCCGGGCGCGGGCTGCGCGGCCCAGGGTCTCCCGCCCGCCGGCCTCGGGGCCGCCCGCTCCCGGTCCGCGGGCGCCGCGCTCGGCCCCCTGGGGCGCGTCCCCGCCGCGAGGCCCGCCCGCCGGCCGCCCCGGGCCCGCGCCCGCCCCCGGCCGACCCCGGGCGGCGCCTCCTCCCGCGCCCGCGCCCGCGCCCGCGCCCCGGCCCCGCGCTTCCCGCTCCCTCGGCGGCGGGCGGCGGGCGGCGCGCAGGCGCCGTGGGCCGCGGGCGCCGAGCGCTGATAGAGCCTCCGCGCGGCGGGCCCAGCGGAGCTCCAGTGGCGCAATCGGTTAGCGCGCGGTACTTATACGGCAGTACGGGCAGAGCGATGCCGAGGTTGTGAGTTCGAGCCTCACCTGGAGCACGACCTTTTGGGCGCGCGGCCCCCCTTTTACCCCGGCCCGAGGCCCCGCCGGCCTCCCCAGCGCCCCGGGTTCCCGCTGCTGGCGCTCGGGGCGCGGCGGCCGTGGGGCCCCCGCTCTCCAAGCCCCCCCGCTGCCCGGGCCCGCGCTACTCACTGCTCCCCCGCCGGCCTCCGAGGCGCGTCCCTTGGTGCCGCCCGGCCCCAGCTACGGCCCCGGGCGAGCGGAGCGGAGGCCCGGGCGCTGCGCCCCGGGGGCTGGACGCCGAGCCAGGACACCCCGGGCCCCTCGGCGGGCCCCCGGCTCCCGGCGGCGGCTCCCCGCCCGGCCCGCGGGCGCGCGCTGGGCGACGGGGCCCACGCCCCGCGACCACTCCCAGGAGCCGGGCGCGAGGCCCGCGAGGGGGCGCACGGGGAGCGGCCCCCCTGTAAATGGCAGGGGCTGGCACTGCCCGGCCCGCGGGACCCCTGGGGCGCCGCCCCTGCCTCCCGCCCGGCGCACTCGCGGGGCGTGGGGGGCGGGCCCGGCTCGGCGCCCCCTCTGCGCGGCCCGGGGGAGAGGGGCCCGCTGGGAAGCCAGGCGGCGGGCGCTTCCTGGTGCCCCCGGCGCCCCTCGCGCGGGCCGCCGACCCCGCTGGGCGCCGGGGCGGGGAGGCTGCGCCCCCTGCCGGCCGCGCCGCGGGCTGGGAGCCCTCGAGCGGTCCCCGAGCGCGTGGTGCCCGCGTCCCCGGGCGGGCGGGGCGGGTCCGGCGGGAGCCCCCCGCTCTCCCCGCGAGGGGCCCAGCTGTTTCGTGGGCGCGATGGGGCGGGCGCCGGGTGTGAGCACCCCCGGGGGCGGAGGGGGCGGGCCCGGTGCGGTCCCGCGTCTCCTGGCCCCGCCCCCAGCACGGGGCGCGGGCGGGGGTGCGGGGAAGCCGGCGCCTCCCCGCCTGCGGCCCGCCCGCCCAGCGGCGCCCTCCACGGCTCACCCTCAGCAGGTGCCGGAGCGCCCCTGGGAGGATCCAGCCCAGGCTTGGGGACAAGCACCTGGGCACTGAAAACAGAGCTTGCCAAGCGCTTAATAAGAAGCGTTGTTGATCCATAACTCACGTTCCGCGCGGTTCGCGCATCTAAAGGTGCAATACGACGGGCTTCGGTATATTCAGATACACGCAACCATCGCCGCAAGTCTAGGACGTGTTCGTCGCCCGCACCCTCAGCGCCCCTGCAGCCCCGGTCCCGCCCCAGGTGCCCGCCCCGGGTCCGCGTGTGAGTGCCCGGCGGTGCCCGTTCCCGCGGGCGGCCTCCGCGCGCCGCCGGCGCCTGAGTTCCCCTCGCGGCCGAGCGGCGTGCGGGGCTGGCTGTCGCTGGAGTGGCGGAGGGGGAACCATGTTCCCGGGGGGGCAGGAGGTCAGGAGCCCACATTCGTGGCCCCTTCTCTGTTTGACCAGGAGCCCCAGCTAGGAGGTCCGCGGCGGCGGGGCAGAGCGCGGGGCGGGCGCAGCCTCGCGAGGCGCCGGCGACGGGCTTTCAGAGCTGGGACGGGTGCAGAGATCACGCCCAAGCTGCGGGAAAGTGCGTTAAGGGCCATAAAGCACCGCCCAGGCGCGGGGGCGTCATCGCTGCTGCGGGGGGACCGTGTGCAGGTGGCGGCGGTGGGCAGGGGCAGGGGGCGGGGGGCGGTGGGCGGTGGGCGGGGGCGGGGGGCGGGGGCCGGGGTGCAGGGGGCAGGGGGCCTTCCCCCGAGCTGCAGCCGGAGCTGGCGGCCGGCGGGAGAGGAGCCCAGGCCCCCGGCACGCTGGCTCCGCGGGCGCGTGGATGGGGCCGGGCCCGTTAGAGCTGGTGGCACGGGCCAGAGGCAGAGCAGGTCCAGGAGAATCTGGAGGAGCCGCAGAGCCAGCCGGAGACGAGCGTTTCCGACGGTGACAGGGTGCAGTTTGACAAGGGCAGGCGTAAGCCCGCGTTCAGCTCAGAGCCGGGGCGGGGCCGCCTTGACGGCGGTTTGCACGCCAAGGACCCGGGGGTTCAGCTGAGTGCGGCCCCCGTCGTCCCAGCCGTGGGACCCCGCGGCCAAGACTGTCAGCCGCTGGGACGCGCCGCCGTGCCCTGCGCGACCCGGCCGCGCGCGGACCTCGCGGAGCGGGGCTGGCGCTCGCCCAGCCCCAGGCGGGCTGCGTGGCTTCTAGCACCGACTTGCAAAGTGTTTAGAATTTTTTCTTTCGTCATTTGCCTGCAACCTGGGAGAGTTTACCTAAATTTCAACTTTCTAATGAAAAACCAGACTTGGCTATCGGGGCCCTTACCCCCGTGACAGCGCGGGCTTGCCCTTCGCCCAGGGCCCGCCGCCCCGTGCCCGCCGCCCCGTGCCCGCCGCCCCGTGCCCGCCGCCCCGTGCCCGCCGCCCCGTGCCCGCCGCCCCCTGCCCGCCGGCCCCCTGCCCGCCGCCCCCGTGCCCGCCGCCCCCGTGCCCGCCGCCCCCGTGCCCGCCGCCCCGTGCCCGCCGCCCCCGTGCCCGCCGCCCCGTGCCCGCCGCCCCCTGCCCGCCGCCCCCCTGCCCGCCGCCCCCATGCCCGCCGCCCCATGCCCGCCGCCAGCCCCGCCGCGTCCCTCCGCGCCCCGGGCTTGCTGGGCTGTTTTCTTAACCCTGACCCATCTCTCATTTTCGCCGACAGACAGCGGGCATGTGGCCTCGGTGTGGGTACAGGGAGAGGACACTGTTGGATTCTCAGTCGGTCAGACCACAGCCTCAGGGCTGTAGTCTGCACGAACATATTCCATTTAAATTCAACAAAACAAAACTCCCGCTCTTTATTAGGGAAAATTTCAAACACCCCAAAGTAGATAAAAATAATATATTTAACCCCTGTGTAACTACCCGTTATGACTTTTAAGAATTGTGAATGTTGTTCATTTACCCCCCCCCCATCACTGCAATATTCTAAAGGAAATCTCAGATATGGTTTAATTTAACTTGTAAATACTTTAGTATGTATACCCAGCAGGTAACCACTTTTGTAAAGAGCATAACCATAGTATCATTATGACACTTAACAAGATTAATAATAATACCTCTGCATCATTTACTACCTGGTCTGTTCAAATTTCCACACTTACCTCTGAAAGGTGTTTTACAGTTGGTTTGTTTGAATCAAGATCCAAACAAGGTCTACACATTGCATTTGATCAATCTATTTTTTAAGTCTCTTTTAATTTATACCAGTTCTTCCTCTTCTTACTCCCTTTTATGGTATTTATTTGTTGACCTATAGAATTTTCCACAGAATTTGGATAATTGCATCCTTAAGGCATTCTTTAATGAGTTCTTTAAACCACCAGTCCCCCCACCCCAATTAGATCTAGAAGCTTGATAATATTCAGGTTCTTCCCCCCCCCCAAAAAAAATGTTCTAGGAGGTTCTAGTTGTTCCACATTTAGTGATGCTGATTTTATTGGTGATTTCAGATGTGGCCAGCCAAATCCATCGTCACGAAACTCCGCATCAGTCTCTAACCTAATAGCTTTAGCAGCCATTGGTGCTCTTTGTCCAGACTTATTATTTTATTCATGATTACACAATAGTGGTTTTCTAATTCTATTTTTCCTCCTGTATTTGTGACTAATTCTAAAAAACAACAACTCCCCCCCCCCCTTTCTTCCTTGGACAGTTTGGTTTTCCTAAAGTGTGATTCATATGGAAAAGAATAGAGCTGGGCAGGGCGGGGCTCAGCGGCTGAGCAGCGGAGATAGAGGTTCGTTCCGGTCAGGGCACACGCCCGGGTTGCGGGCTCTACTCCCACTGATACTCTCATCATTGATGTTTCTGTCTCTCCTTTCCTCTCTCTGAAATCAGTAAAGATATATTAAAAAGATTCCCCTTTTAGAGAGAAAAAAAAAAGAGTAGATAATATTGTTAGACTCTTCTCCTTTTTCTACTAACCTTTAGAGTAATGAATTACTGCCCTAATAACTCCCAAAGGTGATGAATTAGTGTTTTATTTTGCAACTTTTTTCTTGAATTATATTTGACATATAATGAACTGCATTGTTAAGTTGAGCAGTTTTTTGAGGGCTTATTAGATGTCCATACACTGTCTCCTCCACACGCCTTATCACAGCTGCATCGCACTCTATTCCTCTGGACGGACCACCATTTACTCAGCCACTCTTCTTGTGGATTGTTTCAGTCTTTTGGTCTCGTAGATAGTGCAGCAATGAAGAGATCTGTTCATATCGTTTTGAATATTTTGCCTGTATATCTTTGAGATAGTTTCTAGATGTGGCATTGCTGGTCTAAGGGATGAATATCTATAATATATAGGGTGTCCCCCCAAAATGTATACACACAACTTGAATAATTATAAAGGCAGTGTTTATTAAAACACATTCCATTTTCAAGATTGAGCTGTCAGCTGTTAAAGTGTGCATACTTTTTTGGGGACACTCTATATGTAATTATACATAACTATGTATATAATGTATATTACACAAAATATAATGTTATATAATATAATGTCATATATAATATAATGTTACATAAAATACATAATATACATATAATTTTCTAGATGTGTGAAATCATCTTGAAAGAGGGTTTCCGACGTGATAATCCAGGTGTGTGAGACCTCTGGAATCCACATTATGAGAGCACTGGTTGAAGGCCCAGGCTGACTGATGCTACATGGGGCACCACAGATAGTTAAGAAAGGGGCACTTTCTGGAGGCTCTGACGTCATAAGGCCTAGCTGCCCAAGGATCTCAGTTTGCAGGGGTGCCCTGAAGAGAGTCCCAGGCTTAGAAAAAGCCCACAAGATCCCCCACTTGGCCCTGCCTGGTCCCCCTGGCCCTTAGACTGTGCCTGCTGCCTATCTGTTAGTCTTATAATGTTTAAAGTCTTTTAAAAATATTTTTATTTTGTTTAACTGATTATTATTTTATTAACTGAATATTTACTGATTATTCTTAACTTAAAATTTTTTTGTTCTGTCTTAATCATTTCATTCCTTTAAGCACTCTTGTTAACAATTATATTCTTTCCCTTTAAAATGTCCCTCTGTCCTTAGTCTTTTCATTTATTTCCTCTTAGTCTTCTTTTAATTTTTTCTTCTAAATTTATTTTTATCTTATCTACTTTCTTCTTCCTTCTAACTTAAACTATAAAACTGAATTCTCTTTAAGTGTTTTATGCTTCCTGCTGGCTGGCTGGCCCCCTGGGAGCCTAGGCAGGCTGCTTCCTTGGAGTCCATGCTTTGTGGGAAACCCTGGAGGGGAGAGGAGGAGCTTTTCCCCCTTCCATTTGTTCCCTGCCTTTCCCCACAAAGTCCTGGATACTACAACCCCTGACCTGAAGGATCCAGGAGACTAAATGGCCCTCCCACTTCCCATAGCAGTATGCCGTCTGTGGTGAGCACAGTTCAAACTCCAAGTAGCATGGATCCTGGAGAGACGTGGGCTGAAGAGGGATATATGAGCTGCTTTCAAATATGTGTGAAAGAAGAGGGAGATATATTTAGTGTTGACAGAGAGGAAAGGACATGAACTTAGAACCAGAGGCCAGGGGCAATGATGACAAGACAGCAAATTTATTTTTTAAATTATCAGCATTGTTGAGAAATGGGATGGGTTGACTGGCAAAGGAGTGCATTTCCCAGCTTTAAAAGTGATGAAACAGCCTGGCTGGCATGGCTAAGTGGTTGAGCATCGACCTGTGATCCAGAAGATCACAGTTTGATTCTGGGTCGGGGCACATGCCCAGGTTGTGGGCTCAATCCCCTGTGGGGGGTGTGCAGAGGGCAGCCGATCAATGACTCTCTCGTCATTGATGTTTCTGTCTGTCTCTCTTCCTCTCTCTGAAATCAATAAAGATATATATATTTAAAAAGTGATGGAACAGAAGCAGGAATATTGTAGAAGAGAATCTTGTGTTGGTTGGGAGGTTGGTGAGGCCGCTAAGATCTCTTTTAGCTGTAAGATTCCAGTTTTAGAAAAGTGACGTTGTGCAGTAGATTTTACTACTACCTCCCCAGCACCTATTTCCCCTTTCTTTGGGAAACACATTATTTCCCCTTTCTTTGGGTAACATACTGTGCCCCTCCTGGCACAGCCTGGGTCAGACATGCTACATCCCCTGGCCACACTGCACATTGGTTGGTTCAGGGGTGGGCATGTGACTTCAAATGAACTAGTCAGAGTCCTTCCATGGGATATTTCTATCTTGAGCTAGCTGGGAAGAGTCCTTTTTCTGTTTAGAAACACAAAGAATATAAATCCAGAGCCTCTTGCAGCTCCCATCAGGTATCTTTCTAGCACACCTCTTTCTAGTTGAGCTATCTGGCCTGAGAGAATGAAGGCTACATTTAATGAGAGGCAGGGACAGGAGACTGAGAGGTCTGAAAGCATCCGAGATTCTGAAGGCTAGCTTCGCCAACTCTCTTTCTGTGGTTTGACTGTGGGAGCCAAAAATGTACTCTTCTGCATTAGCCAGTTGGGTTTCTGCATTAGAAAAGTACTCTTCTGCATTAGACAGACTTGGGTTTCTGACACTTGGGGTCTTAACTGATGCAATTGTTTTTGTACAAAACATCATTTTACACTGATGACTATTTTTTCAAATTCTTCACTGAGAATTCCTTTCAGAAGGAAAAGGCAGCATCCATTTCTGGCTAAAGAAAATTACTGTAATCTTTCAAAGTATTAAACTGGCCTGGGGATAAAGGTAATAGATACTTCCCTGTGCCTTTGTACAAAGCCCAGCCCTCTCCACGAGCACACTTGCCACCTCCACTTGGATGACTCATTCAAAGCAGAACATTTGATTTTTTTCCCTTCCCAAACCTGCTCCTCCCCTAGTTTTTCCTGTCCCACAAAACGGTGCTTCATCTATTCACCTGGATTCCTTCCAAGTGAAAAGTTTAGGAGGCAGCCTTCATTGTGCCTGTTTGCTCCCAATATCTAATCCATCAGCAAGTCCTGTGTCCCTCCAGTATGTACCCTGAATCCTTGGACTTTTTTCCATCTGCAGTTTCTTTCATCTCCTGCTTGGACCATTGCAGTAGCCTCTTAACTGATTTCCTACTCCCACTTCTTGTCTTTCTCCAGTTCCTTCTCCACACAGAACCCCAAAGAGCTTTTAATAACACAAATCAGTTCCTGTCATTTCCTTGCTTAAAACCACCGATGGCTTTCCATTGCCTGCAGAATAAAATGCAAAGGCCTACAGTGGTCTAGAAGGCCCCAAATGTCTGAAATGGCCCCTGCCCACCTCTACAACCTCAGCTCTTGTCTCTCTGTCCTAGCTTACTATACTCCAGCCACTCTAGTCTTTATGCTCCTTGTTTCTGCCTCAGGGCCTTTGCAATGACCATTCCTTTTCCTGGAACACCTTCCCCCAAATCTTAGGGTGGCTGCCTCTTCAACTTTCAGGGTTCAGATATTACCTCCTCAGAGATGCCTTTGAATGTAGTATAGTAGTGTTTACTATTGCCTAAAATTAGCATTTATATAAGTGGTAATTGTTTATGTCCCATCAATAGAATATAAATTCCAACTGTGCCAAATCAACAGGTGTTCAACAAATACTTAGTGAATGAATGGAAGAATAATAGAGGAGCCACATGTGGGCACAAATTCTAAAGCTGAGCAGAGAACATGGGCCCCGTTGCTGCTGGTTTACTCTGCAGATTGATGTCTGGAGCTGGTGTTTAGAAAGTTCTTCAGAGTCTTTCCAAGGTCGTGTCGCTGAGTGTGTGTTTTGCCTCAGTTGGCTTCCTGCTTAATTGAGGAGTAGTGCTCCTACCAGAAGCCAATGAGAAAACACAGAGGGGCAGTGACTTGGTGTTTATAAGAATCACCTGGGGAATGTTGCAGTGCAGCTTCCTGGGCTAACGCCCAGCTTTTGTGAAGTTATAGAGCTGTACTGTCAGCAAAAGTAAGGACTGGGTGACCACCTCATCCATGTTGGTCTGGGATGTCACGAGTTTTAGCACTGACGGTCCCTCACTCCCCCCAAATCCCTCAGCCCCTGGCAAACCAGGTGAGTTGGTCACCTTAACCGAAGGGGTGCAGAGAGGCAAATAGTAGGATGAAGTAGTTCGAATGGTTTCTTGGAGGAGCTGAGGTAGAAATGCTTTTCATCCTGGGCCTTGGGTTTTGGCTGTCCCGGCAGCCCTGCCTTTGAGTAAGGCTAGGTTTCCCAGACACCTAGTCTAGACAAAAGGGAAAGGAAATCATTGTTTCTTGAACACTTGCAAAGAGCCAGCGCTGCTCTAGGGCTTTATTACCTAATCTCCTCCTCAGCAGACTTTTTATTGCTCCCATTTTAGAGGCAGGGCACTGAGGCTCATGAGGTGTAATTGCTCAGGCTCAGACCTGGCCAAACTGAGGAGATGGGAGTGACAGTTGGCCTGATATGGAAGGCTAGGCCTTTTCTGGGTGTTTTGCTGGGGGGAAGGTCAGAGATGTGGCTGGGAGCTCAGCCTGACAGTCGTCCTTGAGACCCCTGGGATGGGGCTTTCCTGGGATCAAGGGAAAAACCCAGCAACTAGACAGTGAAATAGAAGAGCCACCCCGGAAGTTTCTTGGGTTGGTTCTGACCCGGTGGCACAGATGGCACTCTACCACGAGGTGGTGCTGTGGCTCCACCATAGTAGACACCTCTCCATGCACTGGAGCCGGGCAGGGCCTGCCACAGGACCAGCCAATGAGCCTTATTTTACCTGCAGTCTCTAGGGCAACCTGCGCCTGTCCATAGCTTTCTGCCTTTCCCGCACTCTCCCAGGCCAAGAAGAGAGGCGAGAGTTAGGCAGGAGGCCTGGAGATGAGAAGGCTTGAGCCAGTACAGAGTCCTAGCAGTGAGGGTGACTGCTGAGCACAGCTGTCAGGAGGAGGGGCAGGGACTGCTGGTCTGGGACGAATGGGCTCACGACATGGGCCCAAGCCCTCGCCCAGCATATGCAAAATACATCAGGGAAACTGGACTTGCTCCCCCGTGGTGGGTGTGGGTGGGGAGGGGCGTGGGCAGAGAAGAGGCTGCAGTCTGTTTTGGCCAAGTAAAGGTCTGGGCTGGAAGAACCAGGAGGCAGAGAGGAGTCAGGAGTCCTGGGTACCCCAAGTTGGGGAGGAGTCGGGAGAGGGCAGCTTTTGAAAAGGGGGTGCTTAGTGTAGGACAGGGAAGCAGAAAGCAGGGGGTGGGGGCCGCTGGAGACAAATTTAATCAACTTTACAATTCTGTCTGTCCCTGGTCTCTGGGCTGAGAGGACTATAGCAAAAATTCCCCTTAGAAATTATTTTTATATTAAATTTTCCTTCATCAACTGTTTATATAGAATAAGTTAAAGATTTTGATTTATATTTAAAATGCCATTTTAAAAAATTCAGTAAGTAATACACTCATAGGTTCAAAACTCAGGGGGTCCAAAATAAGTGGCCTTTCCTATTTAACATGTAAACAAACAAACAACCTAATGCTCCCAACAGAAAAGCAGCAAGGGCATTAAAAGACAATTCGTGGAAAAAATGTGTTTTGGGCGTCACCCTCAGTGTTGGAAAAACTCTTCTGAGGCTGGCTTGCCTTTAATTTTGAGATACATTTCATGTGCAGAAGTTTCAACTTTCATTAAACCATGTCTTTCCCTGTATGTTCTGATCTCTTCTCTGCCTGGAAGGTCATTGCCCATCCTGAGATCAGTTCAACAGTCTTTTTCTTCAGTTGAGTTTTCATGGCTTCATAGTTTGTTCTCCAATTCACCTTAGAGATGTTTCTGTTAGGGATGTGGTTACGAGAGGAGCCTGAGGGTCATGCCTTTGGAGGCCAGTTGGCCTCAATCCTCAGCCCCAGCTCCGACCGTCTCCCCATTTGGCAGTTATTCAAGGCAGAACAAGAAGGCCGAGGGGCCAGCCTCTGGAATTGGACCTACCCATCTGGGGAAGAGGGCCTGGGTGAACTGAGTCTACCTTGGGTACCTGGAATGGGAGTGGGGTAGACTGTGGTCACAGTCTGGGTGTTCTTATCAACCGGTCCGAGAGACAGGTGTCCCCAAGCATAGGTGAGCCAAATGTGGGGAATCTGGGCAATTCTGGAGGACAGCCTGCCCACCAGGTGGCAGGGCAGAGCTGGAATCCAGACCCTAGATGGGGACTGGGGAACTAGGGAGGCCAGAAGACAGAACTCTTGAACAGGGACCTGGGGTGGGTGGGCCCTCTGGGATGTGGAGGAGCCTAGGGAATCAGGACAGGCATTAGCCAGGTCCCCCTGACAGCCAGCCTGCCTTTGTGGCATTTTAGAAAATGGTACCCAAGGGGCTGAAATAGCCTGTGTGGTAATGTGTGTGTGAATTCTTAGGGAACAAAGTCACTGGGTACATGTATCAGGCCTTGAGTCAACTACTGCTGGTGCCTCAGTCTCCTTGGTCTCACCAGGAGGATGTAGATGCCCCCTACCCCCTCACACCATCTCCCTAGATGTTGGGTACCCCTGTCAACCTTGTTTATAAAGGGTTCCCCCTCATTTCCTAGGACACCCTAATCTGGGCACTGAGGAGGCAGCAATACAGCTCTTGTCTGGGAGGCAGGAGACTAAATGCTGCCTTTAAGCCATCCCCAATCATGTGGCTTCAGATAGCATTCTGCTCTTTCTTGGGTGTCAGTTCTCTCATCCATAAAATGGGATGATGATCTTGCTCCAACCAGCAAACCAGATGAACAAATGAAGGAATAGGTGAGACACTGTTCTGGGAAAAAGGAAGTGAATCATCTGAGTGCAAGATTGTGAAGTGGTTCCACCCAAGGCCTGTGAAACATGGTTGCCCAACTGGGTTGTCTCTTCCTGTGGCTCCAGCAGGTAGAAGCATCGCCCCCCAGCCCCAGCCCCACCCCTACTCAATTCGTGTCCCACATTCCCACCTCCCTGGGGAAGGAGGGATCTCAATGGCCTCTGAGACAGCAGCCAGGAGTAGGAACCTCAATGTCCTGGATGGGAAGGGCCCAGAAAGAGAATTAAAACCTTGTTCTTTCCCTCAAGAAAGCACAGATAAGCCAGGGGGAGGGGACCCAGTACGCATGATCCCCCGAAGGCTGATATGAGTTCCTGGCTGAAAGAAAACCTTCTCCTGTTCTGCCATGACCTGCTCCAGACCACCTGGAGGAGGCAGTTTGGGATCTGGAGGCCAGGACTTGTCCTCTGCTAGGGTCATCGTCTTTAGTTGGAAAGACATTTCGGGGGGGGGGGGGGCCTGTATTTTTGTGTATGAAACAAGGATGAAAATTTAATTCATGCTTTGATTCATCTGTGCAGGAAAAAACCAATAATTTCTTATTTTTTAGTCTAAAACGAATCTGGCCTTTCTCCCAACCCCTACTGGGTGAGTAGTGAGAAAAACAATGAAGTGTCCAACTAGATGTGAACGTCGTGGGAGCCGGCAGTTTAGCCTGTCCGGTTAAGTGATGTTTTGTTTCTCTTGGATAAAAGCGCTCAGTTCTCAGATTGCCTTCCCCAGCGTCTCCCACCAAGATGGTGCTGAGGTTTGTGGACAGACACGGCAGCTTAGGCGACATCTGGCCGGAGCGAGGAGTGGGGATCCTGGGGTGTGGTGCCCTCGTGTTTCCAGGCCAAGTCTCTCATCTCCACTAGCCACGAATTGTGCTTGATGCTAAGTTTGAGTCATTATCGGTACGGTGCCTCCTGGCCTGGCCAGAGCCCCTGCGATGCCCCCGCTGGCCGCCCGCTGCGCCTGGGCTCCTGGCCGCCCCCTCTCGCTGACAGGCAGCGCCCCCTCCTCTCCTGCGGGCCTCCTCGCTGTGCCTGTGGCCCTGGCCCGTCTGCTGGCTCACAGCCCCGCAGCCAGACGTGTGGGAACTGAAGCTGGCTTGGGAAGCTGCATTTCTGAGACTCCTCTGCCTCACCCAGGAGCCCTGGGGGTGGAGGCAGAGGCTGGGTGGGTTCCGTAGGTTCAGAGCAGCCCGAGATGCTGTTTCCTCCCGGACAGGGGCAGAGTCCTGCCTGCCGGGCCCCCTCCCTGGGGCAAAGCCCCACCTGACTGCTCGGTTCTCCTGTTGCTCTCTTTCCAGTCTCTCCCCACCATCCTCTGGGCAGGAAGGAGCGGACTGAAGCGTGTCTTCTCCTTGCCTGGACCTCCACTACATAACACTCCACAGTCACGCCCAGGAGAGAGAGGAAGGCATCCGGAAAACGTGCTCTCAAGGAATGGCCTGGTCTAGAGACTCTGACCTGCCACGCAGCCCCCTTGCATGTCGGGTCCCAAGCATTTATGCATTTTTTTCTTCTGTGCTTTCTGCCCAAGTCAAACCTCATCCTAGTCTCTTCTCAGGCAGAAATGGATACCTGGGGCCCAGGAAGATGAAGGTCATATATTCAAGAAGGGAAAAAGAAAAGCACATTCATAAATTTCAAATATTCTTTTATGCTTGAAATGTTACCAACAGTGGATAATGGAAGCAAAAGAAACGTAACAGGTAAAAGGTGAAGGCTTTATCCACAAGGAAAATCACTCTCGCTCATGTTAGACTCTGTCCTTCCAGGGAGGATACACGGTGAGTCAGAAATAGATGCCACTCAGCAAAAAGCGGCCCAGCCTGGGAATCCTGCCTGGGTTCCCTGGGGCCAAGGCAAGACCAGGCTGTCCCGGGATGAAAGCGAGGCTGTGATTGGTGGGCTCCTCTTTAGGCTCCTCATTTGCCCTCTCCTGTTGGAAGAGAAGAGACCCAGGTGATTCAAACTGACTGGGAACCCGGGACAGGGGTGGGGTGGGGTTACTCCCTCCCCATTCAGTGCTGGGGTCAGCCAGGCCAAGGTGCGAGTCTTCGCCTCTCCCACAGCTCACTGCGGAAGGGGGTCTCACCAGGCAGGGCCGACCGGCCACACTCACAGGCACTCACTGGCGCATGTCTGGGCACGTGCTCAGCTGTTCACGTTCACGTGTGTTCCCACATGCATGCCTATGGAACTCTTAGAGTAGTGCCGGACACAGTAAACACGCTACGGATGCCAGCTGTTGTTATCACTGGGTGCACAGGAAGGTCTCCTACACCCGAACACACAGAGAGAGACAGACACTCAGATGTGTGCGTTCTCACACTCAGAGACAAACAGACACTCCGCCTCCCCATAGAGGCACTTGGACTACACTCCCAGATGTGGACATACGTCACACGGAGGAATTGTGACCAACGCGTGCTGGAAATTGACTACACAGTGGGCATTGTTCTTCCACTGTACGAGAGGATTAAGCAACTGACTCCTTACGACACCTTCATGAAGTAGGTATTGTAATTTATCCCAATTAACAGACGGGTGAATTGAGTCACAGAGAAGTGACAGCTTAAGGTCACAAAGCTGGTCATTGGTAAACCTAGGCAGTCTGGCCTCAGAGCCTGCTCACGTAACCACCAGCTGTTCTGCCATCTTCTTCACAGACACCCACAGCCTTCACAGTAAAAGGCTGTCTCAGTTACAGATAAAGTCAAGGATGTGGCTGTAAGACCCTTTGCTAAGACCTCAGAAAAATTTAAGGGCACGTTCTTTAGACCCTTTGGATAGACAACAGGGCTTCTAAGAATGTTAAGGGCACACTTCTTAGATCCTCCCTGCTGGACAGTAGGACTATGAGTCCCACAGCAACATCACAGGTGATACAAGGTGAGAAGGGCCCTTCTAGAACAAACGGAGGTGTGACTCTTGTCTATGGAGTAGGTTATAATATGACATATTAGAAACCCACAAGTTTTTAAAAGAATTATATCAGCTTGGAATGAAAGAGACAGTTCAACGTGAAAAGAGACCTTTTTAATGGGCAGGAAGCAAGCTGAGAAGTCTATTTGGTTGCTAATACTGACCAGTTCTTCTGGAAAAGGAAGGGTAACTCAGAGTGTGAAGCCAAGAGCCATGGACCAGGCCCCAGGGAAGGAACTGGTGTGATTTTAGAGTTGCTTTGAATACATCTCTTCTCCTTTTTGAACGGGAGTATCTATTGCAGTTATCCTGTGCCTACCTCCTTGTTGTGTTAGGTTTTGGGGGGAGAGAAGGTAACGTGTCTCTTTAGTTCCCAGATCTTTAGGCCAAGAGGAACTATTCTCCAAGGAACCACACCTGAGGGGCCTCCTCTGCACCAGACCTGATTTAGATGTCGAGCTCCTGAATTTGGAGCATAAGCCTGATGACTTCATCGATAGACTTTGGGGGCCTCAGAGGGTAAGTGTATTTTGAATCTGTGAGGGTTGTGATTCGTTGGGTACCAGCAGGCAGACAGTGGTAGCTAGTTTTCAAAGCTATCACCTAGTGAACCACATCTCTTGGTATTCATGACCTTGAATTTTGCTGTCCTTGTGACTCACTTTTGGCCAATAGAAAGCAGTGACAGTGATGCTTCATGATTTCTGAAGACAGGTCCTAGGGAGCCTTTTGGCTTCTACCTGGGTCTCTTAGAATTCTAGGCTCACTCTGGATGAACCAGCCAGCATGTAAGAAGTCTGATTTCTTCAAGACTGCCGTGCTATGTGGAAGCCAAGCTGGCCATGTGGAAAGGTCACCTAGAATAAACAGTAGAGTCATCCAGACTGCACTTGTTCCAGCCGTGCCAGCTGAGGTGCCGGTTTGGAGAGTGGAGATGAACCTGCATTTGACTCTAGACCTTGCCGCAATTGCACTGCAGCCACACAGGAGACCCCACCCAGCCCCAAGAGACCACCAAGCCAGTCAGTCCGCAGAACTATGAGAAATAAAAATAATTTATTTTAAGCCACTAAATTTTAAAATTTGTTTTGCTACAACAGATAATTAAAACAGTACAAAAATTCTATTTTATTTTAATAAAAAATGCAAATTAAATAGTAAAGATCAAAACTTCAAACTACTTTTCATATAAGTTTTTAACAAGTTATTCTTCTTTAAAATATTAAAAATTGTCTATTAAAATTTAAAGGCATATATACATATAAATTCTTTGGTTAATACCCCCCCCACCTTCCCTCTGAGATTCATCAGTGTGTTCCATGCTTCCATGTCACTGAATCTATTTTGTTCATCAGTTTATTAAGTTCTTTAGATTCCACATATAAATGAGATCATGTGATGTTTGTCTTTCGCTGCCTGGCTTATTTCACTTAGCATAATATTCTCCAGGTCCATCCATACTGTCCCAAAGGGTACGAGATCCTTCTTCTTTACAGCTGCGTAGTATTCCATGGTGTGAATGTCCCATAGCTTTTTACCCTCTTATCTACTGATGGGCACTTGGGCTGTTTTCAGATCTTAGCTATTTTAAATTGCACTGCTATAAACATAGGGCTGCATATATTCTTTCTGATTAGTGTTTCAGGATTCCACGGACACAGACAATAGTGTGGTGAAGTCCTGGGGCAGGGAGTGAGCGCAGGGTGGAAGAGGTCAATGGGGGAAAAAGGAGACATCTGTAATACTTTCAACAATAAAGATAAATTAAAAAATAAATTATTAAAAAATTAAAAGGCAACTCTCACTAATATATAACTAAGTTTTTTTATCTACTACCTTCACAATTTTAAATAAAATATTTTAATAAAGCTGCATTTTAAGTTTTGAAAATTTAATGAAATCTCAATAAACATTTTTTCTGAAAATAGTATCATTCACAGTTCTAACATTGCTCCATGTCTAATTGCCAATGTAAAGAATCGGTATCATACTCCATGCATGTTACATCTTGACCTGCATTTGTGCAAACGTAGGAGAATTATGAATTATTTATATTGGAAAATGTTCCTCAGCTGCCATGTGCAACTGTGCAAATACTGTGCTTATCTGTGAATACCTCTGGAACCACAAGAGAAGCAAGAAAATTCATGCTTGCCACTACTGGGCATGCTACTTCTATTGCCTTCTTGCTGCCCGAGAGGAAGGATGTGATAAATTAATCTGTCTTTTCTCTTACCTCAGTGCTCCCACCATTCAACCCTCCCCACACTCCAGAGCAAGGTACACCTCTGATGTCAGTAGCAGCATAACCCCTGAGTTTCGATAGCATTTAGACACGGTCTCCTTTTGATTCAAGGACACAACACCAAGGAGGTGGAGAAGCATTTCCCTCGGGCCTGAATGGTGTTACCCATGAGAGAGGATGTTCAGAGTCAGAGGTCCTACTGTGCTAATGCTGAGTGCTGGATCCCAAGGGACGGAAGTATCCACGTGTTCTTCACTTGTGCAGGTGCATGTGTGTGTGAGTGTGTACGTGTGCGCGGGTGAGTGAAATGTGGGCTCTCTAAAGTGCGGCCTCAGAGTGGGGCCCCTCTTGCCTACCTCTAACGGCATTACTTACTGCTTCCAGGCGTCCTGTGTGGGTCTGGCCAAGGCCTCTGTGCCTCTCTCCTGAAGGTCAATGGAACTCAGATCCTTGGAAGACTCATTCTCACTCTGATTTAGTTCTTCAGTTCGAAGCACATTTCATAGTCAGTTATTAGCCTGGTGTATCAGTTGAGACATTGTCAGTTGCAAGCAACAGGCCAATTCAAACAGGTTTAAGCAAAAATCTCATACAAGTATCTCCCAGTTTTCAAAAGTTTGCATTACACACTTTGCTTTTATGAAAGATCTGTGTCGGTGCCTGTTTTCTTTTTTATTTAAATAATATTTTATTTTTCAATGACAATTGATGTACAATATTATGTTAGTTTAAGGTGTACAACCCAGTGACTAGACATTTGTATATCTTATGAAGTGACCACCCAGATAAATCTACTACCCATCTGACACCATACATAGTTACTACTCGTTAGTACCTGTTTTTGATAACTGAAAGAAATTAGAAGGGGATTTTCGCTTTTATGAAGAAAAGGTGAAAAACATCCAGCTTTTGTTCTGCAGCAGCGATTATAGGGGCAGTGCTCACCCGGGACAGTGAGAGTGGCCCCACCACGTTCCTTCCTGGGGAACCACACTCAGCATCTCGCATCGAGCCCCATAGCTTTGAGCTGTGTCTGTGAGCATCTGTGCTTTATCTCGATTTCTTTTGTGCACATCCCTTAACAAGATGTTTCCTAAGGTATCAGAAAAGCCTAACAGCTCATAAGGGTGTAATGTCCAGCATAACACTGGACATAATGGAGTGTTTTGATCATGGGGAGTGAAATAAAGACATAAATTAATGTAATTGCTTCTTTGAATTCTGCTATTTCGGCTTAGGAAAGGCTTCGTAGGAATGCTCTCCTTTCCGACAGCGGGAAAAAGTTGTATTGTGCCCCACAACTGGGAAGTCCAAGGGCAGAGATATAGGGCTAAAACTTTGTTTTAGGGGTGACTGTTGGAGAGTCCTGTGATGAACAGATGGCCCACCAGGACTTCTAGAGTTGGGCGAGGGGGAAAGCATGCATGGTTCCCCCAAGGAAGGTTGGCGGCCAGAACACAGCACGCCCTCCACACCTGGTTATAACCTTTTGCGAAACTCAGTATCTTAGTCTATTGTGCTGGGCACCTGGGCCAGATTTCTCAAGCAGCCCAGGTGGTAGGCACTATCTTCCTGAACCTGTTGCGGCCTGAGCAGATTTTGCACCCACTCCTGTTTCAAAGCTTCCAGTCCCTCACCAAGCCCCTGATGTAGGTGTGATCTGTCACCTGCAGAGCAGAAATGTTGGCATAGCCCGAGCCCGGTGAGGGTGGAAGGTTTTCTGTGTGAGGATCACCATTTCCTCAGGTCCCTTCAAACACTCCAAGGTCCCCAAGGACGTCTCCCCTAGAATCGTATCACTGCAATTGTGCAAAATAGAAGTCTGTACAATGACACTGCTTCTGCCAGGGAGTGAGGAGGGTCATTCACCCCAACCCCCACTCCCAATGCTACTGACAGGATTTCCATGGATGGAGACCCCTGTGGATGGCCTCTCATAACATTTCACTTCACACAGCTACTCCCTCACTGGCAAGTTGGACAGATTACCCTCCCAGAGACCCGACAGGAGCCCTCCTTCCATTCACTTTCCACTGACCCTCCCAGCTGGATATAGTTGCTGCTCCCTCCTCCCCACTCCTCTCATCAGCCCGGAGTCCCCAGTGTTTTCTGACATGCACTCCCAAGGCTTTTTAGAGTTGGCTGAAAACTAACAGTACAAGGGAAGAAAGAAGGGCTGGATGGTATCTCTTTAAGGCTGCTTGCCCAAGCTCCGTGAGGCCTCCTGCACGCCGGCAGTGAGTCTGTGGATGTGTGTGTGTGTGTGGGGGGGCACACCTTGAGCCAAGACATTCTTGATGGGCCGATGGGCTGGGAGTCCTCCTAGGGGCTCAACCCCCTGCTCTGGTCTGGCTGATGCTTCCTGCCACCCTTCTTCTCTGTCCCTCCCTCTCCTTTTCTCCCCTTTCCTCCTTAGATCTATTTCTCTCTCCCCTCCTGTGCTCTTTCTCCCCAACCTAAATGAGGTTGATTAAACAAACTTTGGTGCATACACACTATGAACATCATAAGCCAGATCATGTTATTAGGAATGTTCATTGACATGAAACTACCTGTGATACATTGTGGAGGGAAGAGAGCTCATAAGGTGTTATAAGCAGTATGGGCTCGGTTTTCTAACCTTACCCCACAAAAAAAGACAATGCAAATCACACAACACAGTCACATATATAACACCCTAATGTCCACTTCCTTTCAGCTACGTTCTTTGGGGTCTAGGCCTGAGTCCCTGGGTCAAGGCTCTTTGAAGGCCCAAAGAATGGCCTATCCAACCAGAGGCAGGAATGCATTTCAAAGGCGACCCATCCCTCCTCCCCACTATGGTGTTTGTCACTTCCTTCCCTTGGGAGCATCCGGAGGGCCTGGCCAAGGGGAGAGATGAAGGTAGAACTGTTGGATCAAAGTCCAAACACATAATACAGGCACCTCCGGGTCCCACCTAAGGACAGGATAACATGCGTTTATTCACACACAAACAGAGAGCAGTGGGCTGGCCTGCCATAAACCGTCTCTTATTACAAAGCCAGAATCTTTTCCATCTGTGTTTAAGCTTCAGCCTATGAAATAATGTCTATAAAAATAAGATTGGAAACGAAAATATTGAATGCAATAAATTATGGCTACATTGTGTTCCCTCCTGAGGGATGTCCTGGCCAAAGAGCCTTCAATATTTTTATCTAGGGCTGTGCTTTGTAGTATTTCCTCATAAAGCATTCCATTTGTTGACGGGAACAAGGGGCCTAGACGGTGGAGATTTATTCAATAGGGCTATGGTGTTTGGCTGTCTGTACCTGCCTGGCATCTTAATTTCTCTTCCAAAGCAGCAACAGCTCTGCTTATTGTGGGACTGCCCAATGAAAACCAAGAGTGGGGCTTCTGGGGGAGGACTGGTTGGCCAGTTTCCATCCCTGTGCCATTTCCCTCTTCACCCCTCCCCACCCCACTATCACCACCATGAATCCAGACACCATCACCAAATTCCTTCATGGATTCAATACATCTACCATTTCCCAGGCATTGGCTAGGAGCTGGGGAGGGAGGGAAACTTGAAAGGTTAGTATGACACAGATCTAAGAGTTAGGATCTCGAGGGGGGATACTAGGCCAGATATACAAATAACTTAGAACAAGAAGGAAAGTCAGCAGCAAGGTACTGAAAGGTTCACCCAGAGTTCAAAGGAGAGAAAGACGAGATGGCTTTTGAATTGAGTCTAAAAGGGTGGGTTGGATCGGATCTGCAGGACTGGAAAGAAAAGGCCTTCTCAGAAGGGGATTGATGGTAAGAGAAAGCGCAAAATCCTGACACATGAAGTGAGTTCAGTTTGGCTGGACCCCTAGGTTCATGAGGGGCAGAGAGGGGAATTGGGTTGAAGGGTAGGTGGGGCTAGATCAAGAAATATGATGGACCAAGGACAAGGCCACTCAGCCTCTTATATGGCGGAAAGCGGAGGACCAATGGGTAGTTATCGAGCTGTGGGAGGCTGGAGCTGGCTTCCAGGCTGATCACTGTAAAGCGATCCTGGGCCCGTGAACAGTCTCCTTCTCTCCATATCCCCTTTCCTGAGACGGTCTCAACTCTTCTTTTTTCTTGGCTCATTCAAAAATTCAACAAAAAATTTGAGTGTTAGCCATTTGCTTGAAATCCTAACCACTTTGTCACTTTGCCTTCAGCATGTGTGACAGGGAGGAGGGGGAGGGATGAGAGTGACACACAGCCATTACCTATTTCTCATACCTTGCGGAGTAGATGTCACATGGGAGAGGCCCGGGGGATGAGGGTACCGGGTGCCTGCTGGGTTGGCAGGTGCCACAGAGGGAGAGAGGACAGGCTTGTGTCAGTTCACATGGCCTGCTTTGCCCTTCTTTCCGGGATCAACTAGACGTGGTTCTGGAGTGTTCAACTCAGAGGACAGAGCTCCAGGGCCCGAGGAAAGGCACTTCCAAGAGTCAATGGGAGGAAGCCCAGGCTCCTCACACTCTGGATGGGTGAACAAGGCTGGCACCACCTTCTGTGGCCTTTGTCCTTGGAGCGGGAGTGGTGCTGCCCACGTGCCCACTGGAGTTGTATCCAAGAAGGCACTTCCAAGATCTTTTTAAATTCCTTATTTGGCTTTATTTAGTAACCCAGCCCCCACTGCAATTATATACCTTATTTTCTCCTATTCTTCCATTGCGTGTAGAGGGAGGAAAGTTGACCGGTTGTCCCACTGGGGCTGGGCCTCACCCCCTCCCTCTCTGGCAGGCATTCAGGATGGAGCTTGGATCTCTCCCTCCATCCCACAGCTCACAGAGCGTGAGTCCAAGCAGTTGGGACTATGGGAGAAAAGGCGCCTGTGACCCGTCCCCCCACGCGGTGTTCTCTGAGGACGGGGGAGAGGGATCTTCCAGGCCGCTCTGGCAGCCGGGCCAGCGTTTGTGGTAGGCGGTGTTTATGTGAACGCACAAATGTTTATGCGAGATTGCCAAGCGGTTATTTATGAGTCTCCCAGCCCTTCCCCAATAAAAGCTGTTCCCTCAATGTTCTGACAGGCCCCGCATCTGTAACTAATGTGTCACTCGCTCAGCTAATGCAGTTCACTTGTGTTTATTTTTGCACAAAAGCAATTTATCCAGCCACTTTGAAAAAACAGCCCTGTCAGGAGCCTTCTTTGGAGCGGAGTGTTTTTCCTCAAAAGAAACTCCAAATGGCTCGCAGCGCAGGGCAGGCTTCTGGGGGGCGTGCCTGACGGTGTCAGGGTCCCTCCTGGGTGTGAGAGCGTGCAGGGTGTCCGGGGGGCCCTGCTTTGTCTCTGAGCACAAGGATGTGTATCTTCGTGTCTGTCTGTCTGGGATTGGGGGGTTGAGTGCCCCTGAATCGGAGAGTTGTGCCTGGGTGTGTTTGGGTTACTTTTTCAAAAGGTATTGGGGGTGGGGCTGGATCTAACTTTGCATTCCTTCTGGTGGAGATAAATCAAAGTTGGGAAAGTAGGTTGTTGGCAGTTAAAGGGCCCGGAGGAGGATGTTTGAGGAAGGAGGGGAGCAGGGCGAAGGTGAAAGGGAGGATGACAGGCTGCAGGGCATTAGCCCTGGCCGCCGGGGCTGCGCCTGTGGAACTGCGGGGAGGCGCCCACACTGCACCCCTTCCCGCGGGGGTTCCTGTCATCATTCCCGCTCTGCTTTGCCTCGGAACTGGCAGTAAGCCCCTGGAGTGAAAGGCTGCTCCGCGGGCTCGTTTGGGGGTGCTGTAACGGAGGAGGGAGCCGGAGAAGTTATTTCCGCTGCACAGCCAGCTTTCTGGGAAAAGGAGCCAAGAAGTGGGGGAGCAGGAAGGCGGGAGGGGTGTGTCAGCAACCGGGCGGCCGGGCGTAGGCTGGGTGCCTGGGGTCTGCGAGTAGGAAAAAGGGGCACTAACTTGGGCAGGCAAGGGTCTGGTGGTCTCTGGTCCTAATCGCATCCCGTAGATGGCCACTCTGACCCTGGCCAGTCAGTGAACAAGCCTGGGCTGGGTAGGAGAGTCCAGAGGCTCTGTGCAGACCCCTCCCACTGCTGGAAAAGCCCCCAGGCCCAGGGCCGCCTGGCATGGAAGGCCGGCCCTGGCGGCAGATGTCTTTTTTGTCAGCAGCGATAGCATACTAGGGTAGTGGCTTCCTAAGCCACATGCCTGAGGACCCTCGGCTCTCATTAGCTACAACAAGGTGTCCTCTCACAGCTCCACAGATTTTCGCTGCCTTGTCTCAGTTTGCAGGAAATTAAGTGAACAGTTTGAAATGGTTTCATCTTGCATTTTCCTCCAACAACATTTCATTAAACCTTTGGTGTCAGCGAGTGATAAGCCAGTCAATATTTGTGTAAACACAGAGAAATAAACCATGGTGCTTTGCCTGAATGCTTGTTTTTGATGGATGTGGGCCGTTCCGATGGTGATTTTGTTTGGCATCCACAGTCTGGCCGTGCGGTGGGGTGGTGAGGGGATCTTTCTGTCTGGCTCAGGGCTTCACGGGCCAGGTAACATTCTCGGCCACTCCTTTGTCTCCCTGTGGCCTGAGTGAATTGGCGTAGGGGCCTGCTTTTCTTTTCGGCTGGGGTGTGTGCACACAGGAGGAAGGCCAGGAGCCAGAAGGATGTCGATCAGTTCTGTACTCTGGTTTCCAGCGAGGGAATTCAAACTGGGCAGAGTTGGGGGTGGGTGGGGAGGCATTTGAGAAGCTGGGGTTTGCTCTTTTGATCTAACACCCCCTCCGAGTGCTCTGTGTTCAGAGCTGGTCTCCAGCCCTTGCTCAGTGTCCTGGGGGGACATCTTCCCTTGGCCCCCACCCTTAGAACCCCTCCTTCCTTCTGCTTCTGCTTTCTTCTCTCCCTCTCGTCACCCTGGGACTTTACACTTCTTGCACTTGAATTTGTTCCTAGGCTGGTGGCCTTCCCTGTGTGGCGAGTGAGCTTCCCAGCCACCTGGAGCTCTTTGGGGCCAGGCTCAGGTCTCCAGTGTGGGGGCAAGTCCCAGCCATTCCTTCCCTCTCCTGTGGCACCGTGAATGGGGAGAAAGGGGGGTGCTTTGGATCTGGGGGTGGGGGCAGAAAGATCAAGGGGATGACCTTGGACTATGGAAAGAGGCTTAATTTAGAATCTAAAAAGAAAACTGCCTGCCTATAGCCCTTGCCAGGTTCAGCAATCAATCACTTCCCGTCCCTAACCAGCACAGCTGCCTATTAGGCTCACACAGCCTCTCCTCCCTCTTTGACTGTAGGTAGTAGGACAAAGCTGTGTGGCCTTGGGGTTGTCGCCACACCCAAGCTCTCTTTTCTATTTCAGGCTCTTACCTCCCACCTTGACTGCTGCAGGCCAGGGGATGGGCTGTCCCCCTGAACACACATGCCATGGAGCCTTAGTTCTCACTAGCACAATTGTTCTCAGGTCCTAAAATGAAGATTCATAAACTCCACTGCCCACAGGGACTCTGGAGGTGTAACATAAGCAGAGGGGAGGCAGGACCCAGGAAAGACGGTAACACAAACAGGGCCTCCAGGCTGGGGAGCAGTGAGGTAGGGGTGTGGGGGTGTGGGGGGGTGACAGCCCAGTGAAGCAGTTCTTCTGTTTTCAAATCTGGATTTCAAATCTCCTAAGGTTACGTGTTGGCAACAAATTCCAATTTAAAACAGGGTATGGGCCAAGCAAAACCTGTCTACTGGCCAGTAGCACTGGGTTTGCCCCCTGTTGCTGTGAAGTGTGGTAGAGCTTCGTTCTGGATGTTGAGTTGTGCACTGTGACGTCCAGGCCCTTGGCCCTGAACTAATTGTGAAACCTCTGTATCAGGTTCTATGAAAGCTCCCGCCCTGTGTGAAAAGTTGAACGTAGCCCATTTCCAGAGAGCCATATGCTTAGCCTAAATTGTCTGGAGGTAGCAGAGGTTTGCTTCTTCAGGGAGGCACACAGACCCCTGTTCTTCACTGAGCATTGTCCTGTTGAAGGCTCCTCTGGGCTTGGCCCCTGGGGAGGGCAAGGTAGTGACCATCCTGGGTCAGGACAACTTATCAAGGTAGATGATGGATGGAATGTCAGTGACAGCTTCTTGGTTTCTGGTTTGTGCCACGGAAGCATGTGGTGGCTCCCCAGAGAAGGGGAACATTAGAGAATCGCTGGGTTTAGGGGAAGATCCCGAAATCTCCAGGTTTTGCTATTTTTCCTAGGTTGGAAGGAGGGAAGGGCAGCTTTTGGCCTGAGACATGGCTTTGTGAGGGTGTAGCCTCCAGGTGGAGGGGGTGTCCTGGACTCAACCTCGCTCCCTAAGGACTACCTGGCAATGACCACCAAGCTCAGGAGGGACACTCACTTTGGTCCCAGGGTCACTGTGGCTTCTGGGATCATCTAGTGGCATGGAAAGAGATCTGTACTTCATTAGCATGTGACCTTGGGCAATGATGTCACCTCCTGGGTTTCGGTCTTTTGTTCAAAGCAGGGCCTGGTGAGTTGATCCCTAGCTCCCAAGCATCCTTCAAGTTCTCTGACAGTGACTCTGCTGTCGTTTAGTTTGATAGGTCTCTCAGATCAAAGATGAGACTGTTGCTTCATCACTGCTCCTTAAAGCACAGGCATGTGGTAGGTGCTTAATATGAGTTTGTGGAATAAATAAGACCAGATCCCTGCAGCAGGGAACTGGCCACAGGCACAGAGAACAAGCAGGCAGCAGCCCCCAGGAGGCTTGCTGGTCTTTCATTCAGGCTCCTAGTGGCAGGTGGGACTGAGGGTACTGCTGGGTGAGGGCCACTCAGGCCCCGAGGCTGGAGCCTGTCTCCCTGCCCAGCATCTTTCACATCCTGGCTGGTGGGTGCCATTGGCTAGACTGTTGGAGTCCCATCCCTAGCCCGGGCCCTGCTCTATTGTGCCCAATTGCTACACAGTGACTACCTTTCCAAGTCCTCTCATGTCTCTGAATGTTTAAAGTTTTTAAAATGCAAACCTTTGGCGATGTCATGGAAAGTAGCTGGGCTCTAGGCCAGGCCAGGCCAGGCCAGGCTGACGTGTTGGAGAGTGAGACTTCAACCAGGCCACGCCAATTTGCCAATTCTGCTGCAGGAGGCAAGATGACAGAGGGACCTCAGGCAGGAATCCTGGGGTACATTTCCTCACTCCAGCCTTGAGCACAGTGGGGGCTTCCTAGTCGCTTGCTCCCACCCCCACTGAGTGCCTGAGCCCTCTCCGGGTGCCTCACTGGCTCCTCCTGGCCTCATCCCTGCGTAATAATGGCCATGAAGAAGGGACCCAGGCTTGGCTGCCTGTGTTTTTCCCCCCATGGGTGTTCCTTGGGGACTTTGGGTCTGGGGGGTATTGGATGTGAAGCTGGAAACTTTTCTCTCACCCTCTACCCATTACAGGTTTCATTCTCCTAAAAATACTGTTGTTAGAAAGTAACTCAGATATACCAAAACAAATAGTGATATCATGAACACTCATGGAGCCACAAACCAGTTTCAGCAATAAAAGTACACTTTTTTTTTTTTTTTACTACATATGCAAGTTTTCTTGTAGTATTTACAGAATTCTGCACGCTTTGTACAAAGCATTGTTCTAACATGTATTCTTGTGCAATTCGTTTTTTCCTGTTAATACGTTTACGGGATTCTAGCATGTGGAAATCTGGCTCATTATTTTCAACACTGCATAGACTTCCACTGCATGACTGTGTTATTTCTCCAAGGAGGGCTCCTGGCAGCCCCCTGAGGGGTGGCTGTGCTTACTGAGAGGGCTCCTTTGTGCAGAGAGCACCCGTTCTGTGGATGCTCCCCACCTCCATCTCCCCCATCCCCATTTAGGGTGCAAGGGCCCTTCCCTCCCTCCCAGAACCATTGCTTCATGGAAGAGGAATTTGAGTGGATTTCAGGCAACCTTGTGTTTCCCATAAATCAACATTGAAAGTGAAATCCCAGCACAAGGGGCTGCAATTGCAACCAGCTGAGTGCAGAAGGGTGGGTTGATTTGAACCTGGCCTGGATGGAGGCGTCACATGCTCCACATGGACACGGATCTGACTGACAAGGAAGTGCCAGCGGGCCCTTCTCCAGCACCAAGGGGAGACACTTGGCACAGCCACGGCCCCTGGCTGAGCCCCTGCATTGGCCCTGGCCCGAGGCCCACTCTCCCCTCTGCCCTGACCACTCTTGCTTGGCCCAGTGGCCTCTAGGCTGGGCTGTAGTACCAGCTCTGGGAATAGGGAGATGTCCTGGGACCTGCTGGGGACAGCCTGTCCTGAGAGGCTTACATTTTATTTATTTATTTATTTATTTATTTATTTATTTATTTATTTATTTATTTATTTATATCTTATTTTATTATTTTATTTTATTATTTCAAAAATATATCTTTATTGATTTCAGAGAGAGGAAAGGAGAGGGAGAGAAAGAGAAACATCAATGATGAGAGTCATTGATCGGCTGCCTCCTGCACGCCCCCAACTGGGGATCGAGCCCACAACCCGGGCATGTGCCCTGACTGGGAATCGAACCCTGATCACCTGGATCCTAGGTCGACACTCAACTGTTGAGCCACGCCCGGCCAGGCTGAGGCTTACGTTTTAGACCCTAGGAGAGAGGCAGCGCTAGTTCTGACCTCAGCACTTGGCACCCACAGCACCCAGAGCTCCCGGGGCCCCATTATGACTTCCACGGACCTAGGCACTACTGCGTTTGTGAACCCTCCTTCCATAAAAAAATATTAAAAATTACATTTTATGAGTGCCTTGCTATGAAGACTGTGGTAGGCAGAATAATGGCCCCCAAAGATGTCTATGTCTTACTCTCTGGAATGTGTGAGTGTGTTACCTTACGACACACATGTGATGCAGCTGGAGATCTTGAGATGGGGGGTTATTCTGGATTACCCAGGTGGGCCCAATGTGATCACAGGGCCTTCGCGAGTGGAGGAGTGCGCACTCAGAGTCAGAGTGATGCCCTGCGAGGACTCAGCCCCCGGGCTGGCTCTGAAGGCGGAGGAGGGGACGAGGCACTGGGGAACGCCCTTGGCCTCTGGAAGCCGGAGGAGGCCTTGGAACAGTCTCGCAGAGCCTCCCGAAGTAGCAGGTTCCTCCTGACACCTTGATTTTAGCCAAGTAAGATGCATTTTGGACTTCAGACCTCCAGACCTGTAAAATGATATATGTGATGTTTTAAGTCACTATATTTGCAATAATTTGTTACAGGAGCAACAGGAATATAAGAGAGAGCCAGAAAGCCCTCAGAATAGTCCAGACCCCAGCACCCAACACCCATAGCACCTGGAGGTCCCAGGGCCTACACATTTTTGTTTTTGTGGACTCTTCCTCCATAAAAAAAAAAAAAAAAAAAAATTAAAAATTAGGCTTTATGAATGTGCTGGTATAAAGATGAATATTATCCAGGCTGGATTAATTACATTTTCATTATTATTATTATATTTGTGGGTTTTTTTCTGATTTTACAAGAAATGAAAATATTTTCTGGGACTTATAAAAGAATTGTAGGCTCTGGCCCCTGTGCCTCCTGGGGCTGATAGAGGCATCTGGCCTGGGGGCTGCCAGGGAGCCTCCAACATCCTAACCTTTGTGAAGACTGTGACTCTCTCCTTAAAGACCCCTTCCCTGCCTGATTGGTGGGGGGTGTAGGTGTGACCTCCCTGGGGAGTGGGCGTGGCTTCCTTAGCCCCACTCTCCTCAGCCTTCTTCCCTTGTCTTGCCCTTGGGTGCTACCTGAACAGAGGGCTCTGAGTGTTTGGCCCGCTTGTGGAGGCAGAGGGGAGCCTGAGTTGATCTGACCTCAGTTGTCTACTGGTCAATTGATTTGAGTTGTCCCAGCTCAGGGGGCCTTTGTTTGGTGTTGAGCGGGTGGTGGGGAGCCGTCCTCCGTGTTTTCATGATTGTTAGAGGACTGTGGCCTGTGGTGGGAACCCACTCTGGTGCTTGTCCAGGATGGAGGTGTGGTGCTTCTGAGTACAGGGGAAGGGTTTGTTCACGTGCATTTTCAGAGCCATCGATTTCTCCATCCCAAGGAGTTTGTTTTGAGGGAGGCCCTGGGTCTGTCTTGGAGCTGGGGGAAACGGACAATTACAGTGACTCAGGAAGGGGCTGTATTAGTGAGCTCAGGCTACCACAACAAAGCAGCACTGACTGGGTGGCTTAGACAACAGAAATGACATGTATTTCCTCATGGTTCTGGAGGCTGGAAGTCCAAGGTCAAGGTGCCAACAGAGCTGGCTTCCTCTGAGGCCTCTCTCCTTGGCTTGCAGGTGGCACCTCTTGCTGTGTCTTCACACAGTCCTCCTTCTGTGCATGCAATCCTGGTGTTTCTCTGTGTATAAATCTCCACTTCTAATAAGGACACTAGTCAGATTGGATTAGGGCCCACCCTCATTTCACCTTAATCATCTCTTTAAAGACGCTATCTCCAAATACAGCCACATTCTGAGGTGCTAGGGGTTAGGGCTTCGATGTGTGAACTTTAGGGGGACACAATTCAGTCCATACAGGGTGATGGAGGCCACCACAGGGTTGCACAAGGGCACCACACCTAAGGGGGCACTATTCATATCACAGACACTTTTATTATTTGGAAAGCTTTTTCATATTTTTATAATAATTTTGTTCACTCCAAAGGTGGGCAATTTGTATATTTCTTATGGCAAATTTCTGTAGATGGCTATAAAGTGCTTATTATAACACTATCAGGAATTGATAATTTCCTGACCAATGGAAAGAAAGTATATTGAGAAAGGAACATCTTTTTCTGCACAGGTATATTTTTAAACAGGCAGTGTGTGGGCCCCCTGATGGTCCAAGGCTCTGGGCTGGCTTGGAGGAGGCCAGTGACCTCAGCCATATTGACCTAGTCTGAGCAGGGTCATATGACTGTCACAGTTGCATGGACTAAGTTTAAGGAGGGAGGTCATATAATTCCAACAGCCTTATAGACTGGGCTGGTCATATGACTGCTGCTTGCTCTTGCAGTGACTATGTTCCTTCAAACATTGATGGAATCTATTTTCAAAACCTGCCCAGTCTATGGAGGAAATATGAGGGGTGGCCTTAAACTATATCTGCTCTGACCACCTGGAAATAGTCTGGGAGCCCTGTAGCCAAAGTCTTCACTGCCCCTAGGCTTCTGGAACCTTCCTGCCTCTGCTACAGAGCTCCATCTTACTGCCCATCTCTTGATCTGTGAACAGGACCTGACATCCCCAAATTCAGGGGCTGGCTAGTGCAAGGGAGGTTGGGAGAAGAGGACTGTCTACCTCTAGATGGGCTGAAATGGCAGCCCGGGGGGGGTGTGCTTACCAGTGTAGGTGTGTATGTATGTTCGTGTGCACACATCTCTCTGTGTTCACACGTGTGCTTTTGTCTCTTCATGTGTACATACATGCACATTCATGTGCATTAACATGTGTGTTTGTGTCTGAGAACCTGTGCATGCCCACGTGTGTTTGCAGGTGCATGCATGTATATTTATGCATGTACATGGGTGTTTGCACACATGTGCATGTTTATATCTCTGTGTTCCTGTGCGTCTCTGTCTGTGTCTACACACATGTGTGCCCTCCAGATGTATGGCAAGAGGTACTCTAGGCAAGGGGAAGCTGAGGGTGGAGCCTTAGGACCTGTCTCAGGTTTCCAAATGGCCCCACATGTGACCCTTCACTCTCCCTTGTGGCTGTTGAGGTCTTTGCTCTCAGAGGCCAGAGAACTTTCCTTTGGAACCAAGTGGGCCTCACAGCCTGGGGAGGGCGGAAAGCTACTTCCAAAAGCAAACAGGGTCATCGTCATGCTGGGGGAGCCTGGAGCCGCCGAACCTTGTTTAATTCTGAAGGAATGTGTGCAGGTTCCCGCCGAGCAGAGCAGGCCCCAGCCTGACTGGGAGCTGAGGAGTACCCGGCCAGCGATGAGATGGGGGCATGACTGGGTGGGAACGAACTGCTCCAGGGACAGACAATCACACAAACTTGTGTGGCTAGAGTAGGCTAGGGGTGAGAGAGCCCCTGGTGCCTTCCTTAGGTGTGCCCAGCTCTGTGCTAGAGGAGGACAAGCTGGGGAGAGGAGGTGGCCCAGTTCTCACCCTGAGGGAGCTTGGCATCTAGCAGGGGAGAGCAAATTCTCCAGCAGGGGACAGGACAAGATGGTGCATCATGGTGGAGGGGGGGCAGGATATGGCACAGAGGGGGAGGCAGAGAGGAGTGATCCCTGGGGACTGTGGTCATCAGGGAAGGCTGCTTGGAGGAGGTGGAGTTTAGCGGGCCCTGAATGGATGGGGAGGGTTGGAGGCAAAGAGAATATTGCAGGAGGAGGACAGGGCTTTGCAAAAGATGCAGAGATGGGCAAGGGCTAGGCCTTTGTGGAATGACGATGCTCACACTGGTCCAGGGGAGCTTGGGGAGAACAGGGCGATGAAGCAAGGAAGTCAGCTCCTGTCCGTTAAGAGAGCTCTGAACGCCAGCATGAGCCCACCCTTAGGCAATGGGGAGCTGCTGAAGATTCTTGAGAGGGGGACTGACCCGATGAAAGTGGGGGTTTTAGGAAGAGAGACTGGCCAGATGATCAAGTCATGTGGTGGATGGAGACGGACGATATGAGAGCAGAAGACAGTGGAGCCCGGGGATGTTTAGGGTGAAGAAGTTTAGGGCTATGAGTGAGTAAATGGCATCCTGGGGAGCCAGGATGGCAGAACTGAATCCACTTCACATTTTGCGAAACTTGGATACTCTTCAGGTCTTGTTTCTGTGTTTGGGTCCCCAGACCCGGGAACATCGTGTTAGCCTCAGACAGCCCCTCACCCACAGGTCAGTGGAACCAAATGGGCCTGGGAGACAAAGGCCAGGCCCTAACCCAGCCCAGGACCCAGTCCCTCCTTTGCCGTTCTGCCCAGAGAGGCCCTGGCTTCTGCAGTGGGCCTCTGGGTATCTCCAGCCTCCAATGGCACCAAAACTCAGCATTTGTCCCTGGGGGCAGTGTCATCCCAGGAGGCAGAGGCAGGAGACCAGTCTAGGTGAGTGTGTGAATGCCAGTGTGGCCAAGACTGGGCTTGAGCATGAGTGTGATCTCTGTCCAGTCTTTGTGAAGGAACGTGGGACATCGCCCAGCCCAGGGTGCCCACAGTGTGGCTTGTGTGTGTACAGCCCAGCATAGGTGGGCACACGGCCTGGCCCGTAGTGAGTATCTATGCTTGTTGAGCGAATAAGTGTTACTGTGAGCACAGCTCAGGCTCCTAGTGCAGAGAGAACTCCAGAAAAGGCGGCATAGCCAGCTGAGACTGTCCCCCCGGAGGATTGTGTTAGCTGCCTGGGCCTCCTCAGTGAATACTGGCTCAGCCTAACCCCCTCCCCCTGGCCCCCAATGCACACACATTTACCCAGTGCAGGCTCAAAGGTGCCTGGTTGGGGTCGAGGCTATGACTCCACCTCGTCCCTCAACACTGCGCCCCGGCCTCTGCAGGCTGGAACCGTGGCCTCCTGCACCCATTCTGAACCCAGTGCTTCCTGCAATTGTGCAGTAAGGCAGAGAGAACACCCTGGAAAACGGCCCTGGCCTGGAAATAGGGGCAGTTCCTGCCCTTAGGAAGGTCCTGGGATGATGGGGGCAGGAGTCCAGCCTTTTCTCAAGTCTGGCTGAGGAGACCTAGTCTTCCCTTGGGGAGAGGAAGAAGATTTCAGTCTTGAGAGGCAGGGTCATAGTGGGCTCGAATTCTTCTGATCCAGGAAGGGTGAACCTCTCCGGCAGGCCTGATGACAGGATCCCTGGAGACCTGCTGTGCGTGCAGGAGCCTGAGGCCTGCTGAACCAGGAGGGCCAGAGCCGGGCTCCTACACTCCTGGGCCCTGGCCTGCCACATGGGCCAGGCTCAGGGGTTCCTCAGCCAGGGTTCCCTGGATTGATGGCCTGCTTGGCCTCTGGTGCCCACCCCTTCCATAAAGGAGTTTCCAGAGCCAGCTGTCCTTTCCCTGAGGCATCCCAGTGGCCCTGGAGGAAATGGAGGTGGCATTGGCATTTGACACGAGCACTTAGCATCTTGTCAGGCCCAGTCAAGCTTGAGCTCTGCAGGCAGGCCTGCCTGAGCAGGCTGGCGGTGCTGTGGGGAGGAAAGCTGGCCCTGCCCTCCCTCCTAATTCCCCCCTCCCTGTCCCCTTCCTCAGCCTCCCTCTCCATTCCCCTACCCCCTGCCTCTCCCTCCCTCCCAGGTTCCCTTGGAAGCCCGTGGTATATGGCCCATATTTTTCCAGGTTCTAGCTGCTTTCCGGCCCCGTCAGGGAATCTGAGCTCTTTTCTTTCCTGGGTGCTGAATGGCCAGGTGCAGATGCTCAAGTCCCTGCAGAACTCATCACCTGGGGTCCCTTCCTGCTTGTGATTGCTTCAACTAGAAGTGGAGTCAATGCCACACGTGCTCCACCACGTGGGAGCCTGAGCAAAGAAAAATCAGTGTTACGGATCCTACCTTTATTTCAAAATTTGATATTTAAGCCATCCATCCTGGATATTTTGCATTAGTTTTGATTTTTAAAAATATTGTATTAAAATATAATTTGCCTTGCCTACAGAGGGTTTTTTTTTTGTTTGTTGTTTTTTTTTTGGTGTGTGTGTGGGGGGTCCTTTAAATTTTACCTGAGGCAGACATGGAGAGAAAGGGTCCCCTGGCTTGCCCTAGGATTGGAGGTTGGTTGGAAATATTCCCTACAGGAGCGGTTTTGGAGTCTGCTCCATGTGGGTCTGTGTGGGGGGCAGGGAAGGAGGGAGAGAAAACATGAGTTTCAGAGTTTTTCTAGTGTTTCCTGGAGCTGAGGGGCTGGGCCTGGAGGAGGGGGCTGGGCCGAGGGTTTAGCCAAGCAGGAGAGCGATGCTGGAAGGTGGAAAGAGCAGCGGGGAGCAGAGCAGGGATGGAGGAAGAGAAAAGTGGTCTGTAAAACAAAGAGAAAAGAATTCCTTCCTGGGGAGGGGGGCTTGTGGGAAAACGGGAAAGCCGGGAGGCTTTGAAAGGGGCAGATGGCAGAGCCACAGTGAACTGCCAAGCCCCCCGCACCCCGACTCCAGTGGGGCCCCCTCCACCCACACGTGCCTGTACGGGTGTTGTTTTGGAGGGAGACCGAGGGCTTCCGGGAGTGGAGCCTGCCCGTGGGGGAGCGGGGCTGGAACGTGGGGCAGGGATGCCACCTGCCCATGAACTATCCAGTGGGAGCTCTACTCAGGCAAAGACGTGCGGGGAAAGCGTAAGGACAGGCTCTGGGCCAGATCTCCCGCGTCTCCTCGAAGGGCAGGCTCCTCCTCGCTGCATCTACATCTTGTGAGTTTGAGAGTTCCCAGCGCCCTGGCTTGCTGCCCACTTTCTGAGAACTTCGAACATTTTCTTCCTCATTAGCTCCTTCTCAGGAGGTCAACAGGCACGAGTGGGGAGCCACAGCTGTGGTGAGGGGACGGAGCAGCTGGCCTGGGGCCTGGAGGGACGTGTGCTGCTGTGATTCCTGTCTCCAAGGGCCCAGCCTGTGTCCTCAGCTCCTGGCCCTGCAGGGCCGTGCACACAGACGCATTCTCAGGGCCAGGGTGGGTGTGAGAGGCTCAAGGACGCTGGGCCTCCGCAGTCCACTCCCTCCTCCCTCTGTCCTTGTCTAGGAAGGAGTGGAGCCTCTCTTTGGAAGGTGTCCGGGGGACGGGGAGCCACACAGCTCCCAGCTCACCAGCTAAACAGAGATCGCCTGTGCTGACTCTACGAAGGCTGAAGGCTGGTTAATGGAGAAAGGAGGGAGCTTAACTCCCATTCCCTCTGGCTGGGGTCTGTGGTCACCATCCAAGCCACCAACCCTGCCCCTTACCCTGAAGGCTCCACTCTCGCCCTCCGGCTGGGGGCTCCTTCCTGGCTCTGCCAGAGGTAGAGGGAGGACCCCCTTTTTCCCTCCACCCTGTAACCACCCTGATTGTTGGGGTTCAGCCAAGGAGCTTGCCTCCTGCGGGCTGCAAGTTTAGGCACATGCTCCGTCTCTGGTCCACAAACTTCCTGTCTTTTGTTTATGCTAATGTTTCCCTGGTTATAAAGCTCATTTATGCTAATTGTAGGAAACATGGAAAATTCAGAAAGCGTCTAGTATAGGGTCTAAGACCGGCACTTGGAGATCAACACCACTGCCCATTTGAAACGCCCACAATGTTTGAGTTCCCCCCGCTGGTCATGGGCGCCCTGTCCTTGTAACTGCGCTTTCCTGCCCCTTTTCCTGTTCCACGGCAGTCACCTTTTGCACCTTTCATGGCTGGGGAGCTGAAGCAGAAAGGTGGCACTTGTTTACATGTGTGCCCTGCATCGTCCCAGGAGGTGACTGGGTCTTCACCCCGGGCCTCCTGAGTGCGCTGTCCCAGCAGCTTCTCGCACCCGCATCCCGGGACCCACTGCATGAGCTGGGGCAGCGAGCCCCCTGCAGGAGCCCACTCCTTGGTCAGCCCCCTGCCTGCACACCGGCGTCCCTGTGTGGCTGGCTCTGAGCTTGGTTCACTTCCCTTGGAGGAGGCTCTGCTGTGCAAACGTAAATGTTCCTGCCGGGGGCAGGAGGAGGGGGCAGATTTCCACGGCATGCCTCCTGGAAACCACATCAAATGGAGCAGCTAGGAATTAATAAATAAATTTAGCAGACAAGTCAATTACCCTCCCCCTGTGTCCCTGTCCCTGGGGGCAAACAGCGGCATGTGGTTCCCAGCCTGAGCACGCCTTCCCAGGGGCAGGCCCAGCCAGAGCTGCAGCTGGCTTCTGTCAGATTAGCTGGGCGAGATGTGACAGGCCCCTGTCCTCTGGGGAAATGGCTCCCTTCCTGGGAGGTGGTGAGGACATTCCCAGGTTGTTCTGTTCCTGCCCTCTCCCTGCACCTCCCTGTCTCACTCTCCCCTCGCGGGTGTCCGTATCACCCCTCCACACCACAGTCTCCTGCTCAGCCGGCCACAGGCCCACGGCCCACGTCACAGCTGTCAGGTGACGTTGCCACGGCTGCTGAAGGTGCCTGTTAAGTGCATATACTGTGTGTGCATGGGGGGGCTCCCTTGTTAGTCTCTTCCAGACACATTAGCACTATTATTATTATTTTAAAAATCAGACTACTTGTTGCCTTAGAAAACACTATTTACTCAGCAAATGTTTTTAGGTGCCTGCTTTGTGGCAGAGTTTTTGCTAGGTCAGGAGATGCAGAGAAAAGAGACCTTTTCCTAAGAGACACGCCTTTGTCCTCTATGAGCTTATATTTGTGTGGGGACGTCAGACACCACACAGACAATTACCATTACACGCGGGGCACTCTGGGAGGGAAAGTGAAGGGCACCGGCCTTGAGGGCTCTCGGGGATTCCTGAGTAGATGATGCCTGGGCTGCCCTGAGAGGTGAGTTGTGACTGAAGGCAGAGGATGGGGAGTGCTGTTCCAGATGGAGGGAACAGCACTGCAGAGTCTTAGGAGCCGGGAGGGCTAAGAGCTGCATCACAGTGTGGAGGGGGCAGGGGTGCGAGAAGAGGCTGGAGGGGCCACAGAGGCTGGTACACTTGTGGCCTTGAGATCTATCTGTCTATTTACTTCTGTTACCAAGGTTGGATGTGGGGGCTTGTGAAGTTCTGTCTTCAAGTCTTTTTATTTTGTTTTTAATTTTCTGTGTCTGTTGGGTAAATGTGTGTTGTTTTTTCTAGTTAGAGACAAAATTCTACAGAACTTATCAGACTAAAAATAAAACGCAGGGTTCTTAGAAATCTCAGCATCACGGGAAAATTAGTCTGCCCTTGAATTAGCCACCACTGAATTTTCTATGGTTGCATTATGTAGGCATCGAGGATTCTCAGGTTTTAGTCTGTATGTAGGTCACTTGGGAAATTTATTTAAAATGTGGGTGTTTTGAATACACCTGGTACTGGAGGTTCTGGCTGAGTGTGGCTCAGTGATGTGCACTTTAAAGAGGCTTCATGCAAATCAGACGCGATCCTGCTTCGGAAAAACGTTCCTAGAGCCTGTTTCTCCCTCAGGAATTTGCTTGCAGCTCAGGAAGCTGCCACAAGATGGCAGCGGTGCTTCGTGACAGAGCGAAGCAAAGCCTCCATAGGGCCGGGGCTGCACACAGGGCTTTACGGCAAGAGCGTGTGGAAAACAGATAACGATTTTAGACAATTTCTAACATTACTGGTCGTGCAATCTAAAATTTCAGAGCTTAATTTTAAATTCAAATATACCTTTCAAACATTAGAGCTGAACTTTCCAATACTGTGGCCACTGGCCAGGTGGCTTTTGAGCACTTGAAATGTCCTTAGTCTGAATCGAGATGTGCTGAACATGGAACAAACACACCGAATTTTGAAGACAAAAAAAAGTAGAATATTTTATTATAAATTTTATCATGATTACATGTTGAAATTAAAATACTTTGAGTTTAAAAAAATTTTTATTATTAAAATGAACTTTTACCTATTCCTTTTTACTTTTTAAAAGTGAACAAGAGGAAATGGTAAAATTACATACATAGCATGCATTCTACTTCCATTGGGCAGCATGGCAACAGACATCACCTAAATCAATTTCTTCATTTTGAAAGTGAGGGAATTGATGCCTCAAGCTTGATGGAAAGGGGCCAGACTTGAAGTCAAAAGACCTCCATTGAAGTTCCAGTCCAAACACTCTTAGCATATGGCTTTGGGCATGTTGTGTACCTTCACTTAGCCTCCATTTCATCATCTGTAAAGAAAAAAGGCATAATTACAGCAGCCCTGCTTACTTAAAAGAGTTATTTAAAAGACCAAGTGAGATAATGCGGCTGAAGGAGCTTGTGTAAACTCTGAAGCATCACAAAGAGGTCAAATGACTATTGTGGTTACTGATAACCACTAGAACCCAGGTCAAACAGCCTCACAATTCATTAAAGCTCTCAATGTGGGAAGGTCACTGGAACGGGCACTTCCAGGCTCTTAGGAGGGTGCAGCTGAGCTAAGGAGTTACTACGGACATGAGTGAAGCGTAAAATGACAATACATGGTTAGAACAGTGATTGAAGTCATGGAAAACTCGTCACAAGGCATAGGTGGTTAACAGTGAGAGCCCTTTCTTTTTCTTTTAAAAAATATGCATTTATTGAGCTGAGACAGTAGGATCGAAAGGCTGGAGTGGGGAAGGAGAGAGTAACAAAAATGAATAACATGTTGTCTCCCTGAGGGGAGAGGAACAGACACAAATGATATGGAAGAGTAAAGGCTGAGAGTGGAAGCTGCCAGCCGCAGGACCTCTAATGGGAGCACTGGCAGTAGGAATGAGTGACAGTAGCTGCCCATTTCCCGACCAACTCTCCCCTCCCCTCTTCTTCCTTACTATGCAGAACCTTGACTTGGTTGGGGATGGCAGTTTGCCCAACTAAAAATGCTACAATTCGCAGCCTCATTTGAAGCTAAGGGTGACCATATAATGCCAATTCTGGACAATGCGATATAAGCAGAAGTTGGACTGGGCTTCCACGAAAGTGCCTTAAAAACAGAGGGGAGGGGAGGGGAGGGGGCATTCAGCCAGCACACACACAAAAGCTCTTGGCCTTCCCTGTTGCTTGGACTGTGGGTGTGATGCTGGTGATTCCAGTAACCGTTTGTGATTGTGAGTTTAAAAGTCACACTCTACAACAGCAGAAGAGAAAGCTAGAATGGGACCTGGACAACATTGTGGAAATGGTAGGCTGCCCTGAATTTCCAACCTTGGATCTTCCCATTATGTGATAAAAAAATCCCCAGTTTGTTTAGGCCGCTGTTATTTGGGTTTCTGCTCTACGCAGCCAGCCCGATTCCTGAATGACACCAAGCATATTAGTGCACATGTCAAGGCTCTTGAGTTTCATGTGCCTGTGGCAGGGAGCATGTTAGAAAATTTTATTGGGCTCTGGAGCCAGAAGGTCACGTGAGATGGACAGGATAGGGCCACTCTTAAGCTTTATGCGAGCAGGCTGGGTGTGGTGAAGTGTTCTTCCCCTCCTCAGGAGGACACAGACAGCCATAGCGCTAAGATTTCCCATGAAAGAGGAAGCAGGACACCACAAGGAGCAACATTTAAGAGAAGTGGATGTTTAGGTGCTGACTGGTACCAGCCTACCCTACTTCGTCTCTTCTGCATATAGGTCTAGGTGAGGTAAAGGGGAGTTAAGTGGTGAAATATATTGAGCTTGAACCAATTTATTTTTTAAATTGTGGTAAAAACGCACAACATAAAATTTACCATCGTAACCATTTGAACTGATTTCTTTTTTTTTAAAAAATATATCTTTATTGATTTCAGAGAGAGGAAGGGAGACGGAGAGAGAGATAGAAACATCAATGATGAGAGAGTCATTGATCAAGCCCACAACCCAGGCATGTGCCCTGACCGGGAATCGAACCCCGATCGCCTGGATCCTAGGCTGATGCTCAACTTCTGAGCCACGCCCGGCCGGGCGAACTGATTTCTTTTTAATGTCCCTGTTTCCATCATGTTTTCTTGCAGCTTCCACCTTAGAGACTGGCCATCGGGCATTGTGACAGGGCATTGTTGCCATCTTTGGGACTCTATACTGAGATGCTGGTATGGAAACCCAGGCGTTGTGGAAATAGAGGAATTGCTAACAGATCCTCCTCTAGCACTTTAAGGGCCAGGGCCAGGCTTGGTGGATTAGGTAACAATTTACCACTCCCCAGGTGGAGAGGGTTTGGTAACAACGAGGAGGAAGGGGAGGGCCGCTGCCTCCAGGTCCAGGGATGGTGCAGGAAGCATGGTAAGAATGGCAGGGGGTGAGGGGTGTGCTCTGATCTCTTCTACCCAGGCCCAAGTGCTGGTCTGGCTGAGGAGATGCTGAGGGTAGAGCAGCCTCACTTCACCTTTGGGGACTAGAGGAAGTCACCTTGATGTCTGCCCCGGCACCAGCCTGTGCGTGGCCATGTCAGAGTCAATGTGGCAGCACAGTGGGGTTAGGCAGAGTGGGCCCGGGGTCAGCCGTCTCCAGCTGCCCTGTGGATGGGCTCCAGAAATGTTCTTGTGAGCCAAAGGGAGACAGGAAATTAGCTGAGAGCGTGACTGGGAAGTTCACCAGAAGGGCTGTGGCAAGAGGGTTCCAGTGCCCCACAGCTGAGGGCCACAGGGCAGACCACCTGTGCTGGGCATCAGGTGAGAGGCACAATCAGACCTTAGGGAACCACGGGTAAGGTGAGGACTCTGCCCAAGACAAAGAAAGCCGGGCAGAACTCTCTAGCCATGGACTTCAGGCAAGTGGGCAAGAGACATGTCCGGCAGATCTGGAGGAGAACAAGGCTCTGTGTTAGTCAGCTTCTGCCAGGCGAGGCCACAATAACAAAAGGCCCCCACATATCTCCCTCTGAAAACAGCAGCTATTTCTCATTCATGTTCCGTGTTGGTGGCTGTGGTCAGCTGGGCTCTGCCCCACCGGTCTGCTCACTGTGGGACCCTGACTGAAGGCGCAGCCCCAGTGTAGGCCATGCCCTTCTCAGGGCAGGGAAACAGCGAGAGCTGGCGAAGCCGACATTGGCTCTCAACGCATCTGCTCTCACATGCCACTGGCCACACCAAGTCGCACAGGGGCCACATCAGTGGGGTGGGGAAGGGTACTCCTGCCACAGACGGCACTGCAAGGCGCCCGCTCGGAGCAGGACGGGGAGAGACGGGTTGTGGGTAAGAATAGAATCTACCACAGGACTGTGCCGCTTCTCCTCCAACATGAGCTCATATCAGTGGTCCCCTTCCCTCCCCTTGAGGGACATCTTGGAACAGAGTGGTAGGAGCCTGAAGGACTGAGGATTTACCTGCAGAGGCTGAGTCCCCGAAAGGACAGGTGGGTCAGTGACTCAGGTTCTGTTGTCAAAGCTGGACTAGATGTGGGACTAATGGCTGGTAAAGACCAGCTCATCAGAACAGGAGAGAAGCTGGTGTGTCTTCTGGTCACCTGCGCGTGAGTGACTTCGGCTCCCTGCTATAGCAGTGCAGCCCCAGAGAACTGCCCTGGGGCTCACTGTCCCCCCCTCCCCGCCCCCGGGAGTGCAAACACAGCCATTCACAGACTACTCGGTGCAGGAGGTGTTTTCCCCAAGCTAATAGGATCAACCTGTTCTTTACCCCAAACCTGTTTTTAAAAGGACTTTCCTGGTGTGTTTTTTTTCTTTCCTTAATTGCAGAATATTTTTATAACATACTTTGAACAGAATAAACAGAACCTGGCGAAACAGTCATTAAAGAGCTATAAAACGCTTTCCTCACATTTGCCCTCTTTTCTTTCTTCCTTTCAGATGGGCTGGGCTTAGTTGGGGCTGGGTGGGTGAACCTAAGTGAATGAGCTGCGAATTAGTGAGGGGACATCTGACAAGGTGCCCAGAGTCCACCCGACATCTAAAGGTGCTGGGACACCCCTCCCCACCCATCCCTTCAGGCAAATTCTTGCTCAGCCACATTTCATTAATTTATAGGCTTCAGAGCACTCAGTTCTCAGGTCCTGGGGCCATGGGCTGAGCTGATTTTACAACAGGTGCAGGTGGCCTCTCTTCCCATCACATCAGCCCCACCTCGTCACCCTCACCCCCCTTTCAAGGTGCCTAAGTATTGCGCCATTAGAACCCCATGCCTTTGGGCCTCACATTGGTACTGGAAAGGTCCCTCCTTAGGCCCTGAGGACCTTGGCATAACGAGCCCCTTGTGACAAGAGTCAGGGCTGCAAGAAGGTATTGGGGGCTTTGGAGAAGCAGGAGAGGTTCTTGGACGTGGGACAAAGAGGGGATGAGAGAGTGACCCAGGTGGGAGACCAACTCTGACAACTGCTGCTTTGGTCTCTCTCTGGCCTCAACCACCCCCTAGAGTTGCAGCAGAAAAGAGAGCAGCCAAGAACGGGCACACGGATGAATCAGTCTGGCTTGTGTCCCTGGGGGGGAGGGTGACAGGAATGGGAGCACCTGGGGGACAAGCTGAGTCTCCTTCCTCCCACCTGGGTCCCTGTGGAAGGCAGGAGTCTGAGTGGTCCCACACTGCCCTGCCCCCATAAGGTGTCTCTGTTGGGGTTGGGTAGTCAGGGAGGAGGGCCCTGGTCTGAGGCCTGGGCATCTCTGGGGGTGTGAGGGGGTGGGGTGTTGAGAAGGAGCTCTTCCCTGTTCTCAGGTGGCCTCACACTCAGACCCTCAGGGTGCAGAACTGAAAGGAAAGCGCCTGAGGCCTGGACACACCACTTCGACCATCTCCTGCGTGATGTCCTACGAGGTTTTATCAAGGTGAGCACTGGACACTCTGCTGGAACTTTCCCCTGAGCCCTGGGTGGCCGACAAAATCATTTACTCTGAGGAATCATGACTGATAATGGTTGGAGGTGTATCCTTGCTCAGAAGCCTCTGCCCTGTAATAAAGAGAAAAGACCCACTAGGAGCTGGATGACCAGTGGAAGGGGGAAGAGAGAGAGAGCTGGAGGCAGGAGCCTTTCTGCTCACGCCCATCACAAAGGCACTAGTCAGCCCCCGTATCCGTAGAATATGCTGGGACTTGCAAAGCTATTTTCCACATGGTAGGTGATTTAATCCCCCTGTCAACTGATAGAGGGAGGCAGGGGAAGGGCTATTATCACCCCTGGCAAACGAAGAAACCGAGGCCCAGAGAGATCAAGGATGTGCCCAAGGCCACACAGCCAGGTGGTGGCAGGGCTGGGACAGGGAGTCGACCCTTTTCACTCTAAGCCAGGTCTTTTCCGTGATGCTGGACACAGAGACACGACCTGGGCACAGGAGAGAGGACAAGGCAAAGCCAAGAGGGGCGCTGGAGCTGGTGGAGAAGGTGGGAGACTTGGAATAAGAGGACCTGCCTTAGGGTCCAAACTTCGCCCCTTTCTCAGAGCCTCAGTTTCCTCACCAGTAAAGTGGGGACAGCACGCCTTTCCGCTCACTTAACAGGGTCATTGTGAGGCTCAGAACTGAGATAATGTGATTGAAGAATAGTTGCAAACTGCGCAGGCTGCCCACACTCGATTCCAGGAAGGAGGGCTGGATTCTTCCCACTATTCACACCCTTCCTTTGGGGGAGGCGGCAGGCTCAGAAATAGCCTTCACTCTGTCTTCCCCTTTCCCCTGGGATCGGGCTGAGTGTTTTCTTCTTGAAAAACAAAAAATCAAAGCAGTTGCAGAGAAACCAAAAGCTCATTTCTGCTTCCCCTCGGCTGCCCTCTGCTCTCTGGGGCCAAGAGGAGAGAATGTAGCCCCAGGCCTGGATTCGGCTGGGGCCTTCCAGAGTCCTCCCCGCCCATCAGGGGCCACCAGGAGAGACCTGGACAGCGTTTGTCACCTGTCCAGAGGCCAGCATTGGTACCACTCTGAGGTGTGGGACCCTGGGCTTCCGCGAGAGATGGAGCAGGGAGGAGAGGGCACGAGCTCTTTCAGGCCAGGCTGTCACTGCCTGGGAGCACCAGAAAACCACTTGGATACACCTGAGAAACTCATCTGTCCTCTTACCCAGAAATAATTGTTCATCTCGACTGATACCTTTCTGGCCATTTGCAAAGTGAAGTTCAGAATCCTGTGAGTCTGTTTTTTCCCTTCTAATGATCAGCAGATGAGTTTCCAGGGTGTGTTTATCTTTGTCTAGAAAGAGAGAGAGACCAGTTTCAGAGGGGAAACAAGACCCGCAGCACACGTGTTGTGTGGCACAGCCGGGAGCGGGCCCGGTTCTGGTCCTCTGCCCCAAGCTGGTGGCAGCAGGCCCATCTTCCCACGCCGGACCCAGGGTCTTCACCTGAGACGGTAGGAGAGCCCACCGACTCATCTGTGTCTCCTCAAATGTGTCTGAGGGCGTCTTCACTCAGAACTAGGTAATGGCAGCAAACGGGATTTGCGAAGGAGAACCTAACCTGTAGTCCAGGTGAACTGTATTTTGTTTTCTTAAACAGGCACAGTCCTATCCGCAGCAGCCTCAGACAATATAAGTCATGTGTCTGGTGTTAATTACCATTTCCTCTTCACCAGCGGGGGAGGAAGGAATGTTCCGTTCGTGTTCTAGCCCAGGTTTCTGACAGTGTCCAAGTTCTGCCATTTCTCCTGACCGCCCCCTTGTTCCAATCACTTGGAGCCCCACGTGGTCCATGCCAGCCGCCCCCTTTCATCTTGCAGCGTAGGAATCCTTCGTTTCCCTAATTTCCCAAGGTTAGGGTTAGAGTACTGGGTTCAGCAGGCATGTTTTCATAGCTCTCTTTCTTTGCTGTTTCCTGGACCACAGCTTGTCTGGAGCCTAGACGCACAGTGGGCGGGGCTCTTGGCCTGCACATTCTGCTAAACCAGCCGGCTGTGCCAAGGGCCTTCTTTCTGCCACCGCTGTGGTAGGTGCTGTTATATGGGCAGCCTTGGATTTTGATATGAAAGGCACAACTTCTGAATGTTACATCCAAGGGTTTTCCTCTGTTTTATAATAACAACATTTTCTAAACTAATTGCTGAACGGCTGTTTACCACCAGCTATCTGTGCACACCCACGCGTGTCGCTGTAACGCACTCGCCCGAAGGCCAGGTATGAGGTGACCCTGCAGGCCACAGACTTCCGCTAGTGTGTGCTGTAGGGCTGGGTAGGGGTTACCAGAAAGGATGCGGGAAGGCTCACCATGTACTTAGGGGTTTTAGTGAGAGGCTTGGGAATCCGTTTGGGGTATCGGGAAGAGTCTGGCAAACCCATCACTGCCTGATAGGCGAGGGGCAAGAACCCACTGAGGCAGAACCCAGGGTTCATTCCATTCAGTTCATTAGATGAGCATTTACTGAGCACTTGCTGCAAACCAGACACTCTCCTAAGTGCTGCTTATGCAACAATGAACAAGACGGGCAAGTGCCACTGCTCTCATGCAGCTGGATTTCCAGGCTGCGTGTGGCTCCATTCACTGGCTTTGGCTTCAGGCGTCGAGGTCCTAACCTCAGCTTTAGGGTCCGTTGTATGGGGTCCCCCCCCGGCGTGTCCCACCCCTTCTACACACTCTGGAGTCATTATCCTGCTCTTTACGGATCAGACCCACGGCTCCCCTTGGGAAAAACCCCAAGTTCTGGTGGGCACCCCCTAAGAGCGCCCTCTGGGAGAGGCCTCTGGGTCTGAGGTCACAGGGGCATCCCTGCCTACCCACCTCTCAGGTTTCTTCCCATTCCTCTCCGGGAAGCTGACTGGAGGAGGAGGCGGGTCATGATTACAAAGGGCCTGGAGGGGGCTTCTGGGACACTGCTCCGTTTATTTATCCGCTGAGTGCTTGTCATGTGCCACAGCCCCTTTGTGAAATTAATTAAACTTACATTTAAAAAATTTTTAAAGAGAATGAATGGAGATAGCAAGTATAGATAACTCTTTCCAGAAAGTTTGCTCTGAGGGAAAAATGAGAGGGGAGTGGTCAAGAGTGTTATTTTTCCTTTTCAAAATTAAAAAAGAAAATTAGGACATGTTTGGATGTTGATGAGAATTTCCAATAAAGCGGGGAGAACTGGTGATGCTTGAGGGAGAGGCAAGAACCGCTGGAGCGACACCCAGGAGCAGGGGAGGGGTGAGATGTACAGGAATGAGGGGCAGGCCTCGGGCATCCACCAGGCGAGCAGACAGCATGGGGGGCACTGACGGGCACCTTTTTCCTGTTGCTCGGCCCCCTGTTCGGTGCCTGCTCCCACTCTCTCGTTCCTAATGTAGTTCATGGATTAAGTCAATTCTGTTTCCTGAAAGGTAGACAGGAGCTTGAAGGCAGGCGCTGGGAGCCAGGCCCGTGACCTCTTGGGGAGGCGCTGGAGCCGCCTGTGGCCGGCAGGAGGCGGAGGTCCCAGCCTGAAACAGGCCTTGGGGGGGTTTCTGTGGATTTCTGCCATCGGATGATGCTCCTGTTCTGATTGGCTGGCTGTGGGTAAATCGGGGGCCGGTCACCCAGCACTGGCTCCCTGCTCCTCTGCCCCGTCCCTAACCCACCTTGGGGGGCAGGGACCGCTGGCCACTCACCACTCTCCTAGGACCCCGGGCTCTCTCTGTGAGCAGGGGAGGGAACCTTGGCTTCAGGAAGGGTAGGAAACCAGCTTTAAAAAGCACATTCCTTGGCAGGTTAAAAAACATTTTTTTTTTTTTTAAGTGTAAAGACTTAACCTTTGCTAGGAAATGGTTGTGGTATTTTCTTTAAATGAAAAGAGACCATTGTGAGTGGAACTCTGGAAAATACACAACATCCTGGTGCTGTTCTCCAGGGCGGGCTCAGGCCTTTCCTCCACACGGTCTCTCCTTGAAGAGTTGAAGGGACGGCACCAGGGGACTGGTCCCCAGAAAGGCCACTGAAATGCTGAGCCCCTCCCAGGAGGGGACCTCCGGCAGAAGGAGCTTCTTGTTCCCCGCAGGGGCCTCCAGTCAGGACCAGCTCTGTAATTTGTGGGGCCCAGTGTAAAATGAAAATGCAGAGCCCCTGGTTCAAAAACGATTAAGACTTTCAAGATGGTGAGAGCAGAGCATTAAACCAAGTGTGGGTCCTTCTGAGCACAGACCCTTCTCAGTGAGGGACCCTGTGTGGACACACTGGTCACAGGCCTGGCCTCCACTCGATTCTAGCAGATCTTTCTCATTCTGCAGGCCAATGGGAGTTTTTGAAACCTCTCCCTTAGGTGGTACCTCCAGGGCTGGACATGGACCCCGATGGCAGCACTCGGCTTCCTTCTGGGGTCTCACCCCCAGGCCCGGCTCCCACATACCACATCTGGCAACAATTTCCCAACCTGGCTCTTTGCTCGCATTTCTTTCCTGTCACATTTCAGAGACCGTGCTCCTCGGTCATGAAAACATTCTGGGTTTAATCTGGGCTTGCTTGTAACCCGGGGTCTGGGTAATCAGGGAACACGGAACAGCTGCGTGGAGTGCGAGGCTCCTTGACGCTCCGTGAGCTGTTTACAAGCCTCCTTATAGGGCCTACTGTAAATAGGAAAGTACAAACACATGCCGACTTCGCAGCAAATTAAAACCATCCACTGCTTTCCCTGAATCCTAACACATAGAGGTTCTGTTTAGGCAGCATTTATTACCTTGCATGCTACTGGCAGACTTGAGTAGTTCTCTGCTCAGCCAGGCCTACGCATGTGTGCCCTCCAAGGTCCAGGAGGCCCACCATGTTCCCAAGGTCAGCCTGACCTCACAAGCCCAGACTCTCTGCCCACCTGCGCTGCCCAATGTGGGGGCCACTAGCCACTTGTGGGTGTTGAGCACTTGAACTGTGGGCAGCCCAAAATGAGATGTGTTGTTCGTGTAGAATACACACCAGGTTAGAACAAAAACAACATCAAAGAAGGTAAGATATCTCATTAAGCCCGGCCAGGCATGGCTCAGTGGTTGAGCGTCGACCTAGGATCCAGGAGATTGTGGTTGGATTCCTGGTCAGGGCACATGCCCGGGTGGCGGGCTCTATCCCCAGTCAGGGGCGTGCAGGAGGCAGCCGATCAATGACTCTCTCATCATTGATGTTTCTCTCTCTCTCTCCCTCTCCCTTCCACTCTCTGAAATCAATAAAGATACATTTTTTTAAAAAGATATCTCATTAATACTTTTTTTTACATTGATGACATGTTAAAATGATAATATAGTTGCGTGGTCCATGATGACGTTTTGGTCAGTGATGGACCGCATGTACAACAGTGGTCCTGTAAGGTTATAACGGAGCTGAAAAATTCCCATCACCTAGTGACGGTGTAGCCGTTGTAACACTGCCGTGCAATGCATTCCTCACATGTTTGTGGTGATGCTGGTGGACAGTGTTGATAAGGTCTGCAGTAGTGCAGTGTCCTAGGCCTTCACATGCACTTACCACTTGCTCACTGGCTCACCCAGAGCAACGTTCTGTCCTGCAAACTCATCCATTGTAAGTGTCCTATGAAGGTGTGCCGGTATTTATCTTCTATACTATATTTTTACTGTACCTTCTTTATGTTTGTATACACAAATACATACCATTGTGTTACAACTGCCTAAAGTACACAGTACAGTAACATGCTGTACAGGCTTGTAGCCCAGGAGCATTGTTTGGCCGTTGGTGATCTATCTGCCTCATGTTTCCATCCAACACACATTTATTAAACACCTACAGTTGCGAGGCAATGTAGCATAGTGATGTCAGAGTGCAGGCTCCAGAGTCTATGTGACCTGGACCCTAGGCTTGGCTTTATCACTTATGGGCTATGTGGCCTTGAATGAGTGACTTCCTACTTCATACCTTGGTCTCCCTATGTGTAAAATTGGAATTCTAACACCCAAGAGCAGAATCAGGATGGTGATGTCTACCTCCCACGCTTGTTGTGAGGATGGTGGGATGAGGCACAGAAAGCCCTTAGCACAGAGGTGTTTGCTCTGCCTTGAGCCTGCTGTAGACAGCCCTGGGCCTGATCTGGCCCCTGGACTTTCACAGGGCTCAGCAGACTCTGAAGAAGGAAAGGGCAGGACTGAGAGCACTAAGTAAGTGTGGGAACCATGATCCTGGGAGGCTCCAAGGCAGAGTGGAGAGACCCTGTACCACCTAGGACAAAATGCCAAAGGTTAGAATCCGGAAAGGTGTCCAGTCAGGATGCCAACCTGGAGGGTTTGGCATAGGTGTGACCAGATTGATGATGAGGCCAGAAGACAAGCGAGGAATGGACAATTTTGGTCTCAGTTGTTTGAACTCAAAGTATTCCTTTGACTGGGGCCAAATCGATGGGCAAGGCTGAGGGAATGGGACCAGATCACGTTCCAAGTTCTAAACTGGGCGTAGGTAGGCAGATCTGGGCTGCTGAACCCATTTTTTTCCCTTGCAGTATTGTTTCTATAAGGCAACTGAATTAGGGTAACGTTTGTAAGTGAAACAAATAAACCCCAAATTGTCAGTGGCTGAACACAATAAACTTTAGTTCTCACAGCAGTAGGTGGGTGTTCCTGGCCAGCAGGAGGCCTTCCATGTGGTGACCCAGGGATCCAGGCTTCTTGCTTCTTGCATCTAGTGCCCTCTCTTATGGCCTCAGAGTTCTCTGCCTCCAGGGCACAGACACAGAAGAGTGGGTGGAGAAGTCACAATCGCCTTGGCCTCGATGTGACAGTTATTACTCTCACATGCATTCCAGCCACGGGAACAAGTCATATAGCCTCTCCTAGAAACAAGAGTGGCTGGGAAATGACAACTCTACATGATGGAAGGGAGAACCCTAGTTTCTGGTGGCCGTCCTCTGCCCAATCCCACTCTAGGGAGAGCGGACCCAGCTACCTGGCCTCCTTTCTCCCTCCCAGGCTCCAGACCCATCCCTAAGCCACCTGCCAGTCACCATAGCCGGGTCCAGTTCTGACAGGGCTCCTGAAAAGTAATGGAGGGGAAAACCATGGACACTCCCTAGGGAATGACACATTCAAAGACCATAGGCTTATGCTTCAGGCAGCCCAGGATGCTTCCAAAGGCCTCCTCCTTCTCAGCGGCCCCCAAACCACACGGAGGCTCTGGCTTTTAAAGGCACAGAGCTCAGTGAGCCAAGCCAGGCCTGAAGTTTGGGTCTGAGAATGATGTAGTCGGATGACCTTAGGACCAGCACAGGCTTCCTGGAACTGCTCCTGTTCTGGCCAAAGGCAGCTGCTAGGAGGGGTTTCAGAGGGATCTCTTGGGATCTTCCGGGCTACTCTCCCATGGGGCCCCGGTTACTGTTCTGGCAAGTTCCCACCAGTTGGGACTGGGTGGGATTGAGGGCACAGCATGATTTATTATCTGACTCCAACCTTGCACCTCCAACCGGGACTTCTGACACCCCCGCTGCCTGTTGGGGAGAACGTGAAATTAGCAAGGCACGCTAGGCCTCAAGTTGCTCATGATCTTTTGGATGAGACGATCAAATGTTTATACTTCTGTTTGATGTAGAGTATGTACTGGGCCCTCAAAGAGGGGTAAGGGGTGAAGGCCAGAGTGGCTCACATGAGCAAAGTCAGTCCTTCCCTTTGGGGCAATCAGGGAAGGCTTCCTGGAGGCTGAGGCCTAGAGACTGAGACTTGAAGGATGGAGGGAGAAAATCCTTTGCGAGTCCCAACAGTGTTCCCATGTGTGGTGCTTTATCATTTCCAAAGCCAGCCGGGCAGGCAAGCAGAGAAGGAGGCAGGACAATCACCTTCCTTTGACAGGGGAAGAAGCAGAGACCCAGAGATGTCAGGCTCCTAGCCCACGGTGGCACAGGAGTTTGTGAGTGAAAATGAAGATGTCGGCCTACCGGCTCTGTGTTCTTTGAATAACCTCGGTAAGTATGTCCCTCCTTCAAGGCTGGTCAGGGCTAGGTCCCCAGGTGGGGCTGGGAAACTCGCATCCAGGGAGCAGGTTCCCTGGGGGCTTCTTGGGGCTGGGTGCTCAGCCTCCCCTACAGAACATGTGTTTCCTGTTTTCCTTCCCCCTCTGGCTTAGGGCAGAGAACAGGGTTTTCCTGAGCGGAAGAGCCTCAAAGACCTGGCTCACTACCAGCTAGTTCTGGCAAATCCGTCGGCTCACAGCTCTTATTATTCAGGATAATGAACCCCTCACCCACCGATTTAAGGATCTTTGTGGCTATTATCTCCCCTCACTTTCCCCAAACTCCCTTGACCTGGAGTTTGAACCCAGGGCCCATCTCCCACCTTGGTGTTCAGTGAAGACCCTGTGCTTATCAGCCAAGCTCTTTGGCAAAACCTGGGGATTTGTGCTGCCCTGGACCCTAGGAGCTAGGGCTGCAGGATAGGTCCCTGTGCCCCAGGGCCTGGGGAAGGAAAGCCAGGACTTTGGCCAACCCTGCAGCCATGGGAGGTTCTGAGCCCTTACACCTCCCCCTACTGTCTCCCAGTTGTCCTGGGGTGAAGACTGGGGCCAGTGGTGACATCACCCCGCTCTCCAGCCTGCATCATGTGAGGCTGGCATGATCTGAGGCTCAGTGCATAACTCTGCTCTAAACCACAGAGTCAGCATCTTGTCCCGCTGCCTGGTCCAGGGCCCCTGCTTCTTGGGTGGAAGGGATGCGTGGAATGAAAGAAGAGGAAAGGCAGGAGAGTGTTCCAGGTCTGCAGAGCCTTGGACCCTGGTGCTGGCCTGAGCATTAAGTGAGAAAAGCAGGATTTCATTGAAATAGAGTACAGAATGGTGGGGGAGATGGGCGGTGTAGGTCAAAAGGTACAAACTTACAGTTATGAAAAGAATAAGTTCAGTGGATCTAATGTATAGCCTGGGGACTACCATTAAAAATATGGTTTGTACACTTGAAGTTGCTGAGAATAGATCTTAACCACTCTCACCACACACCCAGAAGAGTTAACCATGTTAACCATGTGAGGTGATAGATGTGTTAATTATCTTGATCTTGGTAATAATTCCACAATGCATATGTAGATCAAGTCATTGTGTAGTTTAAACATAATTATATCTCAATAAAGTGTAAAAAAAAGAAAGGTGACAGCCAGCACTCCCTGCTGTGACTCCCACTCTGTGAGTGGGGAATAGGAGGGGAGGACCTTCTCCATGTCTCACCTGTCCCACCCAGTCCCACAAGGAAGGGGCCTGCCTTGCTCAGCCCCTGGAGACATTGGACCTGCGTTTGGCAATGGGGTGTGTGTGTGTGTGTGTGTGTGTGTGTGTGTGTCTGTGTTCTGTCAGGCAAGGTGTGGGGCACAAAAGGGCTTTGGGGGGCAGAGATGTGTCTGAGTATGTAAGTGTGGGTGCTCCTGTGTGAGCCAGGGCCTGGCACTTGTGAAAGGTAAGACTCAGGCTCTACGTTGGCTGCAGCCCAAGGATAGGCCTGGGGCTTGGAGGGGAGACAACTGCCTCTGATGACCGGCCTTGGGGCTTTGAAGTCCTCCTTCCTCGTCAGGGCTCCAGGCACAAGCAGCTCTGGTTAATAGGTACAGGTTTATCTGGGGCTAATTTAACTTGTTAAGATAATTGTGCCAGAGGCCGCAGCCCTGGGGCCCCCGCCTCAGTAATTACCCTTCTCCTGGCCTCTTTCATCTCCAAGGGCTGTGCGCCTTTGCAGAGCCTTTTTGGGCCCTTCCAAGGCCTCGGGAGGAGCCCTGGCAATGCTTTCACATGGTCTCATGTTTTTGTTAAACTTGCAAAAGTAGCATTTCAACCACAATCATTGAAGGCGGCTGTTTCTTTTCACCCCGACTTCCCCTTCGTCACATTTCCCCGTCAGGTGGTATTGGAATAACTGGGCATTTTAGGGATCCAGCTTAGGGAACTTGAGTTGGGGAGTCACTTGGTGTGGGCAGATGGGTTATGTTTATGTGGGATGCAATATACCTATGTAACATTTCACGAGTGTGGCTCTCGGTCACTCCGTATGTCCTTACGGTGACTGGGGAGGCCTGGTTTCCAGGAATTCTCCTGCTACTCACCTGCTCTGAGGTGGTGTGAGTGTGTCCTGTGGCTCTCAGGACAGGAAGCACGTGGGACGTGGTAACAAATCAAGATTTGAAATGTACAGAGCCAGGAGCTAGTCTGTGGAATCTTCTTCTAATCTTACAGCTCATATATGAAACTTGTTAAGGATTTACCCCCAAGTGGCCACGGTCCTAAAAACTCACATGACGGAAGTTGAGAAGCTGAAATAAACTTTTCTCAACTCTGAGTAACAACGTGCCTATTTTGATCAACCATGTTGTAGGAAAGGCCATTCTGTCCTCTCTGTAGAAAATGATATTATGAAATCATTGGCATATGATGAGGCAAAGGGAACACACAGCCAAAAACGTAGACTACTATAAAGGTGTGTCGGCAAGTTAATTTATTAAAGCAGAATTTTTCTGGGTTTTGGGCATTTGTCAGTTTTAAAAAACGAATGTGTTGATGTGACTTCTGCCGGGTCCTTCTCTCACCTCTAAGTCGTGAGCCCCAGGAAGCCCCTTTGCAGACTTGTGGATGGTGTGTGAGTGTGTGTCCCTGTCTATGGGTGTGTCCTTCTTAGGGATGGTTGTGCCACGGAGGCCAACTAGAAGGCTGCAGGGGGTGGGGTGATGATAGTGATGGAGGAAGGAGGAGATGAGGTGGTGAGGATGATGAGAGGACTCGGAATTCTCATAAACTCTGAACCCGGACGCTGGAAACCAGGAAGAACCGTGAGGCCCTGGGGAGGCCGGCATCAGCCATCTGGCTGGGGTGAGTGAGCCCGGACACGCCTGACTAGTTCACGTGTAGAGCCAGTAAGGACCTAGAGTCCACCTAAAATGTTGAGTGAGTCTCCACTGGGCATCTTGGGCATCACCCCCCCCATGCCAAGTTAATGTCTGTGTGTGAATGTGAGGGATGGTGCGAGGGAGGAGGGCAGGGCTCTGAGCCCCCACCCACCTGGTTCAGGGACCTGCTCTTGTTGGTTTTCTACATTCAGGTCCTCAATAAAGGGACCTGGTTGTAGAAAAGATTTGGAAGCCACCTATTTAAAACAAGTCGTTGCAGAGCCAGCTTTTGTTAGTCTCTGTGTGTTTTTTTAAAGTATCACACTTCAAGTGCTTTTTAGTGTAATACTATTAGTTCATATTTTGAAAAATCTAAAACCGGAGTAATTTGTCTTGAAAGCACCCAGAGAGGCATATGCTACATTAAAATTCCAAACAGAACAAAGGAACACTCATTTAGAAAGCTTTTTTTTTCCAGGGAGGGGCGGGGGGGGGGGGTGCGGGGGCGGGTGGAGGTCCATTTCCATAATTCTCAAGAGGAGAAAGGAGATGCCAATCAACACAGCAAAGCTTCTTCCAAAGCTCCAGGTCTACTTCAGACACACCAGAGCATCGAAATAGATGCAGCCTCACCTACACTGAGGAGAGTAAAGAAGTCTTCATCGGACAAAACCAAAAATGAGTGCTTACTATCCATAAAAAGGGCTCAGTCTCTGCTCAATTCTGCCAGGAAAGTATTTAAAACATTTTCTCAGATGTATTAAACATTTCTTCCCATGATGATAGTAGCAAAAGAACATATTTGGTGTTTAAAACACATGCTGTTCCCCTGAATGATACAGAGGTGGAAAGAGCTTTTATAGCAATGGGGAAAATTTGCATACAAAATGCGCTCTACAATGACACCTTCAATTTTTTTTATTGTACTAAGAAAGATCAAATAATATTTATTTTTCACAATTCATTACAGTTTCTTATTATCTTTTGAATAATTCATGTGAATAATTATTTGAATGATTTATTTAAAAATAGTCTCCTAGGGATTTGTTCTGATATATTAAATTTAATGTTTATAGTTCTGAAAATGAATGTTTTACTTAAAGTTTTATCTGTTCATTAATTTTTGAAATGAAAATAAATCTAACGTTTAGTTTCACTGATATAAAAATTTATTAGTAGTTTTGAACACTTAAAATACATATATTAACTCTGTGTTTTGGGGTTATACAGAAACTAAGCACAGTCTGTATGCAATCTCTACGTGGAAAAGAGCCTCTCTTTAGGACAAAGCTACTATACAGAGAAGTTAAGGGGACTTACCCAAAGGTCACATGGCTATTTAATGAGTCGCAGAAGATGAATGATATATGAATCCAGCTCTTCCTAGCTAAGTCTACAGCATCTGTTCCCTCCCCTCACTGCCTCTGACCCCTCTGACCATTCCACCAGCTCAGTGTCTTCTTGTATCTCCCTGATCACATCCCTGTCCCCAACCCTAATGCAGATCCACAAGGCTGGGTCCCACTGCTCTTAGAGATGATGAAACTGTAGGACCCAGTACCCACTCTTTTTGGCCCATCAGCTCCCAGAGACCCACAGGCTACACCCAAGGGTTGCCAGGGCCCAAGAAGAGGGAGAAACGGGAGTCAAGGACCAGTAAGCCAGAGAGGCAGGGTCCGGCCTTCTGGGAGAAGGCCAGACGGAGAACTGGGTGGTTTCTGCCTGCACATCGTGGTGAGGTGTGCCGTGGTGTCATACACGGTTTGCTAGGCATTGAGTTTCGTGCTGTATTCTCACTACCGAGTGATGGGTTGTAGGGAGTGGGCGCCACTGCTTGCTGCCTAGCCCCTCAGTGGCATCGTGTGTCACGTGTGTCATGTGAAGGCCTGGTTAAGAGCACTTTCCCAGAGAGACCCCAGGGTTGGTCCTGGTGACTCTATTGTATCCCATAGCGTTGCTCTGGATCTGATTTGCTCACAAACATCTCTACCCTAAATTCCCAATTTGTAAGCAGAGGGCCCCATTCCTGGGCAGGTCCAGCTGCTGGCCTTTCTGCTAATTAATGACTACTGATTGGCCCAAGAGGCACACTCATTATGCCCTGTAGAGATCAAAGCCAGGCCAATAATCTGCTAAACGAGATGTCAGATTAGGGCATTCTTCTGAGCTATTAGAAAGATTTTTCTCCCTGGGTAAAGACTTGTCAGGGCATATGACCACATCACCCGTGGTGAGCCGAGCCAGAGGGCTCTGCAGCCTTTCTGCTCCTCCTACTTTGCAAGTGGCCATTTAGTGGGTCAGCCTTACCCCAGGGGCACAGGCACTATCCCTGGGGAGGTCACAAAATGGGAAGGATCCCCTTAGGAAAGTCATCTTTGGGCAGAGTCACCCCTGCCTCTTTATCCTTAGGGTTGTTGGGTGATTAAGGGAACACTGGATCCCTGGATCCCTGGATCCCTGTGCTTTCAGCTGTACTATGGGCATACTGTTTCAGTTTACCTTTTAGGGCTGGGGGTCAAGTTTTATGTTCATACTACACCCTCTTAGGAACTAGCCCCAGACTAACACTCATTTCAAACTAAGTGGCCCAACCCAACTTACTCACCCCAGGGTAGGAATGGAGCCCCAGTTTTTTGTGTTAGTGCTAATAACTATTAAGGGATATCACTGATTAAATGCAGAGTGTGTTAGGCACTGTGCTAAGTGACGACACACTGGTTTTATTTACACTGGCTGAAAGTACTGCAAGTTAGGTATTATTAGCGTCCTCTATAATACATGAGGGGAGTGAGGCCAGTAATTTGTCCAAGTCCTCAACTTAACTTAGCAGCAGCTCCAAGGGGTGGATCCTGACCGGCTGAAGCCAATCAGCAGATTGGTTGGTTTAGAGACAGGTACATGACCTAATTTTGGCCAATGAGAAAGCACTGATCACTAATCTTTAAGGGAGGTCCTGAGAAAGGAACTCTTTCTCCCTAAATGGTATGGGGTGAGGATGGGAGGTCTGGAAGTGATGCAGCCCTCTCACCAGAGAAGAGTCTGGAGCTGTTGGAGGGAGGGGTTGCATGAGACCACGTGGGGCCAACATGCTGGGTCTTTGGAACCACAGTTTAAGCTGTTGGGATGAGCTGAGCTAAATGACTGAATACATTGTCTTTATTGCTTTAAACCATTTTGAGTTGGGCTTCCTGGGACTTGCAAATGAAAGACTGACACATAGCCCCTGTCCCAGAGGAACTAGACCTGCCCATGGGTCTAGCCCCCAAAAGGCAGCTCTGGGTGAGCCCACCTGGGAAGCCAGGAGAGCACTGAAAGCATTCATGGCAGTCCACCACTTACTGTGGTCACCGCTCCTCCTGCTGGCCCCTGGCCCCGCTGCAACCTCAGCCAGACTAGCTACGGCCTCTGTACCGGTTAATATTATTAGGTTTGATGGCAAGGAACGGACACCCAAAGTGACAATGGTGTAAATAAGATAGAAGGCCATTTTTTTCGTACATAACATTCTGGAGAGGGGGTCCACGTCTGGTGTGACAACTCGGCTCCACCCCTTTGTATGAACCTTCACTCTTTTTACATTGTTCAGCTTTGTCAGAGATTTGTCTGCTTTAGCAGTCTTTCCAAATAACCAGATTTGTTTGGTTTTGTTGGTGCTGGCTACGGCCATTTTCAATTTCGTTAATCTCTGTTCTCATTTTTATTATTTCTTTCCTTCTACTTTATTTGGCTTTACTTTGCTGCTTCTTTCTTCCCTCATTTCTTGAACTGGATGCTTAACTCTTTAAGTTGTAGCCTTTACTTCTTTTATTACATAAGCCATAAATGAAAATGCAATTTTCAAACATCCCTGGGGGCTGCATCAAGAAATTTAGAAATGTTATTTTAACTAATGTTAGGTTCTAAATATTTTCTCATTTCCATTACAATTTCTTCTTTAATACTTGACTAATTTAGGAATGTGTTTATAAATTTACAAAATAATGTTTTAAATATTTTTGCTATTAATTTCTAATTTGTGCACAATACACAGTCAGTTGTTATAAATGTTCCAAAGGAAAAATATGAATTATACAATAACTGAGTGAAGGGTTGTATATTTATTCATTAGACTAAGCTTGTTAAATCATTACTGACAGTGTCTCCTTGATCTCTCAGATGTAGAGTCTTTTCCTTCATGAGGCCTCTTGTGGTTCTCCTGCCCCACTGTGGATTGCCGCTTATTTCTGCCCTGTTGCATTTGTCTTCGTTCTGTCTTCGTTCATCGTTAGTGTGGATGTCGCTTCTCAACTATGAGATTCAGTTTTCCTGGAGGACATGGGCCATGGCTTATTCATCAGAGCATCCTTTACAGCAGCGATTTTCAACCTGTGTGCCACAAGAATTATTAAAACACGCACTACCTGACTATTTAGTCAGGGGCACTGACCTCTCTTCCCTCAGATTGTCAAATAAAAAAATGACAACAGCCAACACAGCAATAGCCATCCAGAATGAATGAATCAAAATTCTACCTATTTTTTTGTCAGATTGGCAAAAAATAAATATTTTTTGGTGTGTCACAGAATGTTAGTAATTCGACCGCATGCCATGAGATGAAAAAGGGTTGAAAATCGCGGCTCTATGGACTGAATTGAATTAGCCACAATTTTAATGCCTGCTTTCTAGATCTGGTTCAGGTCCAGCCCAGCAGGGAAACGTCAGCCTTCCCTGCTTCTCCCCTGAGCATTTCATCCAGTATTTTTGAGCACCTAAGCCTGGAGCTGCTCACTTTGAGATGTGTTAGGGCTGGGATCAAGGTTGTTTCATGTGGAAATTTTGACTAAACTCGTTTTCCTGCTGTGAAATGCAAGCTTCCTCCTGAGCTGCCAACTCAGGCTAACGTCCTCGATTGTGGGGAGGGGTCATTTGAGGTTTGGAACAATTTGGACATAGCTGGGAGGAAATTGGCCATTGCTTAGCCAACCCTTTCTTCATGGGAATACAAAAATATAGTGAGAAATGATATTAGGAGAGACCTTTAAACAAGACACATGAAATAACATTTGACTTTGCCTCTTCGTATATAAACAAGTCTTTGCCGTGAACTCACTCCTAGCTAGTCCTTGAAGCAGTTCCCTGAGGACCTCTCCTGGTCACACCTGGCTCCCATTCCCCATCTCCTTGAGAGCAGTGAAACTGCCTTTCTTCAGAAGTAGCGAAGCATGATAATTAACTCTGACTGGCCCCTGGGTTGTCCAGATTCAGCTCACCTGACAGTTTCATGTGGTCACAGTTACACACAGGCCCTTGTGAAGGCACATTCTGTCCAGACAGAAAATAGATAAATGATCTGCCAGTTTAAAATGACAGTGGGTTCAGCGCATACCTCCTCGGGCAGATCCATCTGCCCTGCCCACTCGGTTGACAGTCTTGTCTCACGGACCATGCCCTGTTGGCAGACATGTTCACCTTGGGCACAAATGGAAATGCCTGTCCTTGCCTGGGCCCCTGGATGGAAGTCCCACCTCCACAATCTGTTTAAGACGATTGGGGAAAGGTGGGAGTTGGTGGCCTTGGGGGAAAACATGTAGCTCTCATAAAGACATGGGCTGTTCTCCCCTTGTAATGGAGAGGGGAAAGGAGCCCTTTCTCTTTCTTAAAACCAAAGGATGGGGACACCAAGAGACCCATTCTTAAAGGACCCATTATCCATGCTTCCTGGTTCAAAAATCATTTGCCCACATTTAAATCTCTCTTTAGAAAGATAAAAAAAATCTTTTGTGGAACTGTGCCCCTGAAACCTGTATAATTTTGTTAACCAGTGTCACCCCAATAAATTAAAAGGAAAAAACATATATAGTTACAAATTTATAAAAATCTTTTGAAGGTGCTCGCAAATGCTGTTTACATTTTATATTTTGAATGGGAGAAGGAAATTTCTGGCCTGCCCCTGTGTGACCTGAGCGGGAGAGAGGAGGATTCGAGAGAGGTGGCGGAGCAGAGCGAGAGCAGCATCTCTCCCACAATTTGGTAAGGCCAGCGTGCCTGAGTTTCCCAAGGGGTGAGTGGCTGCCGGACGAGGCAGCTGGACTTGAATCCCCTGGCTGTCAATGCCTATTCCCTCCCCTCCCGCCATTCCTCCTATTCCTCCTCTGCCAGCACGCTGCCTGTTGAGCAGAAGCCTTTGGTCCTTGCAGGGCCTTCTGAAGAGCCCAGACAAGCATGTCTGCCGCCACCTAGGGCACTAAAGGTCGTTGGGCTAAACCAAACAATTAGCAGGGCAACCTGGAAAGGACTTCACCCTAAGTTAAAGATGTTTGCCCTTCTCCTCTCTCTTCTTTGGGATGAGCTGGACTTTGGAAGAGCTAGATGAACACCAGATGGACCCAGGAGGAAGTTGGGGAAAGTGAGTGAAGATCAGATCAGATCCCTTCACCATCTCAAGTGACCAGGGCCACAGCTCTGGTCCCTCTCCTGGGAAAGGGAGAGGAAGAAACAAGCAAACAAGCAGAACTAGGTCTTAATGCACAGAACCAGACTGTCCTAGAAACTCAAGGAAATTGCAAAGTATGGATTCAATCCAGTAATAGTTAAAGGAGCCATTAACCAATGAGAAAAGGAATTTGTTATAGTATAGATAGGAAAGATCAAAGAAATAAAAGCATTTTTGTGTTTATTTCCCACTAAGTCAAGACTCTTTCATAAACCAGTTATACCTGTGAATTTGTTAAGGATCAGCATGAAGTTCTATAGATTCATAAGCCCTAGACTTAATAACGGAGCCACAAAGGTGAAACCTCAATGAGGAATCAAGAACAACTTATGGCTGAGCTTTAAAGATAAACAGAACTTCTAAAGAGAGACTTAACTATGGGAAAGTGATTCTTGAACCAGAAAATGTGACTACAATGAGACATTTCACAATGGGAATCCAAGCGGGATTGCCATCATTCTAGAAAAAGGCTGCAGGAGGCCATGGTAGGCCTCGTGCTAGCCAAAGTTATGCAGGAGCAGAACTCCTAAGAGTGAAAAGAACACACCATGCAAAGCAAAGCAAAACAAAGATGATGCTTTGCCTCGGTCTCATTCCCATCTCTTTCCTCATCCAGCCTCACAAATGCGATGCCTACGAAGCTGTGACTCATGTGGTTCAGTCTGGTGTTGGTTCAAAAGAACAGAGTTCAGAAGCCAAACGTTATGTCATTATAACTTCAGTTCTTTCCTTGCATTTCTCAATCATGAAAGGAGGTATTTCCTAGCCCACCCTCCATGTCTCGGCCAGCCTCTGGGGCTCCCCAGGGTACAATTCTTTTTTCTTCTCCCCCCATAACTCCACCTCAAAGATACCCCAGCTCTAGCCCAGTGCCTCTCTGGTCTTCCTCTCCCTTTCCCCTTCTAATTCTGCTTGTCAAAGTTCCAAAGAACCACTTTGCAGGGCAGGGATGTCTTCAAGGGTGGGAAGAAGCAGCAAAGAAGTGGGTCCAAGTTCCCTTAGCAGGAAAGGGGAGGGGACAGGCCTGGAACAATCACTGGTTAATGAGTTTATCCCATCAATAAGTATGTAGGTTCTTTGCAGCCAAATGACTCCGACAAGGACACTGTGACCCATAGTGAGTTATTTAACCTCTCTGAGCTGCAGGTTCGGTTACTGCTCCACAGAGGTAGCTGTGAGGATTGAATGGATGACACATGAGAAACAGTGTCCCCTTGGGAACACGGGAGTGCAGCCACCTACAGCTCAGGAGATAGAGCTCAGAGCCCCCAGGACTACGGGCTTCTCATCAGCCCCTGAATCCAGCTCCCCTGAGGCCAAATCCCTCCACTCTGACTCCCTGCTTTTTCCTCAGGACCTGGCCCAGCTGGCCAGGGGCTTCTCTTACTTTCCTCAGGTGCTGGAAGAAGCAGCCGTTGCATCTGATTTTCTGGCTGGTCTGATTTGATGCTCCTTGACTGTGTGCCTGTGGTGGCCCAGGCCTTGCTGTGAGAGCCGTTGGCGTTCACTTTAGAGGAATAGATTTGGGGCTGGTTGGGAAACACTCCTTGGACACCCAGGCCAAAGGGCTTCCCTGCTCAGCCAATGCCCTCAATCCAAGTGAACGCCCTTTTTAGGCCCAGGGTCTCTGCACTTGCCATTCTCCTGCTGTCTGACTGGGTCAGGCTCCCAGGTCCTCTTGTATGGCGGCCATCCCCTCCTGCCCAAGACAGGGGTCCTGAGGCCAGCAATCCTCCCTCCCCTGGCACTGCCCTGGGACTGCCTGGATGTGTGGCTTTTGGAATCAAAGGTGGAAATTTGGGGGAAGGAAGGAAGGAAGTCGGTCAGTTACTGTTCTATCTCAGGGCTGAGATGTGAGGATGCCAGATTCGATCCATTAAAGGCGATCACAGTGCCTGACATGTAGAAACGTGTCAATAGGTGGCTACAGATCTGCTGTGTTGGTTTGTTCATTTATGAGAGTCAGAGGAAGAAACTACCTGCCACACTTGCTTCCCTTCGCTGGGTTCATCTCAGGGCCAACACAACACAACCAGCCTGCGAGATGAACAGTCCCCCTCAGTGACTCTGCAGGTACTCTCCCAGATTGTGCGGCTGTTCTGACGGGCTGGCCGGGACTTACCTTTCCACTTACCTTTCCACTGACAAAGCAGGACTAGTGTCAACAGGATGGGGAAGCTGGAGGACTGGGGAGTTAGAAGCTGTTTAACCCACTTAGCGAATCTGCTGCTTAGAAACACAAACAAATAACGAGTGTGCTAATTGCTAATGATAACAAGGTTTGACAGTTTTCAACACTTATCAGTCACATCATTTGAATCTCCCAATAGCCTGTGAGATGAGATAAGTGTTCTTCCTGGATTTACGGATTTATGGATGAGGTGACTAAGAGCCAGAGAGGTTAGGGAACTTGTCCAAGTTTATACAGCTGAGCCCAGTTTCAAACCCAGGGCTGCCTGTCACTGAGTCCTGGGCCAGCTGCCCTTTTTGCCACCTTATTGGCTCCTTCCAGGTGGCCCTTGGCCAGCCAGAAGCTGGTGGTGGTTCAGCGTTCCACTTTCTCTTGGTGGTGGAGAGGTGACTACTCTCAGCACCCACAGGAGAGGGACCCATCCCAGGTCTCAGAAGGTTCCTCAAGCTGGCCTTAGACAGGCCCGTTTGGCCTGGGGATCACTGCTGGTGAACTGGGGCAGGTGGGGGAATGGGGATAGGGCAGGGCAGGAGCACCGACCTTGGAGTGGAACAGCCTTGGGGGTCCAAACCCAGGCACTTACAAGCCATGAATGACTTCAGGTGGGTCACCATCAGTGCCTGGGAATCATTTCCTTCAACTGGAAGGGAGGGATGCAGGAGAGGGGGCATAATAATTCTAATTTCTAGCACTCACTGTGAGTTTCTTATACTTGCCCCCAAAACGTTCTTTTGTCTCTGTGGCCACAGAGACTCCTCAAGGCCACCAGGAAGAGGCTGTGAAGGCTGAGGGAGGCCTTATGGCTGATGGCAAGTGAGAGAAATGCTAAGGGTAGTGGGGGTTGGATAGGGAGTCATTTCTCAGCACCTTCCTCAGCTGGAGACCTCTTACACACCTCTATAGGCCTTTGCAGTTTTCTGAATGCTTTACACACTTAACCTAGGATAGTTGGCACCCAATCACAGAGTTGACAAAGCTGAGGCCCAGAGGAGGGAAAACTGTTGTGAAGTCCTACTCCATGCGTGGCTTGCTTTGGGTGCTCTGGCACCTTGTTTGACTGTTACATAAACCCTATAGGTTGAGTGTTATTTTACCCATTTACTGCTGAGAAGACTAAGGCTCAGAGAGGAGTCACTTGCCTATGGTTGCACAGCTCCCAGATGGTGAAACTGGGATTCGTCTGGAGATAGTTAACCAGTGATGCCTCCTGGTGGGCCACAGAGCCTCCTTGGAGATAAATCCTATGCTCATTCTGCCCACTGTGAGGACCAGACAAGAGTCCTGCTCCAGGCCAGCTTTTTGGACCCCAGTCCAGAGCTCTTTCCTTGGTCCACATTCCTCTTGTTCTGCTCAGAGCCTTCAGAAGACACTAAGTTAGGAGCTGATGGCTGTGCCTTTGCCTTCTTGGGTACATCTCATTTCTACTGGGTTCCCACAGGGTGCTAACTTGGCTTCTGGAAAGACAGGCCAATGAAAAGTCAGTGCCCTGACAGCCACTCCCAGGGCAGCTGCACTCTGTGACCTTCACCAGGCTTTTTCCTGTTTGGAAGATCTGGGTCCGGTTTGCAGAGCCCAAGGTGTTGTCGGGCTAGGTGCTGTCCCATTATTGCACCATGGCTTACACCTGGGCAGGACAGGCTCCTTACCCATCACACCTGCCCCAGGAGGCCAGGTGTTCCTCTGGTCCTGGGACTCCCTGCCCCCGGGGCCCAGGTGTTGCTTCCCTTGATGGTAACGTTCAGTGCTCTTAATTCTGTGGCCTGGGAAGAGGGAGCAGGTGAGGGGGTGAAAGGGTTAACTTCATCTTGGCTGTTATTCTTTTTTGGCATCTGCAAGTCAGCTTAATAGGATCTCAGCTTTCCTGTTGCCTCACCAATGAAACAGAAACCAGACCACAAGGGGGTCTGGAGATGGTTAACCGGTGATGCCTCCTGGTGGGCCGCAGAGCCTTCTTGGAGATATCACTAGGAAATGACTGCTAGGAAGGCCATGCTGGGGTTCCCTGTCAGCAGGGTGAGGGAAGGGCCAGGGAACTGGGGCTCCCCAGAAGGCCTGGCTCCAGGCAGAGGAGAAGGAGGGTGGGTGCAGGGTCCCAGATTCACAAAATCTGGGGGTCTCAGCCCGAGTCTCAGGATTCAGTGCATCAAAAAGCACCAAGCTCGGCACAGAGTATGCCTGGCTCAATAATTGTCAGTCCTGTTGAACTTTTAGTCTTTCTCTTTCCCACTCCTCCAACCCTCAGGGCCCTTGCAAATCCTCCTTCCTCTCTCTGAAGCACCCTTCCGTCTGTTCATGTCTTGGCCAGCTCCTACTTCAGATCTCAGTCTGAATGTCACTTCTTCCAGGAAGCCCTCTGAAATTGGGTTAGGGGTCTCATGGTGTCCTGAATTTTCCCTTTCAGTCTTGTCCCTAGCACTGCCTGCCTCCCCCCAGTCATGCTTCTCTGGCTTCCCCATGGGGCACAGGTTGAGTGTGTGGCTCCTTCGCCTTGAAGCCCTGGCAGTGGCCCAGCAGAGGGTCTGCGCCATTCACAACTTGGGAGGAAGAGAGGAATGGGTTGGGAGGGGGGAAAGACAGGTCACCAGCGCTCTGGCCCATTGAGGTGCACTTTGGGAGCCAGGAGAAAGGGGATTTAACCAATCCCAACGTCAGGACTCTCCTGCCAGGCTAGCTTTTCTTTCCACGGTGGTTTTCATTATTTTTCATCCCCAGACTATTTTGGAAGCTGGCTGCCATGGGAACTGAGTCTTTGGAAAGCCCCAGCCTCTTTTGGCCTCTTTTCCCCTCCTGCCCCCACCCCCACCTTCATCTCCATTCTCTCTTAATTGGTTTTTAGTTCCCTGGCTTTCAGGCTGGTCTGTTTATTTTGATTGCAGCTCAACAGAACAAATCTTTAATGAAGCAGCTTGTGGGGAGAGCCATTAGCAGCCGCCTGCCTCGAGGGAGTGGGGGAGGCGCCCAGCCAGGGCCACAGCCCCAGCCGCCCCAGGAGGAGGTGGTGGCCAGGCACCAAGTGGCAATCGTGTTTCCAGTTGCAGTTTGTGTTTTGGGCCCAGTTTTCTTTCAGGTATAGTCTGGAGATGAGGAAATAGAACTTGTCCTCCCCCAAGCTGTCTGCAGCTTCAGCCAGGAAGACCCCACAGCCCTTTTAAATAATCCAGGGCCTTTGTAGGGAGGGCTCCAGTCCTCCCAGTGACCGTGTGGAGTGCACTCTGAGTAACGACCCTGCAGATGTGGGGAGGAGGGCTCAGAAAGACTGAGAGACCCAAGTCACCTGGACAGAAAACCCTGATCTCTCCTTTTTCCTTGGACTCCCCTTCCCCAGTTTTCCTGGAGTGTCAACCATCCTTGAGCCAAATGGGCAGCCTGTGTTCAGGCTGGCTCTTCCAGGCCCTGGATTTCTAGAGCAAATGCCTCCTTGCTTTGTGCTTTGGTTCCCCCATTTAGAAAATAGAGCCATCTGGGCCTTACACCACACGTAGGGCTGCTTCCTAGGCTGCAAGAGATCATGTGTGCCCAAGAGCCTGGCAAACAGAAAAATGTTGTATACATGTGTTGCTATTTTGAGTGCAAATTACAGAACAATCCATATAGTTTCCCTGGCTGTAGCAAACCTGGAGGAAGCCCCTAGGCCCTGTGACTGGCCTCATCTTCAGGGTGACCTCAATAGATGTGGTTCCCCTTTCATATTGACCCCATTCTGCCAGGGCCATTAATTTCAGAAGCAGAGAGCTATGGTATGAGTGTGGGAAGCTGCCTTAGAGATCAAGTTCAGTGGTTTTCAAACTGGCATAAAGAGCTCCAAGGACCTCTGGCTGAGACTCTGGGGAAGGTAGGGGTGGGCTCTGGCCTCCTCCCCATCTCTAACTTCAGTCCAAGGGGCTCTGCTTCTGACTGCTCTATATCATAGGGTTGTGTGGTATTTCTTTTGAAAGAAGGGCTCCCTTTCTATACTGGCCATTGTTGGGTCCCCGACATACATTCACTCAAGATGGTGATCTCACTTTCCTCTTTGGTGATTGGTTGTAAATAGGCACTTCTGGATAACATGGGGTAAAAGGAAGTCTGATAGGGGCTTGTGGGAAAAGTTTCTTGTTCCTAAAAATGAAACGCAAGAAAGATGGATTCTCTTCTTTCTTGGCCGGTGGTGTGCCCGGTATTGTGGTTGCCATCCTGTGACCCTGAAGGAAGCCAGAATAAGGACAGAGCTAATCCATGGAGAATTGCAGAGTGTCTGATAATACTGGTGAGCAGCTGACCATATGGTCCCTGGAGTGGTCCTATATCTGGACTTTATCAGATCATACATTTTCTCACTGTTTAAGCCAGTTTGAACATGCTAGTTTGTTTTTTATTTTTGATGTTTGTTTCTTTGCTTGCTTTTGCTATTTATAGTTAAATGCAAACTAATTGATATACTTTGAAAACTGTTGACCTAGGTCAGGCCCCACATTTCAAATATGGGGTGATTGTGGCCCAGGGGAGCAGGGAATGACTGGGTCAAAGTCATGCCCTGATTAGCGGCAAAAGTAGGCCCAGAACTCTTGTGTGCTGGCCTAAGACTCTTTCCTTGGATCCATAGGTAGAGAGCTGGTGTCCTGGGGTTGTCCCAGCTAGCATTGTTCCCTGGAGGATCCAGGTAAGCCAGGGAGGCCCTGCAGGCTGAGAGAGGTGGGACCAAGTGGGCAGCACACACTGAGAGCCTCCTCAGCTGTTCTTGTGTACAGCTTCTGAAAAGCACAAAGCAGATGCATAACCCAGGCCGTCTAGGTTGGTACAGTTGTTCAAAGGAGTTGTTAAGAATCAAGACTCCTGCTGTCTTTCTGCTCTGACATTTTTGACTTGTCCTCATGGTCACAAATAGCTGCGCCAGTTCCAGGTATCACACCTGAGTTTCAGGCTGGAAGAAGAGTATAGGGGGGAAAGTTTGAACCTAAGTCCTTTTATCAAGAAAACAATACCTCTCCAGAAGCTCCACTATAAAACTCTTTATACATCTCATCAACCAGAAATGGGTTACATGGACATCTTTGGCTAGAGTTGGGGAAGGCAAGTATTTTTAACAGGGCGTTTTGCTGCCCCAGACAAACTCAGAATTTTGTTAGAAAGGAGAGAAGGAGAAGTGGATATTGGGAGGCAACCAGCGGTCTTCCACAGCAGAATTTGTACAATCTTACTTAGCAGGACAACAGAGCCAGAAATCAAGCCCAGAGGGTATGACCCCTCTCTGAAAGCTCTGAAGCTGGCCAAGCCTCAATTTGCTGCCTTCAGGGTCTCCTCCCTCTTAATCATCTCCCTCAGAGATGCCAAAGTAATTTTCCTACAAGACCTGCTAAGTCACGTCACTTCCTGGCCTAAAATCTCCTTTTGCCCATAGGATGTGGTCCTAATTTTGTGGCCTTGTATTTAAAGGTCCTCCGATCAGGCTATGAACTACCTCTCTGGCCTGATCCATCTCTTATGCTCATCCTCAGCTTGAGTTCTTTCCCATTTGGGCACTGCCTCTTACCTTGTTCTCCTGGGTCTTCCCCTGTCCTCCCTGCCTGATGGATTCCTACCACCTTTAGGGTCACCTCATGCCTAAAGCTGACTCTGATGCTCTTAACCTTCCCTGTGGTTCCGTTGGACATAATAACATGTGCTATTCAGATCAAACATTTTTCCTACACCAACAACCCCAGAATTCAAGCTCCCAAGGGGTAAAAATGGGCCCCATGTTTATATGCCCAAATCTTACACATAGAAGATGCTCAATAAATACTTGCTTTCCTTCCAAACAATTCATCTTGAGCAACCTCAAGCCAGGAGCTCTGGGAGTGCCCTTAGGTCCTTGATGGATTTTAAAATACGGAGCTGAGAATATGCTCACAGTGACTTAGAAATTTGACAGCATCTGAGTTCGCTTGAACCACAGTGGCCATTTGATAGGCAGGGATCCTATCTGTTTCGTCAACTGCTGTGTCGCCAGCACATGACATGGTACCTGACACTCGTAGTCATTAAACAAATACTTGTTGAAAATGACATAAAAAGGCACTTCTGAATAGCTCACAATCAAATCCAATATTCCTGATTCCTTAGCCTCTCCCAGTACTTGTCCTGCAGCCTGGAAAAACCTCTCTCATCTCTCAGTCCTAATGGGGGAGCCCCTCAACTCCCTCAGGAGAGGCCACCAAAGGCCTTTCTCTCCCTGCAATTGTCCAGAGTCGGGGTTCCAGGGTTGGCACAACAGTGTGACCAAGAACACAAGTGCCCTCTCGTGCTTCTGCTTTCCCATATTCTGCGCTTTGAAGGGTCAGATGCCTGTGACCTAGCAATTAGAGAGGCCAGGGAGTCACACAACTGGTGTGCTCTGGCAAAGAGGTGGGAAGGAATGATTTTGGGGTAGACAGTGTCCAAAGTGGCTATATGAATTTACAACCCCCCATTAATGAGCTGCAGTTGCTCCATATTATTGCCAACACTTGGTATTATCAATGCTTTTAATATGAGCTATTCTATCTGGTGGGTGTGGAATGGTATCTCGTTATGGTTGGGTTTTCATTTGTATTTCCTGCTTGACTGACATTGAGCACACTTTAATGTGATTATTGGCCACTCACATGGCTTTATCTTTTGAGTTTGAGTGAGGAGGGAGAGAAATGGGAAGAGGCTGTCTGAGTATAAAAGTGTGGGAACATTTGAGAGGTGCATCCTGCTGCTTGAAGACCAAGTAGAGGGGAGTCTGGGAATGAGGGCCTCAGCGTTTTTGGGGTCACACCGGCAGGAGAGACAGTGAGATGGGGATACAGGGAGAGAGCTGGCTTTGGCTCGGGCGCTTACTAGCTGCCACATTTGGGGCAAGTGCCTCAGTTTCCACCTGTGCCAAATGGAAAGAAGAATAATGCCAACTTGATAATGTTGTGGTAAGATTTAAGATGAAATGTGGACAGTGTCTGGAACAGGGGTACACAGAGATAAATTGTCTATAGTGCCTGGCTTAATAAGTGACAGCCATCATCACTGTAGAATGACTGGGGAGGGGGAATCAGAACACACCCCCCTCCACTGTGCTGTAACAACAGCAAATACTTGTGACTTGTACAAGACTTCCTTTTCTGCTTAGAACCTTGCCTCTGATACACCTACCCTCACCTTAAGACAATAGCCAGTCTAAGGGGATGTGCTGTTCTGATATCCTGCCCTAAGAACTTCTGAGTCCCACACAGAAAAATAAAATAAAATGCACTCATCTCTCCTAGCAGGATGTTATTTAAGAATTGTCAGTTTAATGTTCTCCCTGCTACACTAAGTCAATAAAAGTCAGTTGTACTTCTATCATAACAGCTTTCTTCAACTGAGCAGGGGCTTTCCACAGTTTAGATGTTATTCATCTGATCTCGCCTTTGTCTGGTACTGTTTTGTCTCGAACTTAATTTGTCTGTAAAGGGAAATATGGTCATGGAATTGTCAACAGTTGAGTACCAATAAGTCCGTGGCCAAAACCGGCCCCAAGGACCAACAAGCCTAAGGTCTTGCTTGGCTGGTGGCCTTTAGATGGTAAACTTTATCTTGGATCACCATCTGAAATGTTATAAGTTCTGTTTTCCCTCTAGCCTGACTCTGTGTTCTGAACAGTTGATTTGGGAGACAAAAATCTCCAAAACCCCCTTTGCTGAGGACTTTAGTTGGAGATAGCCACCCTCTGGTTGGGAGCCCAGGACAGGAGGCAAAGAAGCAGCACGTTTAACTGTTATCAACTTGCATGGGCTCATCTCAGTCCAAGCCTATCCCTTCCCCAGGCTGGAGCCCACTCTGTAGGATTCTCATTGTAACCCAAATTCTTGTGCATATTTCACAAATGGCACAACTCCACCAAGGATAGTCTGGAGTTACAGTGGCCAGGTTGGGAACTTTCAGCATGCCCAAATGGCCCATCTTTACTGGTGTCTTAGGCTGGGGATCGATAAACTTTTTCTATAAAAGGCCAGATAGTCAATGTTTTAGGCTCTGTGTACCACACAGTCTCTGTTGCAACATCTCAACTCTGCCGTTGGGGTGCAAAAGCCACGATAGACAGTACATAAACAAATGGGCATGACTGTGTTCCAGCAAAACACAGTCCACAGGCAAGAACTGGCCTTTAGGTTGTAGTTTACTGAATCCTGCACTAATACATACCTCACCTGCCAACAACACAGTCTTGGCGAAACAGAAAAGGTTGGGCATGGATGGGAATCAAGACCTCAAGGCCCATTTGAAAACCTCCAAATGAATGTTATACAATTATCCCCTGTGATGGAATATGAATATGTTCTGCTGTTTTTGTTCGTGTTTGGTGTTGGCTTCTTTTGCATGTTTGTTTTCAGATTTGTTGAAGCCTTTCTTAGTTGAATAACATTGAAACAAACCATTCGATTTTGTGTTTCCTGCTAGAGGGGGTCCCAATCTACTGCTTTAGTAATGAGTATCCATACTTTACTGAGAAGATCATTAAAAATGCTCTACAAGACGTTGCTGCTTATTCAAAATTTCCCCTGTCTGTATGATCGCCAATCTTCAGGCAAGGTAGAAAGGATGGATGAAAATTTCAAATTAAACTTAGCTCAGCTTTCAGAAACACTTGAATTTTCCTGGTCCAAAGTCCTGCCTTTGACCTTACTGATAATAAGATCAACTCCTTTGAGAGTATATCACTCTCTCCTCATCAGCTGGTAACCAGCCTACCCAAGCATCTAGGACTATTACCTCTACCCCTAGACTCTACCCTATTGGGAGCAGAGATACCCAAATAGTGCAAGGAGTTCATACAATATGCCATTTTTATTATTAACACCCTCCTGATTCATCCCCTCACAACCTAAACCTTGGTTTTCTAGAAGAGACACCACAGAAAGGCAGCACCTGGACCTTGATGGAAAAAGACTTTACCAGTTATTGCTAACACTTAGCATAGCAGTAAAACTCTAGGGGTTTGATTTTTGGATCCATGCTTCCCAATGAAATAAACACAAATCATCCCAGATAACTGGAAGGCCATCCCAAACAGAAACTTTCCCATGAGGATTCTTAAGAATCCTTCCAAAGCAGAAAATCAGGAGGAGATTCTAACCTGCCTTCATATTACGCAGATGAGAGCATGACATGGACAGTGGACCCTTCCAAATCTTCAAGACTGTCCAGATGCCTGGAGCCACAAGTTAATGCACCCTGCTTCATCTGGCACTCTTAATTTATTTTTGCCTATTTCTTACTTTGTTATTTTGCAGTAATGGTTTGCTGATAACATAGCTGCTGCTCCATAGCATATGTCTTATTGAGAGAAAACATTTCTGGTCATTGTCATGTTTTTTATTGCTGTTGTTGTTCCCAAAGGAGATGTCAAGAGATTATCCAACTCTAATCTTGGGCACCTACACCCTCAGCACGGTCTGTGCTCAAGTAGGGTACATTGGAAGTCAAGCCCTAACTTGTTAGAAATGTTTAAGTATTTAAGATCTCAACATCTCTGTGAAACACATCTCACTGAAGCATGCCTCCAGGGACTGACAAAATAAAGCTACAGAGGCTGTTCTAGGAAATTACCCAGAAAAAATATTGGTTCACTTCTTACGTGCACCATCCAAATGGTGATTTCTATAATGACGACTGTACCATTGGGAAAGGATGATAGGGAATGCCTTATTAACCTTGGCTGATGTTATAAGTCATCTTCCATAGCTTTTAAGGTTCATCAACAAATCTACATTCTTTGGCCCAATTGGAAATAAACAATCAAATAACTTTACCTTTTCTACTAGTTAGTCAGGGAGCTATCTGTATGATTGCCAACATTTTGTGTCACACTTGGGTTAATATTACGTACCAGGTGTAACAATCCATTTTGAAACTAAGCAGATGGCCACCTTTCTCTCTAAAGTACACCCACATGAACTCACTGAATGTGGGGTTCCATCAGCCTGCTTTTCATCTTCATGTACAGAGTGGTTGCCAAGTGTAGACTCTCCAGAGTCTTGACTGTGAGTACACAGGTACCATCACATCACAAGATTCAACAACCCATCGCTTGACAAATAGAACAGGGACACCAGAGCAGTCCAGCTCTACACTGTTGTTTCTGAGAAGATAATGTCACCTAGAATCCTGAGTGATGTAGCCGCTGCTTTCATGGCTCTTTGGCCAGAGAATGGCCGTAAATGGGAAGGGTCTGGAGGGTAAGCAGCAGTACCGCCCCCTATCGTTTATGCAGTTATCATCACCGAGTGTCTGTGACTTCCGTACGCTTTGCTCTCCACTCACCATCTCACCTAAATCGACCTTTGCCTTAAGAAAATAATCATTCCCAATACTGATTCCACTCCTGATATCCACCTTCTTCTAGAACAATACAAACCAGGGCCTCCTTTCTCCTAGTGAGACATCATTTCAGGATTCTCTGTGCAGAGTTCTACCCCACTGCAGAAGATCAGTAAACCTCAGTTTGCTCATAGCATATGTCACTTTTGGGTGAAGAGGCTTTTCATGGGAGTTGCCTTGGATCTGTTTTAATATCTTACTCATTTTAATATCTTACTCAGTATCTGGCCTAGAATCATCTGAAAAAAATTCACATAAGGTGTTCTTTGAACAGAAACACATTTGAATTTCCTTTGGAAAAGAGCTATTTGAATCCAGATAGAGACTTAGCATGCATGCCTGAATTAATTAGTTAATGAATTCACATATTTATTCAACACTCATTGGGGGTATGTGTTATGCACTGAACCCTGTGCTAGGAGACAGGAATACAACAGTGTGCAAAACAGATGTGCAGCCTTTGTGTAGCTCACAGAAGGGATCCTTGAAAGCTTGAGCAGTATTTGGCTTCCCTCATTAGTCCAGCCAGCTCTACTCCATCCATGGCCCATGGTTGTGGGGGGGCCCTGAGGATTATCCAGGCAAAATAGTTTCCTTGCTATACAGCTGCTGCAGTAAGTTTGTCCAGAACTCCCTTGATTTCATAGAATGAAAGAGCTGGAAGAGACCTTGGATATAGTTATTCAAACTTTATAAATTATATTTATTATATAAATTAGTAAACTGAGGCCTAGGGATATTGAGAGACTTGTTCAGGGTGTGTGTGTATGTGTGTGTGTGTACATGAGATTATGTGTATAAGAGGAGCATAATAAATCATATGTTTTAAATAAAATGAGTCAGAATCAAGGTCATTAAAAAATGGGCTTCCTGAGAGAACCCCAATTGGTTATGAATTCCAAGGACTTATTTTTAAAAATAAGGGAGTACTCTGTTTGAATGAAGCATTAATGTTTCCCCAGTTTTGGACCGTTAGGGTTTTTAAAAAATCACATAAATTGCTCAAAAAATTCACTCTTTACATAAAGCTCATACTCCTGTCACTGTGGTGTTAGAGAAATGGCACCTTATAGTCCAAAGCTGATTTCTGCGGAGGGGAGAGTAAGACCCTTTTGAGAGACATCAGGATTTTTCCTGGACAGTAGGCAGCTGAGACAGAAGGGTCACTCAAAGGGTCACCCCTCTGTCGACCTCTTCTGTGTGGAGTTAGACTCGGTCCTCCCAGACTTGCTGACCCCTGAATGACCCTTTTACATCCAGATCGCCCTGGAAGGGTCAATCCACAAGCCCATCACCAGCAGCTCCATCAGAGCCTGAAATGTCCTGGGCTGGGTGCAGTGAAGCCCTTTGAGACTGTTCCCCTCCTCGCCCATAGAGTGTCTTAGGTCTGGAGTAAGGGTTTGGCAGAGGTGCCCCAGCCTGGGAAGTCAAGAGGGTTTCTTTTCTTTCCCCAGTTAGGAGTGTTGAAGGAAGAGGGAATTCATTTAGAACCAGCCTGGACCAAGATTTGCTTTGTTCTTTTGGGATTATTCTTCTTTGCAAAGTCCCTCTGAAAGGCTTGCTGAAAATGGCATGAGGCTAATGTGAAGGGAATGGAAACATATGAGGGAGGCGAGACCCTAGAGAATCTGGAGCTGGTTCCCAGACCGGAGAGCTGACTGGAGGGGGGATCAACAGAGACAAACTTAATCCCTGTCCTCAGAGAGACCTGCCCACTGGGCTTAGCAAAAGCCTCTGTGCTTTTTCTCTGTTCCTGGAGAATTTAGACAAAACAGCCCTGAGCCCCATGAGGCAGGGGAGCAAAAGGCCCCCCCAAGCTGGATTACGGCCTTTATGCGTCTGATGAGTTCTGTGTCTGGAGTGACTGAGGGGGGCTGAGAATTGAGAACAGGGCTGTTGAGAGAGGGAGACTTCAGAGTGTCTTCAGAGCCAGGAAGAACTGGGGAGGTCAGCCTGTTAAACCCTTCGCTGTGTGGGGCAAACACTGAGGAACAGAGAGGGAGCAAGCCCTGCCTATGTCACACAGCACCCTTCAGATGCAGAACTTCTAACCCTCTTCCCAGATCCTCAGGCTGAGTGGGAGTTTAGGGTTTGCTGTTCATCCATTCATTCACTCATACACTTTTGAATAGCAGCTTTGTGCCTTGCTCTGTGTGAGATCCTTGGGAGGGTCAGAGGAAACCCACCATATTATCTTTGCGCTCCAACAGCTTAAACTCTAAATACACATGCACACATACCCAGGATTCAAACCCAGGCCTTCTGGTTCCAGACCCTACTCTGAACTGCTTTGCGAGAGAGTGTCTGTGTGCTCTCAAGTGGATGGCATTGTTTGAATAAATATAATGAGAGATCCTCTCAAGAGTACAGGAGTGGAGACCTGGGGAAGTATAAATCACTTCAGTCTTTTGGAAAAATGATGTGGCAAGGTGTGTGCATACTCTTTGACCCAGTGTTTTCACTTCTAGAAACGTAGCCAAAGGAAATAATCAGAAACTTACATAAAGGTGTACAATGGGAAATGACTGAAATGTCCTTCAATAGGGATTGGTTAAAATAATTATAGCATATTTATACAACCCAACTCTATGCAGCCTCTACAAATTAAAAATCCTGTTTGTTCCTCTTAGTTTCTATCTTTAGGGTGCTTTAAGGAAAGATGAGAGAGGTCTGTGAAAAGAAAGGGAGGTGGGCTCCTCTGTCAGGACAGCAAAAAGTTGTAGCTGGGACCCCTGGGTGGTTCCAGGGGAGGCAGGGAGGCCAGGCAGAGGTGAGGCCTGCAGAGAAGTGAGAATCGGCTCACAGTAACTGTGACCCGGGGAGGGGGTGTGGCCAGTCAGCGGCCAGCCTGGGCCTGGCACTGGCTCCAGGCTCTGGGTTTAAAGAGCTTTAAAAGCTTATTAAAAAGGTTTCTTAGACATCAAATGGCTCTTAAAAATCAATATTTTGATGATTTAAGTGCAAGAGAATCAGAAACATATGGATTGAATTGCCCTCGAATTATACACACTTAAAAAAAAAAATGTTGGTCTTTAGCAAGCCCCAAATATTTTAAAAACAGATAGAGACGCTTTCCTCATATCCAGAAAGAGCTCTGCTAGGTCGGTTTGAAGAATCCAAAGAGGAGGTAAGTAGGAGTGGGGCAGGACTCAGATGGGGACCAAGGAAATTTTTCTAGCTAGAGTCTTCCCACAGAGGCAGGGCTACAGGAGCAACTGTGTGTGTACCTGTGTGCACATGGGCGTATATGAGTGAAGAGAGGTACCCATTCTCCTCTGAGTCTACCCTGACCCTCCTGAGCCCACTTCCATGGCCAGCCTTGTCCCTCTGTGTCCCATATGTATTTGTGTGTTCAGTACTAGACCCAACCTGAAGTCAGAAGGTTGGTCCCTTCCTGAGTCCATCCCTCTCCCCTCCTGCAGTGGATGTGCTCTGTCCATCCCTGGAAGGTTCAAGCCAGTTTGACACAGGTATCACCCAGCCCAGAGGTGACCAAGCATCTCTTAGCTGGGGGCTTGCTCTATGCATGAATCTTAGGAATGAAGCCCAGTGTGTAAGTGATAAGACCAGAGTTGCTATGGCCCAGATTTTCCCCACAGAATGCCTGGGCTCTAAGAGAAGAACTTGAAAACCACAGCCCTCATCCCAAATTCTTATTTTACGGAGAAGGGAACTGAGGCCTAAAGCAGGGAGACTGACTGAAGGCAAGCACAGGGCCAGAGGGAATGCTCTCACACACATGCTTAGCCTATCTCAATCTGAACCAATGCATAGTTACTGCACCCACCCTTTCTTCTGCCCCAGAACAAAATTGGGGTGGGGGTGATTCATGGGACCTCGGTGTCAGTTTGGTGGTGACGAAGAGGTTTTGAGGTTGACTCTGGCTATGCGGGGCCTTCCTGTGCTCAATTCTACCTCTGGGCTGGGAGTGGGAACTCCTGCTTTCACACTCTGCTGCAGGAACCTTAAGAAGGAAAGAGGCCACACCTGGAGGCCTGTGCTGAAGACAAAGTTGCTCCAAAGGAGCCTCTGGTTAGAACCAGCTGATTCGTCACCTCCAGCCCCTCCAGCCTCTGTGGTTTAGGTCCTTCATGATCCCCCCACCCTGCTGGCCAAGGGAGTCTCGAGTGAGCTGCTTGTGGAGCAGAATGAGAGGCCAGTGCCCTGGAAGGGATGGTTGTGGCTCAGAAGGCCCCTAGGGGCATCTCTCAGGCACCCCGACCTCCCTGGCTAAACCCATTACTAAGCTGGGAGTTAGTCCTCCCCATTGGATCCCCCTAACCTCTGTTTCTCTTGCCCCGAGGAACAAGTTGTGTCCCAGGCCTTGTGATGCTTCTGAAGGACAAGGGACCAGTGCTCTGCTCTGGTCCCAAGAGTGGCTTCGGGAGCACTGTCCTTTTTCCGGGCCTTGCTAACCCATTAGGCAGGCTATGTGTTGTCCGCCCGTTCCACCTCTCCACTCCCACCAGCACCACCAAGGAGGCTTGTTAATTATCACAATGATTTCCACATTGGCGGGTAGGTCTCATTGGCCAGAATCAAGGCTTGGGTCATCCCATCCCACCCCACATACATGGAATGAGGAGGGGGTGGGGGAAGGAATACCAGAAACAAACAAAGGAGAGATGGGTGGGGGCGAGATGGGATGGGAACACCCATCCTGATCAGACCTCCCAGCTCCTGAGAGACGAGCGACCTTCCCAGCAGACCTGCGGCTCCCAGGGCGTCTCACTCTACACTGGGCACAGTTCACCAGTATTGCTCTTTGGTTGTCTTTCTGAGAAGTCTAGGTGCACCCTGAGGGCAGGCACCATGTCTAAGGAAACTGTCTGGGGAACAGATGAGTAAATGGTGTGTCTGAACGGAACGTGTTGGCCAGACCCCTCTGGTCCTCCCTCTGGATGAGGTCGAATTGGATTCAGGCCTCTGGGACACCCTATATGCGAGGCATCTGGTTCTTGCAGAAGCAACATGCAACTCAGCTATGGAATCTGATTTTTTAAAGTTTAGGCTGTTTTAATTCAGCCTGGGACTGTAATGGAGAGGCTCCAAGCATCCTGCTGACCTCTGTGTGGATGGAGAGTGACACAGATCTGAGTGGGGGCCTGGAAGCTGACCTGGTCCCACTTACCCAAGGTATTGGCTGCTCATTTCTTTATCCAATCCACAGACACTGAGTACCTACTGTGTGTTCGGCACTATCCCAGGTGCTTGGACTACACGGTAAACAAAATAGACACAGTCCTCCCCTCTAGGAGTTGATAGTCTGGTAAGGAAGGCAGACCGCAAATACACACAGACGGAATCGGCACGTGCCCGAGGGGGAGGAACAGGCGATGCGGAGCGGACAGCTGCAGGCAGGTGGTCAGACAGGCCCTTTCAGAGGGACAGTGTTCAAGCTGAGACCCCAAATGTGGGAATGCGCGAGCTGCCCAGAGAGCAGAGGAGAGGGAGACACCCAGGGAGGAGGCAGCCTGTGCAATGGTCGCATGAGGGCCTTAATGGCTCTCTCCGAGCCTCAGTTTCCCCATGCGTGGTGCGGAACAAACGACTGCTGCCTGCCCACAGGGCTCCGGTGGGGTGGAGGGAGAAGGGCGTGCCCAGGCAGGCTCAGAGGCCGCTTGATTCTGTTCCTGTGTTTAAGGCAAGGTGGTTGGACTCTTCCACAGGGAGGCACCACCATCTCCGTCCTTCTTACAAAGTAAAGCACCTTAAAATTATGTTTTAAAAGATCTCATAGAAATAAAGTAGTGATTAAGTTGAAATAATTAGCATTTCTCAATCCCCCAGACAGAAATATATCTAATAAATGTTGTAGGTTTGTTAATCCTTACTAGGTAAAGACTGGAATCAATAAGCAAGTACTTGTAATTGGGGGGTGGAGGAGTCAATCACCCTGGTAGGGTCTGCTTTCAGCCATTGTCAGCCACCCACTTCTCAGTGTGAATATTATAATCAGAATCTATCAGGAAATCAGGTTTTCATAGACGGACAAGAGTGCTGGGACCTGAGACTGAAATGGGTAGAAGAAACCTCTGAAGGGTAAGTGAGGAGACCAGGTCTTTCTGACAGTGAAGTTCGAGGATCACCCAGTGCCTGGCACAGTGCCTGGAACAGGTTTGCTGAGTGAATCAACAAACGTTTCCACAACCTCACTCCCAGAATGGAGGCTTCTGGGCAACACACATTCTCCTGGATCCCCACTCCCTTCCCTTTCCCCCTTCTTTCTAGTCTCCCCACATTTTTCTTGGTATCAGTGTTCTTAGTTGCCCAGTGGACATTTGGCCAGGCCAGTGGGACCGTGTGTGCGTGGGGACACAAGGGCTGCGAGGGACCTGTGAGGAGACAAAGGCCCCTGAGTGAGATTCAGGGCACAGCTGAACTGCCCTGAACCTTCCTTTTTGTTTTCAAGGAAATGCATAATCCAAGAACCACCCACGGCCCTGGCGGGCCTGCTAAGCAGGGCTGGAATGTGCTGCCTTTCCCATTAGTAATTGTTTTTTCTGGTTAGCCTGTAACCCCTCCTCTGCCATCGCCCTGCCATTGGAGTGAGGACCTCTCTCCAGGGCACCAGCAGCTCTGGGGGGGAATGAGGCTGCTCTGCAAGGTTTCCCCAAACTCTGCTGCTCATCTCCCCCAGTGGCCAGTGGCGTGGCCAGTGGGGATGAGGGCCTGACCTCAGCATTGCATCAGAGACCATCTGCCTGCGCAGAGATTCTTTCCCCGTTCTCCCATCTGCCTCTGCTCTTGCAAGAGAGGCTAGGGGCTGCCAAGGACTTGAGGACCCTGGAATGCAGCCTGGTCTTGCTTGGGGCCTGCCGGCCTCTGCTATAGTGTCTGTATATCTGACTGTTGCTGTGTCCAGGATTGTGAAGGGGTGTCAGCATGAGCTGGTGTAGAAATGTGAGTTTGTGCAGGTGGCTGTGATCTGGGACACTGAGGGCCCACTCGTGGCCCCAGAGTATATGTATGTGCACGTGTGTGCACACGGGTGTGTTATGCGAGTGTGCTGGGAAGGGAAAGAGGCTTGCTCCTGAGCTGACTCTACTTCCCTTTCCCACCACCCAGTTGAGTGCATGAGCCTTTGCCCAGGAAGACAACGCCCTTGGCCCCCATGTTTCCATCTTTGGCTGCCCCACCCCCACCAACAGGAGCGGGGGGGGGGGGGGGGGGGAACTAGGCCAGATCCCAGTTAGCTCCTTGTCTTTAAGCCATAGAGACTCAAGAGGTCAGAGGCTTGTGCTATTTCCTGACCTTCCCAGCAAGGCCCTGTGTGCTCTGGTCCTGGGGGACTAGTCTGGAGCCCTCTGGCTGCATTGCCTGAGGGCTGTAGCTCAAGGCCAGGCTTCTGCTCACTGGGGGTGCCCTCTGCAGAGTAAGAAGGAGCACAGGGTGTTCCTCACTGCACCTCAACACCACCCTCTGTCCAGGTCAACCATGGCTGCCTCCCCCTCAGACAGGCCTGACGTGCAGACTTTCATTCTTAGAAGGAACACTACCATTCTGGATAGGGAGTAGGCACTGGGGTGGGCTGGGCCTGCACCTCCAAAAGTGGGGGCTCAGGATCACAGAGGGCTAGGAAGTCAGGAGTTAGGGAGTGCGGGGCCTGCTCCACCAGCCTTATCCAACAATCTCAGGGCACAGGCCTTGGGGCATAGGCCTGCCTGTGCCCTGAGCAGCTGGCAGGGAGGCAGTGCCAGGCCCAGTCCAGTGTGGCCACTGAACATTTGGTGCAAATCAAAGGCTTTTTCCAGCCAGGAGAGGAATGCTGCCAAGTGGGGTTTGGGAACGGGATTGGCAGGGCAAACACTGCCCTAATTGAGGCCCTTCTAGACTTTTAATTACAAGCAGTGTTTTCTCAAGCTTCCTAATTGACCATGGAGACCCACTGGTGTTATTGCCCATGCCAGGGACAGAAAAAAAAGTGTTGTTCAAGCTTTTTCAGCAGGTTTATTTTAGCCATGTTCTGAGATGGAACAGCTCACACAAGTGAAGGCCAAAACCATTTTTCTGAGAGGGCCTCCTACAGGCACAGAGAGACCTACACCCGCAGGTGTGATCAGACACTCAGATAGAGCACGGGAGCATACAGACAGGCACCTGTAGAGAAAGACACGTGTACAGACAGATGCAGTCACAGTCATGGATGTGGTTGCAGATGCTGTAAACACCAGGCTGGAAACCCAGCCCAAGCACCCAGAGCGTTTCAGAAAGGAAAACATTGTTCCTGGCTCCGCCAGCTCCCACCTCCACCTCCCTCGTCCCTCTGGGCTGGCAGGGCCTGGGCCTGCCTTGGACCCCTCTCCCCTCACTGAGCCTGTTCAGAATCCCTTCATGCTCCTTGCCTGTGGATCTGGACACCCAGGTAGCCTCCAGAATCCTCTCCTAGTGTCCAATTAAGAGCCCAGGACTGGTATACAGTAGAAATGAGCAGGGGTAGGGCTCCCAGTGGAGAGGGAGGCCAGACAACTATGACCACCCTGCGATTTTGTCAAGGGTCCCCTTGGGTCTGGGCAGTGTCCACACACAAGTCAGGCCAGAGGCGGGGAGCAGAGAGGGCTGATCACCAGGCTCAGCCCTGCCAGCCACAGCTTGGGTAGGATGAGCCTTGGTGGCAGTTACAGGCCGTTGCTATCGCCCCTTATCTGGGGCTCCTGGCTCTTACACCACGTCCCCAACGGCCCCTGGAGTCAGGGGCCCCTGCTGCTCCCTCCCTAAACAGACCGTTACTGGGTTTCCGTTGTTTGGGGAGGGAGTAAGGGGCTGTCTGCTTAATTAATCATTTTAGGCCTCCCTGGGAAACTCATTAAGCCACCTCTCAGGGCTGGGAGTAGCAACGCTGCTCTCAAAGTTGGCACTTTCTGTTCTGCCACATTGGGGTCCATTTTCCCTGCCACTCATGTGCACTCCCATGCATGAGTGTGTCTGTGTGCAGGCGTGTGGGAGTGAGAGAGAGAGCGGCCCCCAGCGTGCCCTTGTATCTATGACTGTGTGTTTGTGTTTCCTAGATTCTGCAAGGAACTTCCCCTGATTCTTCTTAATTACCAGCCTAGAAGAAATTCAAGATGCTTGGAGCAAAGGTCAAACTCCACCTGTTTTCCCTGCACTTCATTTTCTGGCAGTTCCCACAATAGTACAGATAAGTAAAAGATTAAGGCAATCTTTTCTAATTAAAGTAATTTAAAAACGGCGATGATTGCACCTTTCATCTGAAAGGGAAAATATTTACTCATCCAAACTGCAGGCCCTTAAACGCATTCGGGAGGTCTATTTTGACAAACAGATCCTCCTCCCCGCCCCCAGTCCATTCTCTCTCCTCCAGGACACACACACACAAAGGCTGGTTTATTTAGCCAGAGCCAGCTTGACAAGGGGCACCCTGAAAGCTGGGGGAGGATGGCAGCCAGGTCAGTTTTGAGCAAGTGGACACTTTAGCCCAATCTCTGCTGGGTCCTGTTGAGAGAGGGTTTCTGGGGCTGCTGGGATTTTGAATTGACCAATGGATGTTTTACTGTTGTTTCTTCCCCAGGGGCACCCACCCAAGGGCCCCCTGCCTCCCTCTGACAGCTCCACTCCTTCTAAACTGGCTGGGATGGAGAGTTCAACGTGGAAGAACCTGTTGGAGGCTTGGGTATAGTCTGTCCTTCTGCCCACCTGCCCATCCTTTTATCCAACACACGTGTTAAGTTGCTATTATGCACAAGACTCTGTGCTTAACATACAAGTATTTCATCAACCCCACAGAGGCGCTGTGGGGGCGTGGCCCAGCCTCCTATCCTCAAGAAATACAAAGTCTAACAGTCTTGTGAGCAAACTGCCCTTGGCTCATCCAGGAGAAATCAAACAGGATGCAAGCTGCCGTATTTCACTTTGAGTTTCTGAGGCAAGTATAATCACCCAGTTTCCTGGCTAATGTGGTTTGATCTCACAAATTACTTTTCCCTAACTAGGGAGAGCTTCCTGTGACATGTAACTATGGGGACAGAGGTGCTCTGCCATTCCAGGGCCAGGACTGTAGGGGCTAGGGTCTTTTGGGGAGTGGGAAAGTGAAGAGGCAGAAGTGTGAATTTCCTGTTCCGGGGCCTGAGGGTGGCCTGATCTCTGTCCCATACAACCCTCCTCCCCCTCCCCACTGCCAGGAGAGAGGACATACCTTGGAGCTAGTGCAGCTACAGCTTGAAGTGGCCCTAATAGGATAATCCCACTTACAGGCTGTTCCCCTATCCTCAGAATATGACATAAAGGAAAATCATGGAAACCAGCTCCAGGAATGTCCAGGCCCAGCTATCCCCTGAGAAGGGCCTGGTTGCCTCTGCCTGCCCAAGCCGGGCTAGACAGTATCTTCAGCGTGACCCTCAGCTGTCCTCCCTGCAGAGACATGACCTCAAAGAGCAAGCGTGGGCAGATAATTTCTGCAGGGGCCTACTGCTCAGGTGGGCCGGGCAAGGAGGAGGGGTGGAGTGTGCCCGTGTGTGTGCTTGTGTGTACTGTGTGTCTGGCCTGTTTGTGGAAAGGCTTACTTTGTACCCAGAACAGCCTGGATATCAGAGACTGGGGCCAGACCTCCAGGGTTCCCCCTATTCCATAAGCTCACCCAGGGTCCATCATCAGTGGATTCTTGACTCTGGCAAAGCCACCCCAAAACCTCCTTTACTCCCAGCCTTGCCTCTCTAGTCACCACCTCTATCTAGAGTAATAGCTCTCAATTCTCTGCCTGGTCATCTGTAACAGCTCCCACTCCTGGGGAAACAGATTTATTGGCACATCTAAAGCAATGGGTCCCCACGGCCCATCTCACACCCCAGGGGGCTTAATTCAAGCCTGACCCCAACTGGACTCTTCCAGACACCAGGGGAGCCCTGTGAGGAGCTATGAAAGCTGTAGATTCTTACCCAGGAGTATTGTCAACCTAAGTGTGCACATGTGCCCACCACACAGAGGTCCAGACAGCTGCAGGAATCCCGGGTACCTGACGCCCATATCCAGAATCCAGGCTGGGAACTTTTGGTCCCACAGGCCCCACTGCCAGGGCTTGTCTCTAGGCCACCCCCACCCTGCCCTCCTTCCAGCCTCAGTCTAACCCCTCCCCCAGGAAGCTGCAGTGCCCTCCCTCCGCCCAGAGCCTGCAGGTGGCCCTCAGCAAGGCCAGCCAGCCAGGGCTCCCTCAGTGAATTGTGTTGGACCAACCTACGCACTTGGTGATTAAGTCACTCGGTGGAAACAGTCCCCAGAAAACTGGAATCCTTGTTGCAAAAATAAATTTTGCTTCTGAACCTAGCTTTTCTCTTGCTTTTTCTGCATGCATTCTGGCTTTCTTTTTCTTTTCTTTTTTTTTTTTTTTGGTCTTGCATCCCAACTGCTTTTATCTTTTTCCCTTCCTCCCACTGAGACCCAAACAAATCTCCTGTAAACAAAGTTTCAGTCCATGCCCTTAAAGAGACAACACATGCTTGCTTATTACAGGCTGGCCTCCCATTCCTGTTTGCTGTCTTCAAGAGACCTATGGCATGAGGGCTGGGGATGTCAAAGATCACTACAGGACACTCAAAGAAAGAAGTTGGCTGACAGCAGTTAAACACCTCACTGCAAGACAGAACAGGAGGGAACAGGTTGAGGGCTCACTATAGTAGATGTCCCCCTGACTGGTACTAGTGAAATTTGACAATGAGACTATTATTTTCTTTGGTCTATATGGTCTGAAAAGGATTCTTTTCTTTTCAAATGTGATTTAAAAAAAATAGATTTTCATCTCAAACTCCCCGTCACCTCAACCATCACCAACTTGGCTGCTTTGTGACTTGGAGAGGTTGTGGTCTTCACCTGAATCGATTGTGTATTGCTGGATTGGTGGCTGAAGTCACTGTGGGGTGGGGGTGAGTGTGCATGGGTTTGTGTGTACACGTGCTGCCTTGAGTCTCTGCCCTGAACGGGGGTCTCCACAACCCTGGGTATGTGGACAAGTGGAGGACACTCATCACCTGAGTTATCTGGATTAAAAAGACTGGCACTCCTTGGAGGGCAGGGCTCATTTCCATCCCCCAAGGGGACCAGCCTTGGGAGGAAGGTGTCCAGGCCAGGGGCTGAGGCTCTTCATTTGTAACAGTTCCCTGAGGAGGCTGAGCTGCCGTCCACCAGCCCATGTCTGAAAAGCAGGCCTGAGAGAAGTAGCCCCGGTCCCCTGCCCAATGTAAAGGCAGGGCCTCCTGTGCCCTATCCTTGGCCCCTGCCTCCAGGGCTGGCCTCCACTGGACGCGGGCACTGCCATTGAGGCACAACTGCTGACCGCCCTAAACTAGAGACCTCTGGGGAACAAGCAAAGTCTTACTGAGGTGGCTCTTCTCCTTTTCGAGAATGCATTCCTCAGCAGGACGGCTGCCTCCAGGGCTCTCTCCCACTCCCACTTGGAAACCAGGCAGAAAAAATGCCTGGTGGGCAGGATTATGGGATTAGTCAGCTTTCCCAAAATAGGCCCAGAGGCTCTGGGTCCGAAATGAGTTTTGGTCTGAGCCTTTCCCTGTGATTAGTGACAGCTGTGTCTGTCTGCCCTCCCTCCTCCCTCTCCTGGCCTTGTCTCTTTCCTGAGTGCTGGTAACTCAGTGTTACGTTAATCACAGGCCCAGAAGTTTGGGAGAAATGTGAGCCCTATGGTACAGTGACCCCGGGCCTACGGAGGAAGGAATTACTTGTTGGATCAAGGATTTGGCTTTGCCAACCCTCCTTCTCCCCACCAGAGAACAGCCCCCACAGGCCACCCTGTGCTGGATGGGCTGAGGAGGTGGGGGCTGTCCAGCTCCTGGCTCAGGTTCCTGCCAGCCCTCTGTTCCTACTGGGTCTCTGGGCCCAGCTCCCAGGGCTCCCCGACAAGCTGGGACAGGCTGGGCACCACGGCCTTCCTTGACCTGGGCCTGCCCTGCAGTCTCAGTTTGTGAGCCACCCACTGCAGTTCCAGAGCTGGTGTTTCCCAGGAAAGGAGCTCCTAATGACCAACTAGCTGAGCCTACCATGCTGGAACAGTTGACTGTCCGAGGATGTCCCTGAGGACAGGTCCAGGGCTTGGCTAGAAGTTAGGAGATGCCCCATCACTCCCTGCACGGGCCCAGCAGCCTGGTCTGCCTTTAGAAGTTCCTTGTAGGGAAACCACATAGCCGGTATCCCATAGGAGATGCTCTCCTTGGAGCCTTTTTCTCTGGGTAGAGGCTATGGAAAGGAAATAAAATTTTGGTTTTTCCAATGATACCTACCACCCCTAGAGCTGGTGTGGTCCTCTTTTTAGTCCTCTAGCTCCTCAAAAACTTGGTGGAGCTGATATGGTAGTCTGTCTGGAAATGAGGCTGTGGCCATGTGATAGCCACTGGGGGCTGCCTGGCCTGGCTCCTCTGGGCTGTTACATCCCAGGCCACACCCAGAATCCTGAGACCAGGGCATAGTCCAGAGCAGGCCAGGACCGGGGGCTGAGTCAGCAGATCTCAGAGCTCTGCTGGTGCTGACCCCAGACCAGGTGGGAGCTAGGACAAGGCTGAGCTCAGTCTACTGGGCACTGGTGAGTGCTGGCTGTGACTTAGGAAATGTGTTTTTGCCGTAGCACCCGGTTGGTGCTGGAAATGGAGTGGCATGTTTTGGCGTGTTCTGGCCTCCAGGCTGAAAACTGTTTATTTGAACAATTAAGAACACGACTTCAGCCGAACCACAAAATCAGACGGAAACCTTTATCTTGGGTGGCAGGCTCTTGGTTTCCTCCTGTGCCCTTGCAGGCTTGCTAGTAGGGCCACATTGGACTGGGTGTGTCTGGAAGTGATTCCAGTGGCTGCGGCCGTGCTCAGGAGAGATCAGCGAGCCTCCTTGGTTGTCTGTTGTGCTGATGACGGGGATGTTGTGCTTAGGAGGGGACCCAAGCTCTTTCTTTATCAGAGACCCTAGGGCCTCTGGGGTCCCTTAAGGTGAGGGCGGGGCTTCTTCTGCAATTGGCATGAGATGCAGCATAGCTGGACCATCTTCTGCTACATTAGAGGCGACAGTCTCAAATTATCGTTCTCTCCTCCAGTCCAGAAATAGGTGAGCTCCTATCACCCACCCTGACTCCAGGACACCAGGGCGACCTTGGCTCCGGCACCACCTGGTGCCCCTTTCAGTCCTCAGCCCCGGGATTCCTGGGCCTCTCCCACAATGAGGGGTTCATGGGTAGGTAAGTCAGGTTTCTGATTATAACCCTCCTCAAAGTTTAAGCTTTTCCCAAAACAAAACCCAAGCCTCCCCCAGTAGCTCTGGGAGGAGCCGGCTCACCTCAAGCCTCCCCCAGTAGCTCTGGGAGGAGCTGGCTCACCTCGGCCACAGCTGGTCATGGTTGGCCACTGTGTTGAGACACATGGTCTCATGATTGGATGCTTGAGGGCTCTGTGTGGAGGGGTCACGATGGCCTCGCTGCCCTCACCCGCAGCCCCCAGGGCAGGCCTGCCCAGCTCACAAACCTTCCAGGGTTCCACCTGGTGCCCACTGGGTCCCTGCAAACATTGATAGGCCTTGTTTCTAGAACCTCAGCTTTTCAAATCCTACAGCTTACTGTGTTTCTAAATGATTCATGTTTGTCAGTCTCATCTTCCTGGATGCATGCTGTGAAAACTTCTTGGGGCAGGAATATCATCTCCTGCCAATCACAAGCCCCATCCCTCCTTACCCACCTGGGGTCTGGATTGAGGCTGATGAGTGATTTGGGCATTCACCACCTTGGCAAATGACCCTTCTCACAGGATGTGTGTGTTGGGGTGGGGAGAACGGGGGGGGGGGGGCACTGAACACATCTGACCTGTCTTTACCTGCCTCAGCAGCTACTTTGGAATGCACCTCCTTCCCCCAGCCTCCCACCATGGGGATGGGATGCAAGGGCCAAGCACCTGAGAGTAATGTCTCCCTTTGGGAAGTACCTTCTCACACAGCCCAGTGTGGATTCCAGCAAAGTCTGTGGAAGACAGGAGTCTGGATGGAAACAGACAAATTTCCAATCTCTTTCTCCATTCTGGCTCTAATCCCAATTTTAAAAGAAGCACAGCAAAGAAAATAAGCCGGCCTAGGGCTGAGCCGAGGGTGGAGGAAGTCGACAGTCCAGGGAGATGAAAATTAGGCAACAGCATGAAGAATTCTGCATTGTTTCAAAACTGGTCAATTGCTTCCATATTCACACAGACTAGTAAAGAGAAATGGACTCGGTATGGTGGGGAAATAGGATTATAATGACAGAGGAGAGAAGAAACAGTAAACGTTACAAAAACCTGGGGAGGATACCATGGGCTGCCTGTTAGCCCACTAGGCCAGCAGCTCAAGGATGTGAGAGGGTATCCCTGCCCTCCTGCCAGTCCCCTTCCAGGACTACTCCCCCAGCCCACCCCCGCCACCTCTTCCTGGGCAGCTCAGAGGTTCTATGAGCAGGCCCTTTCCCCTCACCATGCCCCGTTTCCTGGAGACCTTGGGGGAGCTTTTCTAAGCTGCTAGCTGAGGACCTTGGGGAAATGAAGGAGGCCTGCCTGAGAGTGGAGGCTGTAGCTCCGAGTAGAGGACAGAGGGACAGGGAACTGAGGATTCTGTGGGTCCCTCTCCCTCTGAGAAGGAGACAAATGTAAGGGAGTTGGTTCTTGTCATCTGACCTCACCCTCAGTAGCCGACCCCGCCTCTCGACTCCCATGATGCTTTGCAGGAAGAGGCCAGCCGGCAGGGGCAGTGGGTAATAATCACTCCTGTTTACTGAGTGCCATGCCCCAGGCACTGGGCTTCATGCTTCGCAGTTATTTTATTTAATCACCAAAACACCCTCCCAAGGTGGGAATTGTTCCCCTTCTGCAGAAGAGGAAACAATCTCAGGCTGAGGAGCTTGCTTAAGGTCACACAGTTCGTAACTGGCAGAGCTGGGGCCTGATGGTGAAGCCTGGCTCTTCAGTCCTGTTACCTGACTTGGCCATGGCCCTAGCTCAGAGGCGGCCTGCCCCATAGTCCCTGTGCAGGGCGGGCGACTGTCGAGGGGTCTTGCCTCGCTCTCTCTCAGGCCGTGGGGAGTGGGGTGGCCCTGGCTCTGAAGACTGCCCTGGCTTCCTTTAGGACGCAGTGCTGCTCCCCACAGAGCAGAGCCCATGGGCTAATCATCGGGGCAGGCCTGACTCCTCACCAGAAGTGTGAACGTTCCTGGGTGTTGGAACCGGAACGAGGCACTTTAATGGACAAGTTGGAATCTGTTTGTGAGCAGTAAATCACCCCAGTCCCTGGGGCCATTTTCCATCATAAATCTAAACCATTTGACTCTGCAGATCCCCAGTGCAAGAGCCATGTCCAGAGCAACAAAGTTTGTGGGAGCTGGGTCTGCAAAGGAGCTGAACCCCCAATGAAGGCCACAAGCCCTCACCCACTTCCTGCCTCCTACCCCCACCAAGCTTGGCACCAAGGGTCCTGCCTTCCTCCTGAGAGCCTGGTGTAGTTTTTTGGGGCAAGCACTTTCTTATCCTTGAACCTTTGAGCTAGCTGCTTTCTGTCTCCTTCTGGCTATTGGTTCTGCTGTCTCTCACCAGGATCCAGTCAAGCTTCTCTTTCCCAGGGCGTTATTTGTGCCCACAGCTTCAGGGAGCACCATGTGTATGAGCTCAGAGCTATACCTCTAGTCCTGACTTCTCGCACGTGTCTCTGTCTATGAGATTCTCCACCGGGGTGTTCCACAGGCACCTCAAACTCATGCTCTTGAACCTGAGCTCACCCTCCCCTTGTCCCCGCCTCACACTACCAGCGGGCCCAGAACTTCGCTGGAATTTACTTTGGCTCCTCTCCTCCTAGTCTCTCTCCCAGGCAGCTCTAAATCCTGCTTCTCAACCCTAAGAAGTCACATCTTCATTTTCTCTCCTCCAACTCTCTTGAAACCCCATGTACCAGTGGTTCCCGACTTACGATGATTCAACCTAACAATTTTTGACATTACGATGGTGCAAAATAGATATGCATAATAAGTTACATGAGATATTCAGCACTTTATTATAAAATAGACTTTGTGTTAGTTTTGCCCAACTGTAGGCTAATGTAAGTGTTCTGAGCATGTTTAAGGCAGGCTAGGCTAAGCTATAATATTTGGTAGGTTAAGTGTATTAAATGCATTTTCTTTTTTTTTTCTTTTTCACCTATCCAAAAGCTTTAAAAAAATTTTTTTTTTAAATTTATCTTTATTGTTGAAAGTATTACAGGTGTCCCATTTTTTCCCCCCAATTGACCCCCTCCACCTCACTCCCACCCCCTCCCCAGGCCTTCACCCCGTTATTGACTGTGTCCATGGGTTATGCTTATATGCATATAACTTCTTGGTTAATCTCTTCCCACCCTCCACTCCCCTTCCCTCTTTCCTCTGAAATATGATCGTCTGTTGTATATGTCAATGTCTCTGGATCTATTTATTTCATCAGAGTCTTTTGTTCATTAGCTTCTTCTTAAAGAAGACCCTTCAACATTTCTTGTAGTGCTGGCCTGGTGGTGATGAACTCCTTTAGCTTTTCCTTGTCTGAGAAGCTCTTTATCTGACCTTCAGTTCTAAATGATAGCTTTGCTGGGTAGAGCAATCTTGGTTGTAGTTTCATGTTTTTCATCACTTTGAATATTTCTTGCCACTCCCTTCTGGCTTGCAAGGTTTCTGTTGAGAAATCAGCTGACAGTCGTATGGGTGCTCCCTTGTAGGTAACTAACTTCTTTTCTCTTGCTGCTTTTAAGATTCTCTCTTTGTCTTTAACCTTTGGCATTTTAATTATGATGTGTCTTGCTGTGGGCCTCTTTGGGTTCCTCTTGTTTGGGACCCTCTGTGCTTCCTAGAATTGTAAGTCTATTTCTTTACCCAGGTAGGGGAAATTTTCTGTAATTATTTTTTCAAATAGATTTTCAATTTCTTCCTCTCTTTCTTCTCTTTCTGGTACCCCAATAATATGAATGTGGGGCCTCTTGAACTTGTCCCAGAGGCTCCTTATACTACCTTCATATTTCTGGATTCTTTTTTCTTTTTGCTCTTCTGGTTGGGTGTTTTTTGTTTCCTCATGTTCCAAATTGCTGATTTGATTCTCAGTGTCCTCTACTCTGTTGATTCGCTGTAAATTATTCTTCATTTCAGTTCGTGTAGCCTTCATTTCAAATTGGTACTTTATTATGTCATCGATTTTCTCAGTTGTTTTCATAATACTCTTACTAAATGGTTGAGTATCCTTATAAACAAAATTCTGAACTCTGTATCTGTTAGGTCGCTTGGATCTATTTCATTTAGTTCCTCTTCTAGAGATTTCTTCTGTTCTTTCCTTTCCTCCACATTTTGGCTACTTCCAGGTGTTTGTTTCTATGTATTAGGTAGAGCTGCTATGTCTCCTGGAATTTGTAGAGTGGCTTTGTGTAGTGGGTGTCCTGTAGGGTCCAGTGGCTCAGCCTCCCATCACCTGAGCTGGGCCTTCTCCGTGCTCCCCTGTGTGGGCTGTGTGCACTATCCTGTTGTAGTTGAGCCTTGGTTGCTGTTGGTGTCCCTGGGAGTAACTGACCCCCAGGCCAAGCAGCTGTGAGGACCCACTGCCACTACAGCCAAAGAGCTGCTGTGCTGGAGACACCCCTATGGAGCAGGATTTACTTCAGTGGGGCTTGGTGTTCACCAAGTGTGCCCCTTGAGTGTGTCACTCATGGATGTGGTAGGGTTGTAATCCAGCGTGGTCGAGTCTGACCACCAGGTGCACTGTCTCTGGGGCCTCCCGGGAGGTGCAAAGTCAGCCTCTGCCAGTGCCTTGCCCAGGGCCACCCAGCATGAGCTACACAGCAAACTGTAGTTGGCTGCTCCTTGTGCTGGGCTTGGCGGTGCCCAGGAGAGGCCAAGCTATGAGCCAGTGCAGCTGCCGCTAGTGCCAGGCCTGGGGCCCCTTTTCAAGCCGTATGGGGCAGCTGCTGCTTGTTTGAGAGATTTTAGGAAAGTCCTAAGCATGGGGCTCGAGAGGCCCCTTGCACAGAAAAGCCCCTGGAAATGGCCTGGATGAGCTGCAGGTGGGGAGGGGCGGGGCCTCCGGGAATCACGGGACGGGGCCAACGGTGCGAGTCAGGCGCTGGCGACTCAAACATGGCGCCTGCCTGCCGGCTGTGCGGGGAGGACTCGCCACAGGAGCCATGGCCTCCGCCAGCCCTTCTGCCCGGGAGGAAGCCGCCCTCCGCCTCTCGCCCGGATCTCAGGCAGGTTAGTTCCTCCCCGAGTGTCCCGGGTCCTTTCAGGCTGCTGCCTGGCGCTGGGCTCAGAGGGACTGTCCGAGTGAGTCCGTGCCGGGCCCTTTAGAGGAGCTGCTGGGGCTCCCACAGCCTCCGCGACCCTCAGCCACAGTCCCCGCTGGTTTCACAGCCTGGAGTTGTGTGGGGACGTCTCTTCCCGGCCTGGAGCCCTGGGCTGGGGGCCTGCTGTGGGGCTGGGACCCCTCACTCCTCCGGGAAACCCCCGCCGCCGAGATTCCCTCCCGGGTTTAAACCGTGCACCAGGGGTGGGCCCGAGGCCTCATCTCTGGGATTCAGCCCCAACCTGCCCGCATCTCCACCCCTCCTCCCAGTCTCGGTGCTTCTTCAGTTCCCTCCTTGTAGGGCTTCTGTTCAGCCACATTTCAGGAGGTTCTGAGTGATGGTGGTTCTGTGTTTTAATTGTAATTTTGATGTGGTTGGGGGAGGCGGCGGTGCAGCTGTTACTTACGCCGTGATCTTGTTTCCTCTCCCAGTAGTCCTATCAAATGCATTTTCAACTTATGAGGTTTTCAACTTACTGTTGGGATGTAACCCCATCGTAAGTCAAAGAGTATCTCTACTGGATCCATTACTGCAAGAGCCTCCTGACTGTCTCCCCTGCCATGTTTCTGAACAGTCATTCCAAAGCCAGGCTCAGAGCATATTACTTCCCAACTCCCAAACTCTCCATGGCTCCCTAGTGCCTCCAAAATAACCCCAAACTCTTTTCACAGTCCCCACCTTGAATCAACTCCCGACCCTGCTTTCCAGCCTCGGTGCCCACTCTTGCTCCTTAGAACCTTTGTGTTGCAACTGTTGCAGACACCCCAAGTCAGCCTTGTGCTTACTGACGCTGTGACATGACTCCCATATGCCTTCTGCTTGGCATGGACAGTCCTGCCTCTTCCTATCACAATCCTACCCTTTGATCAAGACCCAGCCCAGACACCAAACACCAAAACCCAAATGATAGTTAAGACCATGAAAGCCAGAGCCAGACTGACAAGACCGAGTTCTATTTCTATTGTTTGACCTTTTGGTCACTCAACCCTCTGTGCCCTGGTTTACTCATCCATAAAATGAGGATAACAGTTGTAACATTGGCCTCATTGGGTCTTTGAGAATTAAGTGAGGCTATTTGTAAGTGGAACAGTGTCTGGCATGTGGTCAGCACTTTAGTGTCCACTGTAGTACCCCAGGTTATGAAGCCTCCTCTGATCCCTGAGGCCAAACCTCCACACTTCCATAGCATTTCATTGACACCACAAGCAGCACATTCACATTCACCTGGCTGTGCAGTTAGAATTCTTTGATGGCAACTGGGCAATTGTCAGAAACTTATTGGTGCAAATAGGGGGATTTTTATTGCAAGCATATGGGTGAATCTTATTGCACCCAAAAGCAGGAATGCAGTAGCACCTCAGGGAGCCCTGACATTGGCAGCTGGAAATACTGCTTGGGTAGCATTCTCTCTCAGAACATCCACTTAATTATTTCCTTTTGTAGACCATAGCCTTAAAGACTTGGCTGAAATCCATTGCCCATGGCACCTGAGGTACATGCCACTGTCCAACATGGAAAAATGGAATCTCTGTCTTGGTCCCAGTTCAGGAGCTCTGACCAGCCTCTCTTGGGTAGGGGAAGGAGCAGGGGCAGGGGGCATGTTATACAGAATTATTACTGGGGGTGATACGGAAGAGGAAATGAATTTAGTAGGGGTCCATGCCACAGACTACAAGTTGGTCCCCAATATCTGTTTCCCCATCTTTCTTAGTTAAAGAACTCCCGGTGTTTGCTGCCTTGAATAAAGACTATGTTTCTAACCTCCCTTGCAGCTAGATGTGGCCATGTGACTAAGTTCTGGCCAAAGTTTCATCAAAGGGTAGGGAATACCCTTTTTTGCCTCTTCCTAGTAGCTGGACTCTGGAACCAGACTGAATTGAAATCCGAGCCTTGCCACCCGGTTGCCTGACCTTGGGTGAGTTACTTAATCCTTTTGTGCCATAGTTTTCTTAGCAATAAAATGGGAGTCAAAGTAATATTGCTATAATAGGGCTATTGTGAGGAGTCCATGAATTAATATTTGAAGAGTGATTAGAATGGTTTCTGGCACATGGTATGTGCTCCTTAAGCACGGCTCTGGTGAAAAGATGGTGATGATGATGGAGAAGAGGGTGGCTAAGTTAGAGCCTGAGTGCCTTGTTGGGTGAAGAGGTAGAGCCATATATTAAGGGTGGCCTGGACCGTTAATGGTTGTTAAGCCAAAACCAGCCTGACTGCTTGCCTCCTGACTTTGTTTATAGGAAAGAAAAAGAAACTTCCACCTTGGTTAAGCCGCCATTATGTGGGGTTTTCAGTTACTTGTAGCCTAACCTCCCCCTCAATGATATAAGGCCTTGTAGGTCCAGCATGAGCCCTTGTCCACTGCGTCTTGTTGTAGTCCCTTGAGACCATGTCTTCTTGTGCCTACTTAGGCTGTACATTCCTTCAAGACAGGGTAGCTTTCCACGCTATCTTTGTGTCTTTCATACCCCTTAAAAAATCCTGCTCATAAGTAGGGGCTCAGTAAGTAAGTACGGAATGAATGGAAGAAGGGTGCTAAACATTGTAGCTCCGGTTAGGTGGACACCATCCGTATTCTGAAACATCCAGAGGATTCTTTGTGTTGGCAGGTTGCAGAAACTTGGTGATAATAATAGAACAGTGTTTCCCCAGCACAATGCCTGATGTTCTAAGTACTTCAAGTGCATTATATTTAACCCTCATGACAACCCTATGAAATAAGGACTCTCATCATACTCCTTTTACAAATGAGGAAACTGGGCTTCAGAGAGATGGAGGTGAAGCTCTCAGATCCAGCGAGTCGAGCCAGGACTCAAACTCAGGCAGGCTGACTCCAAGCCCAGGATCTTAACAATTTTGCTAGGCAACTTTCTCCAGGGATTTTCTCCTGTGAGCCCTTTGGAAAGGAGACTGAGATCACGGAGATCCTGTTCAGGTCAGCAAGAATGCAGCACTTATCTTTTTACCCTGGAGGTGTGTTTGAAGGGCTGAGCTTCAGGGAGATTGAAGGGGAAATGTCAGGGTTTTCCTGAGGTCAATGGGATGAAGATCCACATAGGCCTTGACCCCCTGGACCAACCCAGCTTCTTTCCTCAGTACTGCCATTTCTGTGGGCATGACTAGCAGCCAATCGAGTTGGCTAATCTTTGGCAAAATGGTGATAGAGGCAGAGTTTGTCTTCATGCCACTGTTCTCTGCCTGTTAAGCATCTGATGTTCTATTAGAGCCCTTACTGGTTATCTCAGCAAGGAAAGCTTCATTCTGAGAGATGAAAATAATGAAAAACTTAGTCCCCCCAAATGAAAATTTTATGGTGAGATTTTAGGCAACAAAAATTTTGGAGTTGGAGAACTACCTGCTGCCTCTCAAATCACTCTTGCCAACTTCCCCTCTTTTCCCTCCCCTTCTTTCCCTCCCCCTTTTCCTCCTCCTCTCCTCCCCTTTCTCACTTTTCTTCTTCTGTTGTTTCTTTTTAAACCGTTTTGCACACACCTCTGTTCTCCACCCCAGGCCCTGCAGGTCCTTCATGGCCCACCTTTCGGTCCCCTGGTCCAGGAAGCTTTCTCTGATTACTCTCTCACACACTGGCCATCCCTGTCACCTGGCCACCCTGTCACCTGGTCATCCCTGGCTCAGCTCTCTGGCACTTCCAGCCTGGGCTGCAGGCTTTAGCACCTCTTCGTGTTCTGGGCCATTTCTCCCAATGCTGTTCTTAGAGTACCAAGGCCATGCTGAATTGCCAGGGATGTTGTAGGAATTTCTACTTTGGGAAGTCATTTTGGCCTCCACAACGTCTTAAGGCTCTTTCTGCCCTAAGATTTAAAGATTCTCTACTCTTTCTCTCATTTCCCCCAAGGTTCCTGAGTCAGTGTTGGTAATACAGGTGCTAAGGAAGGATTTATTGAGCTAAGTCTTCCTCTTTTTGGAAGCAAGTGTGAAGGGCCATTGAGTCAATGGTAGAAAAGCTCTCCTGTTTTCAGCGATCTCCCAACAAGGAGGCAAAGTGCTTTCAGAGTTTGGGAATGACACTTAAAAAAAAATTGATTGTTCACAGTATTACAGATGTCCCCCCAACCCCCCTCCCAGGCCCTGCCCCACCCCAGGACTTCACTACACTAGTGTCTGTCCATTGGTTATGCATTTATCTAGAAAAGTTCTTTGGTTAATCTCTGCCCATCTCCGCCCCCTGACCTCTGAGATATGCCAGTTTGTTCCATGCCTCACTTTTTCAAGGCCACCACGTTACCTGTTCTTGCTTGTGTTATAATGGACACTCTGGAGTCTCCTCTGGTCTGGTTAGCATTGATGTTCCCCTGGTCCAGTCTCTGGGCTGGAAACCATAGCTGGCCCTTCCTGAAATGACTCAGCGTCCAACTTGGACTCAGCTCCAGCTGGCTCCAGGCGGCCAGTCTCACAGGACCAGGCCAGGACCACAGAGTTCTTAGCTTTTCTCAGAAAAATCCCACTGCCGACCAGGGAAGCCATGCCAGAAATTCTGCAAATTGCAAGAGCAAGCACTTTCAAGACGTGGCTTCGTGTCTCTTGTCCCCATGGCCTTGTTCCACTGAACTCCATGATGCCCAGATGGAACACATGTTTCTCCCTGTGACCAGGGGACTCAGGTCTACAGCCACCAGGAAACTTCTTGGGATGTGGTTGGGAGAGGGAGGCAGAACCTTTGGGTTGGAGCTATGGCAGAGCATCCTAGCCCTCTGGAGCCTGGCCCCCTGGCCCTAGCACTCCTAGAAAACATGGCCCCTTAAGGAGCCCATTCTAGGTTTGGACCTGAATTTGGGTTTGCACTGTGACCTAGTGTGCAAAGGCCCTTTGGCACCCTAGGGGATGGCACCCATGTTCCCAGCATTCAACTCAGGACCTTCCTGCCTGCCTCTCTCCTCCCCCCAACACTCTGGTTCACAGGGTAAAATGAATAGAGTTGTAACTGAAGACACAGGTTGGAAACAATGACCCTTTTCTTTGCATTTGCTTGAGAGCCCATGGCCTTTGCATGTTGCTACGCCTGAGTTATTCCTCCCCGAGCACACTGAGTCCACTGCCTGGAGTGTCCTTGATGCCCTTCCCCCATTCCGACCCTCCCCATCCTCCAAGGTGTGGTTCAAGCCTGCCTCCACCACCTCCCTTCCCTACCGTGAAGTCCTCAGGGACTTCTTTTTCTCCTTTGAGCTCTTAACTCTTGGCATTTGCACCACTCTCATGTGGCATTAATCCACATTCAACATTGTGATATTGTTTATTGTCTCTTGTGGCTAGGAAGTGTTCTGTGTGTTCATTTTCCATCCACTTTCCACACACTTTAAACCAGCTCTGTCCAATAGAAATATAATGTGAGCTACATAAGTAATTTTAAATTTCCCAGTCATCCCATTTAAAAAGTACAAATAAACAGGCAAAATTAGTTTTAATAATGTATTTTATTGAACCCAATATATAAAAAATACATGATCTCATTATTAATGAGATCATTTACATTTTGAGGGTACAAAGTCTTCAGAATCTGGTATGTATTTTATACTTACAACACATGTCAATTTGGCTGCTAAATTTTCATGAAAACTCTTGATCTGTATTTACATTCAATAATGACCTCTTCTTTTCCTCTATCTGCTAAATATTGGGCCAGAGCCTCTTGGCATTTCCAAGATGGAACCATACAACCAAGAGATTTCTGGGAATTGTAGTTCCCAGCTTCTTTCAGTGCCACAGAGGAGACCTTAGAAAGGGGCAGTGGTGATGTTGAGCTGACAACAGATGATCTGGTGTCCATCATTTTTCTACGTGAATGTTCCTAGGATTATAAGCAGGAGGAGTTCCATGTGGGAGGAATGGTAGAAGCAGAGCACACACAGGAAGAGAAGGCAGTAAGCGGAGCAGAGACCCTGAGGAAGCCAAGAGGAGGGGAGTCTCTGGTGGTGGTGAGGAAAGCAGAGAAGGAGGAAGATGGAGGGAGGAGAACAGTGGGTCTCTGTGGGGCCCCTAAAGTGTTTTGGGCATCCAGATGCTCCAGGGTCCTGAGGCAGCCAGGCCTACATCTCAGTGACACCCACTGCACGGAGAGGGTACTCACAGTTGTCACTCACCATGACTCTGGGTGCTAAGATTTGCTGGGACAAGGTGGTTGCTCCCAAGGTCTAAGATACTCTATGAACTCAGAGGCCATAGGAATCCCACTTCCTCCAGGAAGGCTTCCCAGTCAGCTCTTCCTTCAACCTGAATCCTTTATTTTTATACCTGCTCACATATACACTGTCATGGCTTGTTCACTGTTTTGCATGTGCTGTGTACCCCCATGTAGCCCTTTGGAGTCAGAGGCCCAACCTATCTTCTAAATCCCACACAATCCTGAAAGGTGCTCCACACATCTGGGCTGGACTGAGCTGAAGAAGGTGCCAGAAGGAAAGATCTGTAGGCATCAGCAAAGCCACTGAAGCTGTTCCTGTCACCAAAGATCAAAGCTCTGGAAGAAGAGACAAAAGTAGGGCCACTTTCCTTCACCCTGCAGGGCAACCAACCCGCATGAGGGAACTGGAGGAGCAAACTTTGCTGAAGGAAATCAGAGATCAGTTGGAATCAATTTTCAGGCTACTGAAAGGAGTAAAACACAGTGTGTGTGTGTGTGTGGGGGGGGCTCCTGGTTGCCATGGCACTAAGGGCATTGGGCCACAACCACCAAGACTGGTCTGAAACAGCCATGAGACTCAGAGGGAAACTCAGGGAAACACCAAGTCTTCTAGGAGGGGCCCCACAGCATTAAAACAACTGCCAAGTGATGAGGAGACCTCCAACTGAGGACGCCAGCTTTTGACCAATGGATGAACTATTTACCTATCTCTCTAGTCATTAACTCCTAGACTAGAAATTGGAGTTGCCTACGACCCTTCCATTCTTTCTTAAGGACTTTAGGCCTAGGCTGAACTTATGGCCTATCGCCCATCTAGTTCAGTGCCATCATCTTATAGATGAGGAAACCAATGTGAATTCAAGGTCAGGTTGGAGGTAGGGTCTAGTTTCCTGGCTCCTCCTCAAAGGTTATTCCTTTTTCTCTACCCTTCTTATGGTCCTTTTTACTAATCTCACATCAAATATTCTCTCTTTTGTCCTCTCTGAGGGTGAGGGTCTTTTTTCTTATATTTCATTTTCCGAAGAGATAGCATTTACCACATGTTATTGACTTTAGCAGCATCAGAGCGAGCTTTGAGTGCCTGGTGCATCTGAAGATCTTATGAATAGTTAGTCAAGTCTCATCTAGTGATTTGGAGGGGAGTACACATGGGATATAAAATTAAACCCCATGGACCTGTTGACCCATCCAAAGTCAGACAGCGGTGTTTGAAGCAATGAAATAGGGTTGATTTGGCAAGGCTTGTCCCAGAAGACTGTCTACCCTCCCACCCGGCACCCCCCAGGACTTTGTGCTTGCAATTCAAGTGTCTGGCTCCAGATGGCAGTGTTGTTCTGTTATGAATTTTAGACAACTTGCTATTCTGAGAAAAGTTTTAAATTTCATTCATTTATTTATTCATTCATTCAGAAAGTATTTGCTGAGTGCTCACAATATGCCAAATACTTTCTAGGTACTTGGAATATAGCAGTGCCCTCTTGGAGTTTATATTCTTGTGTAGGAAGATGATAAATAAATGAGAAAAACATTTAGTATATCAGGTGATAATAGGTGCTATGGAGAAAAACAAAGCAGAGAAAGGGAAAAAGGAGGGCTTGGATGGGGGATGTTGTGAAGTTAAAAGGGAGGTTCAGAGATGATAAGATTATAGAAATTGAGAGACAATGGAGGCTTTAAGCAGTGAGTGAATCATAGAAACAGAAAATGTTTGCATAGAAAGGGGCTTTAGATGGGGTTGTTATATTTGACACATGGGGAGATCAAAGCTCAGAGAGAGAGAATGACATGCCCAAAGTGAAAAATCTGGAAGGCAGAGGCTGACAGCCTTGAGTTCCAGTTCACTCCACCTATCCCTGCTGTCCCCAGTTCCTCCCAAATCCTACTTCGTTTCTGTGAGAGACCCTCCCTCAGTTTGGCAGAAACTATGAACTCACCGAATGCTGTTTGCTTTTCTTCCTGGGCACATTTTGCAGCCTACCTTGCAGTTACCATGTGCAGTTACTGAGTTCTGGCCAATGGATGTTAGGCAGGAGTGATATACACCAATCCCAGGCCTGGTCCCTAAAGACTCCCTATGTGATCTTCCATACACTCCTGCTTTCCCATCTGTGTGACTAGAAGGACTCCAGAGCCCTAGAAAATGAGAAGGCCACTGAGAGGAGGGGGACTGGGTCCCTGGATGGCTCCATCACCCTGCTTTGGACTTTGACATGAGTGGGTCTGGTGTGTTATGTCATTGAGATTCGGGGGTTGTTTGTTACAGCAGCTAACTTACCCTAACTGTTACACCCATCATGACTGAACTGAACTGAATACATGTCCCACCAGCCTTAGCTCCCAGCACTATATGTAGGGACACCTGTTGTTTCTGACTGCCTGTGCACAACCCTCTTTTGCTTGGTATAGCTTCTTGGTGATGCTGTTTCTTATGGGGCCTCCCCAGCACCACCCAGAGGGGGGCATATGATCCAAGTGGCCAATCTGAATACATAATCTTCTTGGCCAAGTGATTGGTTTAAGGGAAGATACATAATATGATAAGAGCCTTGCTTAAGATTCAGGCTATGACCTAGCTGGTTTGGCTCAGTGGTTAGAGCATCAGCCTGTGGACTGAAGGGTCCTGGGTTTGATTCCAGCCAAGGTCATGTGCCTCGGTTGCAGGCTCCATCCCCAGCCCTGGTCGGGACATGTGTGGGAGGCAACCAGTCAATATGTCTCTCTCACATCGAAGTTTCTCTCTCCCCCCTCCCTTCTACTCTTTCTGAAAAGCAATGAAAAAATATCGTTGCGTGAGGATTAAAAAAAAAAAAAAGATTCAGTCTATGGATACTCAATATCCTCTGACTTACTGAGTGATAAGAGCCAAGAGAGCCTGAGGCTGCTGGAGCCACTGCCCAGAGAAAACCCGACATTGCCACATCATTCCAATCATGCTTGCAGCCTGGCCTACCTTCCATTTTCCCAGTTACAAGAGCCAATTATTTTTTAATTAAAAAAAAATTTGATCCAGTTTGGATTTCTGTCACTTAGCACAGAAAGGGTTCTGATTAATAAGTTGTTATTGAACTCAGATGTATTGAGACCGACTGCTCATGTTCTGAGCCAAAGACTGGGATCAAACGGTGAGCAAATTAGACAGCAGCTGCTAGGACCTCCTGTCCTCGCGTGCACATATATGCAACGGGAGGGCTCGAAGCCAATGTTAAGTAGCAGAACAATCTGTTCAAAAGTGGGGCCTCATTTTCCACTTTTTAGGTGGCTGGCTTATCAAGATGCGAGAGGAAATAGGTGCCTTTTCCTTTACGCTTCTGGAAAACCAGGCTTTTGAGCTCTTGAGGTTTGAGCTTTCCTGATCACCATGGGGAAGTAACAGTCTTTGGTCTGTGTTTCCGGCCAAATGGAGAAGTTGCTAGGCTGGGGTGGGCTGCCTGCCCTGAGATTGGAGAGCCTGTGCCCATCTGGTGGTTAAATGGTGCTTGTGTCAGAAGGGCCAGGAATGGGGCACGGCCTTTAGGGGTTGAGGGGCCTTTTGGAGGGAAAAGGAGAAATGTTGATTCTGTGGGGTTAAGGCATGAATTCCAAAGATCAGCCCCAGTAGAATTGCTGGAGGGGGATAGCGGCTGCTCGGTGCCTGTGAGAACTGGGCCCCAGGTGCCGAAGCTCAGGAACCTTGAGAAAGCTCCTCAGGTCAAGCCTGCTTCAGACTAGAGGGATCCCCCCTGCATGGACCAGTGGGCAGCACCAGGGACAACCATGCACAGATTAAGCCCCTATTATCTATTTTCATGGACGGGGCAAATCCTAGGGTCCTTCTGTAACTTTCTTCAGCAGCTTTCTATAACCTTTACCAATGTGGGTTTTAGCTAGATGTAATTTAACTTCGGAAATTTTAAAACACAACATTTCTTGAATCCTAAATTTAGTGGAGTGATTAATATTTGTATGTGAATGGTAATTACTGAGCTCTATGAATCTACATAATGGGGAATCTGACCAATTCCTGGCTCCCTTGTCTGATCTTCAGCTATTTTCTAATACATCGTGTTAATTGACCACCCAACAATCATTCTCAACTCCCTTCTCCCTTACCCTCTTCCAACCACAGAGGCTGAAAAAGTGATACTTTCCCAGACTCCTTTGTGGCTTAAAATGGTCATATATCCCAGTTCTGGTGGACAAACTCAAAATGGTCATGTAACCCAGTTCTGGCTGATAAGATGTAAGAAAAGTTTGCTCTGAGCAGTGGGGGTTGTAGGGGTTTTGAAGAGTGGGCATGGGAAAGCTTCCAAGAAAGATCAAGTAAGAAAAGCACACGAAGAGAGCTCTTTCCAAGTTGACCATCACCCTATATCCTGACTTGGGAGGCAGTCTTAAGAAGATGTGATATCTGGAGCTGTGGCAGCCATCATGGAACCATGAGGGGGACAATAGAGAGAATTTGGACACTGACCCTGGCAAAGCCAGCTTGATAGCTTCCCACCACTAGACTTAGTAAGCAACTCTTCTTAGGGTTTAAGTCCCTCTTAGTCAGGGTTTCCGTTTCTTGCAGAGAAACACAGAGACTGTTATAGGCCCTGTGAAAATCAGTGGGCAGGCATTGTCCTTAGAATACAGATGAGACCCAGAGAGGTTTGGGACTTGCCTAAAGTGTCCTGATGTGGAAGGACATGGTGTCTCTGGAGGTGGCTGAGCAAAGAGTGGGCATAGCTGGGGCCGAAGTGGGGCATCTGGAACACCAGGAGAGGAGTAGGGAGTCACCACAAGTTCCTGAGCACGAGGGAAAGGTAGCCAGAAAGGCACAGGGAAGTCCTGGGGGACTTTGGCAGGTGAAACAACAAAGGGCAGCCCTCTTTCCAGCAGGGCCTTCCTCGTGGCTCTCTCCAGAGAGCCTGCAGGAAGGAAGGAAAGGCAGTGGCTGGGATTCAATGTAGACTAAAAAGGCCTAAATTTAGATCAGACATCCAGGGAGACACTAGGAAATCTACTTGTGATTTTTCTCTCTGCAATGCTTTGTGCTATCGAGGCACATCCAGCTATAGCTTCTATGTGACCCCCCCAGCAGTCCTTCATGTCTGAAAGGCATGAGAACATTCACTTACATGTGAGGCCACCAGGGCACAAAGCCACACGGTGGGATAAAGGCAAGAACCCTAGTCTCCTTGGCCCTGGTCTCAGCTGTCTCTCTGGGAGGGGGGAAAAAGTAGCCCAGATTTGTACCATTCGTTGATTTCCATGGTGTAAATGCTTCCACCATGGCTGATTTTGCCAAAGTTTAAATAACTTTCTTGCAAAATTGCTGCTATTAAGAGTTGGCTCTTGGAACCCATAGGGGTCTGCTGGCAATGGCCCCCTGCCACTGCCCCCCATCCGCTGTCTCAGCTCAGGCCCCAGCACCGCCCCCACCTCTTCCTGGTGGAAGCCGGCCTGTCCCTCTCCGGCCCTGCCCCTGTGGAGGTGTCCAGTTCTCGGCCTCACAGCCTGATGCCGCCATGTGTCCCTGACCTCACCTCTGGTTTGCTGCCTCTGCTTCCCCGAACCCTAACCCCACATCCCTGCTCCTGATGCTCTTGGTAACTTGCTGGTGGCTTGTTGTGGGACCTGGTCCCACCTTCCCCGGCCACAGCTGCTGCGCGTCACTGCCGGCCTGCCTGGATCGGCCCTGGGCGTTGTGTGAGGATAACAGTCACCCCTCTGACTTGAGAGGAGCTGCCTGGATGGCTGCAGGTAAACACCCTGGGAGCTTCCTCTGCATGTCCTTCACATTCCAAATGTCACGCTTTTCTCTCACAGAGCCCAGAGCCCTCCAAAGCCTGGATTCCTACTTGTCTTCCTAAGTGCCATCCTCTCCCCTGCCCGCATTGGCTTACTCTCTCCTTCACTGAGCAAGAAAACATCTCTCAAGTTGACCCATAGCTCCTCCAGCTCTTGGGGAAACTCTGTCCTTCCAACCCTGCCCTTCAGATTTATCTCAAAACCCACTCCTCCGTGCTCTCTCCCTGCCTTTATGAAGGTTTTATCATCATTCCAAGACCTAATCCTAACCACAACTACCAAAGCTTAGATCACCTCCCAGTCCCACTCCGGAAGTCCTGCTGCACTTCCAGCTGAGCTCCCCAGCGTGCTCGAGTAGTACTTCCTCCAGGAAGCCTTCCCTGATCTCCTCCCCTCTTCTCTCAGGGCTGGCTGTCCGATCTTTCTGTATCTTCAGCATACCTTGATTGCAATGCTCCTCCCACTGTGCTATAGCGTTTACTTGCTGGTCTCCCCCATTAGGCAATGTTTTGCGGGGAGAAGGAATAATGTCACTCTGTCTTGGAGCCTAACACGGTGCCTGGCATGTGGTAGGTACTTATAAACAGGGGTTGCTTTGATGACTCTTGCAGTCATTTCTTTTGTAACCTGTCCTATTCCTCAAGGCTCCTCCCACCACATAGCTTTAGGCAGGTCCTATGGCTGGGGCACAACAGGCACTTGAAGGAGGGGGTTGGGCAGAGTCAGGTATGTGCCTGGTGTTTCTCCAGGCACACCCAGCTGTTGACTGAGGCATCTCGAGGGGCAGTCAAGTTTAAGAGAAAGGTTTTTGACATGCTCACAAGTCCTCACCCTATGTGATTATGAAGACCCTTAGAGGAGCATGGGGCCATGCACTCTCCGTGGAAGCTGGTGGCAGAATAGCCAAGGCAGGAGGGCTGAATGCCAGGCAGATCAGTTCCCAATGGCCCTTATCCTGGAAAGGCCAAAGGAATCTTTGAATCCATCTGGAACACTAGAACCACTCACGAAGGTGGGACAAGCCCTCTCCCGCTCTCCTCCCCACTTCCACCCACTGGCCTGCCCCCTGAGCAGGAACTGTGGACTCCAGCTCCCAGCTGGAACCCCAAGAGCAGAAATGTTCTTTTGGTTTTCCTGTTGGAATCCCACGAGCAGGAATGTTCTCGTGGTTTTCCTGTTGGAATCCTCGGGGCAGGAATGTTCTCGTGGGTTTCCTGTTGGGATTCCATGAAAAGCGCTTTCATTCTTCCAGCCTCATGCCCCCAAAGTTTCAGGGGCACGGGATCCTGGGCCAGTCCCAAGTTTAGCCCCTCCCAGGCTTTGCCGACAGGCTCTGGGCATCTAATTAGTGTGGACACCTCCCAGAGGAGGGCCTCTTCAGCCGTGTAAGGTGCTGCTGCTGAGGTTTCTGAGCTGAGCTGCGGTCGTTTCTGTTCTGCTGCTATGAACAGGGTCTGCGGGGAGGTGGCTTGTCCTGCTCTGGAGTGGAAAGATAGGTTGGGCTCATGCTGAGATGGAGCCACACTGCCTGGGTCTGGAGGCTGGCTCCTTAGTAGCCAGCTGTTGAATCATCAGAAACTCTCTGAACCTCAGTTTCCTGAGCTGGATGGTAATCAAACCGATGCCCTAGAGTTGTTGTCAGGGGCAGGGGCACGAATGAGAGAACTCTCCACACCTTCTTTCACTGAGCCGGCGACCAGGTCCCACTTGCCACACCATGACATGGTGCAGCCACCCCGTGCGTTTGCTGAGCAAAACCTCTCTTTTTCCTCTGCAACATCTCATCCATCTCACAGCTCCACGTTTCCAGGACCCCTTTCTGCTCCCAACAGCTCTGGCCTGGTGTCCAGAGTCACTGGCAGGTCCCTGTGGGCCCCACCCCTGGCCCCACCCACCTGCAGCCACTTCCCTTGGAATTCCTGGCAGGCTGAGGAGCCTTCCTCAGACCATGGGTGTTTGAGGAAAGAGGTCAGAGCGAACTGTGTCCAGCTGGTGTGTGTAACCTTAACTGAGGCTCAGCTCCTGGGACTGACTCCGTGATTGTCCCACTGGGCCCTTGTGGGCAGGCCGCCCCACCCATCCTCCCCTCCCATCCCCTCCCCCCTCTCCCTCTTTCTCCTCCTCTATCCTCCTCCTCCTCATGGGCATCCCAGCCTTCTCCGCTGTCCCAGGGCACTTACCTACTCCCTTCCTCTTCAGAACAGCCGCCTCATTCACCCGCTGCCTAGAGCGGCCAGCCTCTCGATTACGTCTACCTCCCAGCGAGTGGCTGGGATGCACCGCTCACCGGGTTCTGCCGAAAGCCAGCCTTCAGACTGCCAGCTAACACACCCTCCTGCGTTATTTCACCATTCACAGAAAGGATGGTTAGAATGTTATCTAAATGCTTACGTATCTGCCGTTGCCTCACTGAATCCCCACCCTGTAAAAAGTACCATTCCCATTTTCTGCATAAGGAAAATGAGGTTCTGAGAGCCTGAGCAACATTTGGTAAGGGGACCAAGTCAAGATCACAGCTCAGGTCTCTGGACTTGCACCCAGTGGCCCATGCAGGCAGCTCCCCTTCCTCTACTGGCCTCCTCTACGAGGGAGGCGTTGACTGCCAGGATCTCTCTCCGGGAGGAGGTGGAGCTGGGCCTGCATCCCATAATGGCAGCTGTGGAGGCAGAGCAGGGTTAGGGTGAGCCCAGGTGGACGGGAGGAAGTGCTTCTTGAGGGCTGCCTCCTGCCCCCAACTTGGGCCTCCTGAGACAGAAGGGCCCAGGCCCTTTACAGAGATGCTGGGCAGCTAAAGTGAATGCTGAGAGCTGTTCTTTACAGGGAATTGTCTTGCCTGAGGCACCCAGGATGATGGCCTCACCTTGGTTTCTTGCTTGCCCTGTGAATGGCTGGGGGCTGGGGTAGGCCATGAGTGAAGCCTGCCAGCCTATCTGGCTCCACCTGCTCCTCTGGGCTCTGGGCTCTTCAAATGTCCCATCAAAGGAAAGATATCCCCAGGGTGGGGAGGTGGAGGGCTTTGTGGGAGGCTGACCTGCCCTCACAGCGTGGGGAGCCAGGAAATTGTAGCGACCAGCAGGAAGGACCTGCCCCCACCCTCCAACTCTCAGGCCCTTCATGGTCTCACTGAAGACAGTACCATGGATGGATCAGGGTGGTCTCAAGGTCTGCCCTATGAGCAGGAAGTGTCATATGGTTCCATTAATTACACACTGCCTTCCTCTTGCCCGTTCTCACCAGACATCTCTGCCTCTGCCTCCTTCACCCCTCTGCTCTCCTTCCCAACATTCCCAACTCCGCCTCTCCCTGGGAATACTAGCAACAAGAGCCACCATTTATGGACCACACACCACATGCATTAAAGCTGCCATTTATCAAGCCCTCACTGTTCCAGGCATGTGCGAAGCATTACACACACACACACACACACACACACACATGCTATGTCAGTTAATCTTTGCAACACCCACATGAGGAAGGTACTAATATTGTCTACATTTTACCGATGAGAGAACTGAGCAGTAAAGAGACCCATCCAAGGTCACCCCCAGTGAGTGTGGGGAGGTCAGTGTGACCCAAAGCAGTGCTCTCTAAGTGTGGGCTGAACAGAGCATCCCAGGTGCTCAAAAGGACAGGGGAAAGCAGCTTCCTGGTCGGCCGCTGGGCTGGATGACCCTAACACTCTCACCCCACCCCTAGGCCATGGACCATGGGGCTGATAGAGACAAGAAACAGCCCACTGTGGGTGTCCCTCTGTTCTGGTCCCCTAGTGGTCACTCTTCCGTCTGTCTGTGGTGAGTTGTGGGCTGGGGGTGGGGATAGAGAAAGAACAACCTTCTCACTCTTCGACCTCACTTTATGTCTTTCCATCTCTCTGCACCTTTATGCTTCTGTTTCTTTCACCTTTATTTCTTTGTCTCACTCGGATTTCTTTCTTTCTTTCCATCTATCCACCTGTTTCTTGGTCCCAGTAGGCAGTGGAGACGGCCTCTGGCGCCCAGGTGGGGTCATGACCTCACAGCAAAAACCCTCAGATACTTGAACAGAGAGGGTCCTCTTTTACAGCTGGATTCTTTCAGCTCAGTGGTTCTTCCAAGCTCTGCCCCAGCCTGGTAGACCAACCTGGGGGCTTCTTTTTAGCACCTGGATGCATCTACTGCCCAAAGATTCCAACCCATAGATTTGGGGGAGCTGGGTGGCTATTGGAAAGCCGTTTCCTCTGTGTGTGGCACCCACCGTCTTCTACTGGGGACTCCCCAGGGCAGACGGGTGTCTATCGCCCCATCACATGGGGCCCCTCAGGGCAGGGTTGTGCCTCCATCACCACAGGAGGCCCCTACCTCTCTCCGATCCTCCATCTCTCACTCCCTCGATCCTTTCTGTTTCACTGGCTCTCCTTTGGGATCCTGGGCCTTTAATTTCATTTCCCTGCTTGCTGCTGACCAGTGCAGAACAGCAGGGGCTGCTTTTCCAGACACCCCTGAGAGAGCATTCCTGCAGGGCAGAAGGGCAAGCTGGGAAGAGGTCACCCTTGGAGAGTGGTGCTTTTTTGGCTTTTCTGAAAATTGTGAAAATGTGACTTTGTCTGAGCAAGTTAAAAAAAAAAAAATCAGTGCCACCTCCCACAAACGATACTGTTTCTCAGGCCACGGAGCTGCAGTGGGTAGACAAATAAGACATTAAAAATAGCTTTGTGTTTCCCAATCTTATGGCCTCTGGGGGCTGCAGGGAGAGGCCTTGGCTGGGCTGGGTTTCGGGCCCATTGTCTGCCTGCCCTGGGCTAGGGGTGGGCGTGGGGGCTGTTTGCAGGCACAGTAATTCCTGGTCAGAGAAGGGAGGAGAGGGAGGTCTTGGCGAGGGTGGGCAAGATAACGCACACTTGAATCGACTAGCTGTTTGGTGTTTATTTTAACTTTTCTAGGCCAAGAAATAGAGCACACTCCATCTTGAACTTCAGTTTCCATCAACATTTCCCCCACTCTACTTTCTCTTTTTTTTTTCAAAAGTGTGCAGAGGAGACTGAGATATAAGGTCTTATTTCCATCTGGGCTTTGGCCCAAGAGCCTCGACCAAAAAGTTACTTAAGTCATATTTCCATCATCTGCAGATGGCTGTGTATTTATTTCTCACCAAAGTAAAATCCCAAATGGACTGCAGATATTTGCACGAGTCAAAACTGCTTCCTCCTGGCAGCATTGGGATGGGGCTTTGATCCTTCTGAGAAAACAGAAATGTTGGCCCCAGCCCGGCAACAATGGAGCCTTTGGGATTTTGCAGACAAACCCAAGACCTAGGTCTTCAGGGGTCCACAGGGGCCATATCCCAGAGACGGGAGCAGGGGCTTGGAGAAGCAAAGAGTGCAGAAATCAAAGCAGGTAGGGTCACTGGGCAGGTGACTGGCCCAGAATAACCCTCTGGAGGATGGCAGCCACCATATGAACTCTGAGCGCGACTGTGTGCAGAGGGAAAGGCAAACTGTGGAAAATTACTTGGGGAGAAACCGCTGCTCCTGGACACAGAGCCCTGCTGTTAGGCCTGTGTCGTCTGGCCTCCATTTCTTTCTCTGCTCTCTCACCCTCAGCGCGCTGAGCCTGGCCTGGGGAGGCGGCCCCTGGTTTGAACGCCTGGGCAGTTCAGCCCTGGGTCAGGGTGAGGCAACCTAGGTTGCCCCCAAGAGAGGGTTCCTCTCTGCCACCAGAGGTGAGCTCGTCTTCAGGGTGGAAATCCTCTGGGTGCCCCTTTCCCCTTCCCCAGGCCCTACCTCCTGCTTCCATAGGGAGAGGGTCTGAATGAAGATGGTAGGGGTGTGGGGTGGAGGGGCTCTCCAAGCTGAGGGAACTCACTTAAAGGCTAAGGAGGGAACCAGAGAAACAAAAAGGATGGTATAAGACAATACCAGAAGCTCAAGTTGTGATCTTTTCTACCCTCTCCCCTTTCCTGTTTCTCATTTTCATTGATGTCCAGTGTGTATTTACATGGTTCTGTTTCTTGATTTTTGTACCTTTGCAACAGTGCTGATTTCTGTAAAGTGAATCCCATGTTACCATTGTCATCGGTTATAAAATCATAGATGTGTCCCCATGACCATAGGAGGGTGGGCGTGCCTGTCCCCACTGGGAGTTGAAGGCTTTTCAGAGAAACAGAGCTGGACCCATGAAGGAGGCAGAACATTGTCAGTGCTGTTGTACCACTTCTAGAATGTTCCTGGCTTCCTCAGGGCTGTCCTTCACGCTAAGTTTGCCCAGCCCCACACAATTCCTCTTAGCCTGGGCCCTCTTGGCCTCACACACTTCAGGGCCTGAGCAGGACCCTGGGCCCCAGGGTCTGAGTTTCTGGGTGGAGCACCCTTGGTAAATTCCGCACCCCCACCTGGGGAGCTGGGACTCAGCTCTCTTTCAGTTCAGTTTTCTGGCTCTCCTTGGCTCCTCTCAACCCCCGTGAGTCCACAGGCCCATTCCCCCACCCCAAACCCTCCTTCTCTCCCCCACATCTTGGCTCAACACTATTTTCCTTCAAGGCTTTCTTTCAACAGCACGCAGAGCTGGCCACCAGTGTCTCTGGCCTGGCCCATCTCGAAGCCTGACCCTGACTCATGGTCCCAGGTCCTGGCAGGACGTGGTTCACACTGGTTTAAAAAACCCTGGACGGCAAAGTTGCAAACCATCTGCACCCTCTTCTTCCGCTCGAGATGTTATTTATGTGAGCAGCTTTGTACTCGTTGCTAAATGTGGCCTGTGTGAAGGCTGTTAATTAACCCTTTGAGAAACGAGCTTCCCATCGGGGCAGGGACAGGAACACATTTGTAATCAGGTAGTTAAATGCTGAAGATTTATCTCACTTCAGATTAATGAAGCCAGAGGAAAGGGTAGAGGAGATGCCCTCCGAAGTGGTTTAAATAAAGCCCGTTTTGTGCACACAGATTGTCAGAAGGGCAGGAAATTCTAAATCAACTGTGCTCCTGGGCCTCAGTGCAGAGAGGGAGGTGTGTGTTGGAGGGAGTGGGGGTGGCAGGCCACCAAAGCCTGCTGGTGTTAAGTGTGGTGGCAGAGGTTGGCCATCAGGAGACAGGAAAAGGCAGCCCCCCTCCAGTGATGGATTGTGTGGTCATGGCATTTCTTTGGCCATCTGTAAAATGGGACCATGTCTTGCCCTGCCTTCCTCACAGGGCACTTGTGAGGGAGAGGGAGGAAAGAGTCTGAGGCTCTACCCAAATATCAAAAGGGTGATCATATTATAGAGGCATCTCAGGAGGGTGGAGTGACAAAGTAAGAGGTGGACTTTCATTCCCAGTAGAGCCAGGAATGAGGGTCATTCTAGGATCTCAACAACTGGCTGAGTATAGTTTCCTCGATGCTGAAAACAGTCCTTCTCCTAAAAAAAGGACAGGACAACTTTTGGAGTGTCCCTCATCCTTGGTTTCCCAACCCAAGACCCATGGTTTCCCACCTTCCCAGATGAGCAGAGGGTGTTGCTGGATGGGGGTGGGGGGTGGGAGAGGGTAGGCGGGAAGTCCCATTCTGTCTCGGCTGGGCATGGGGCTCAGGGCTTGAGTGGGCCACCGAAACCTATTGATATTTATAACCTTGACTCTTTATATTCTGTGTGAAGCGAGCCTAAAAAGCACCATTGAAAGCAAGGGCTTAGATGCCTGCACTCAGCCAAGCTTCCTGTCAAAGCCCAATAAGCCCAGAAAACAAAAAAATGTATTCATAGCTCTGAGCCTTCCCCTCTTCCCAGGCTTATTTCATTTGAAAATATTCGGAGTTGGAGAGAGGGGAGGAAAAGGAAGCGGAGTCCAGCCCAATCACCTTAGTGACCCTGCATCTGCTGGCGGTGGGGGTGGGGGTTGGCATAACCTCCCAGAGCCACACGGTCACCAACTTATAAGGGCGTTGTGAGGAGTAGGTGAGATAATGCATAAGAACTTTAGTCGGAGGGGCACAAAAGAGTCCCCCCTCTCCTCACCGCCCCATTCTGTTCTCCCCTGAGGTCTGCTTCACCCCTCCAACACATCCTTTATAATGTGCCCAGAGCAAAGTGAACTGGTATCTTGCAATGATTTTACTTAGACTTACCAAAATGATGATGAACCTTAAGGGGAAAAGAACCCAACTATCTCTATTTCAACCTTACTCATAAATGAAATAAAAGTGTACGTGTTAAGAGTTGTCGCTGAGTTAGCTGTGCTTTCCCAAGTTTCCAGGTGATTCTGAGGTGGGCTAACCTTTGAGAGCCACTGTTCTAGGCCATGCTCATTCTCCCCAGGCCGAGACACGAGGCAGGAGGGGGTGATGGCATTGCCCATTTGTAATGCCTCCCGGAGGCTTTTGCTAAAAGACACGTGCTTCGGCCACCTCTTTCCTGTCTAGTCACTCAGTAGGGGCCCACAAGCCCACTCTTCACTCCAGGAGTGGGGACTTGTCCAGTGGAAGTCACTCCTGAATCCCCTTTCTGGAGGGCCCACCTCCTCACTCTGGAGGTCTGGGGAAGACTGAGAGCCTTTCTAGAATGTTTCTCATCCACACCCCTCTCCCACAACTCCCCACTTGGCGTCAGTAAAGCTGCCAGTCGCTTTCCCAGCTGGCAGGCACGTCTCAACAGAACTCTCTGGGTTGATGAAAATGTTCTGTATCTGTGCTGTCTAATATGACAGCCACAAGATGTGTTGCTATGGAGCACTTGAGATGTAGCTAGAGAGGCCAAGGAACTAAAATTTTAATTTTCTTTCATTGAAATTAATTTAAATTTAAATAGCCACATATGAGTCATAACTGCTATACTGGACAGTGAAGTTCTAGAATCTCCATCAATACATTGGTCTCTGCGGCCTACTTTCCTACACTTTTGGCATCGGATCCAGCCCTACAGACTTCTGTACCATTACATAGAGGGTAAACTGAGGCCCGATAGAGGGTACTCTGGGATGCAAAGAAACCTAGGGGAAACTGGGATCCACCCCCTACTCTGCCTTTTAGCCAGGTCGTTGGCCAGCAGCCCCATTGGACCCTGGCCTCTGGCCAAGGTGTGGGAGGTTGAATGTGATGAAACCCAAGCCCCCTTGGCTGGCGCCCAGCTGTGGTTTCACACTTGAGCTTCAGAGCTGGGCGGAGGCGGCTGGAGAGGACTGTCAGAGGATGGGAATTCGGGTGGCCTGGCCAGCAGGCCCTGGGAGCAGGAGCTGTCCCCAAGGGAGTTTCCAGGCCAAGCAGGCTTCCAGATTCTGTTGGTTCCTCCTGGCAGCTGACCCAGGCCCTCCTGGATGTCCCACTGTGGGAAGGGGCAGAGAGGGGACAATGAGGTGGCAGATGAGCATGTGTGACTACATGTAGTGAGAATGTGGAAAGGAAGGGGGTGATGGCTCTAGCTTTTCTAGGGAGGAGACCAGCCAGCTCCCTCTACCTTCCCCACCATCACCAATGGCTACATAATTTGCAGGCCCAGTGCAAAATAAAAATGCAGGCTTCCTTGTTCCAAAGTTATTAAGGATTGCAAGAAGATGACATCAGAGCATGTAACCAAGTGTGGGGCCCTTCTGAACACAGGGCCTGAGTGACTGCAGAGGTTGTACCTCATGAAGCTGGCCCTCCCACCAATGCCAGAGAGACCTGTGCAGGCCTCGGAAAGGAGATAGGGCCTGTGTGGACCTATCTCCTGAGTCCACTCCTCTGCCCTCAGCCCCATGGGGACTTCTGGAGGTAAAGGATTTGAGTCTTTTGTGTATCACATCTCCCCAAGTTTTCTCTTTGACAGGCTGATGTCCTCAGGCTAGGAGGAAGGCTTCAGAGAGACCATCTCAGCACCTGCCCTGACCCTGTCTCAACCTCAAGGAGGGGACAGGGAGGCAAGACACAGTGCAAGGTCATACAAGCAACACGTTTATTGAGTGTTTATTTCATGCCCATGGCCTATATTATCTCATTTGAGCTCCCTAGCACACCCAGAGGCAGTGATCCTGTGTGCCCCTTTGCAGATGAGAAAGCCAAGCAGAACAGGGGCTTTCTGCACAGAGGGAAATGTTCTATATCTTGGCTGTGTTTGTTGCATGAATGTATACATTCATCAAAATTCATCAAGCTGAGCACTTGCGCATTTATTGAGTGTAAATTATTCTTCAATAAAATTTATTTATTTAAAAATATGCTTTAAAAACTGAGGTACAGAGACTTTGAGAACTTGCCCAAGCTCCTGTTCATAGTGAGTGACAGAAACAGGATTTAACATAAGTATTCAGGTATAGTACCACGCTGGTGCAAAGATCATGGACCATGGGGTCAGAAAGACCAGGTTTCAGGCCTATTGACTTTTTGTCCTTGACCAAGTTACAGAACCTCAATGAGCCTCGGATTCCTCATCTGTAAAATGGGCTTCCATTGTGTTTAGTGCTGTTGGGGGCATGGTGGTGGGATGAAGACCTTACAATGTCCCTGGAAGCTGCATGCAGTGCTCTTGTCCTGCTGTTCATGCCTGTGGGCTGGAGATGAAGCTGAAGGACAGTCTCAGCACCCCCCTGGGGGACACCCAGCACCCTCCTCTCTCCTCCACCAGCCTAATGTGGATTTTAGCTCAGGTCCTGCCCAATCATGGGGTGCAGGGCCCAGGTGCCAGTGTGGCACCAGGGGTCTAGGGCAGCATCCGAGGTGTGAACATCCCTCTGTAGAGAGTCACTGAGAAGCTCCCAAAGTGGGGGGCAGGGGTGGATTGAGTTAGGATTTAGAAGCCTGGAGTATGGGAGGTGTCTGGAAGGCACATGCTAAGGCCCTTGCCTTTATTCAGAAGGGGATGGTGTTGGCTGTAGACTTTGTTAGAAAAAACATCAAGCTAAGAACGTCTTAAAAAGTAAGGATGTCCACAAAAAGACTAGAAATAGAATGTGTTACTCCCAGCCTCTGGTGTCTCTCTGTCCACATCCCACTCCCCTCTGCTGGGCTGGACTGCGATTAGTTATATATTTACTTGTGCCCCCCACACACCAGCCCAACATGCAAGGAACTTAAGTTGTGTTTATCATTTTGGTCTCCTGATCCCTGGCCAGGGCCTGGCACATACTGTGTGCTTAATAAATGCTGGTTGCAGAGAAGTAAGGACGGGGGGTAGACCCACCAGCATGAGGACTTGGGCCCAAACTCTACCAAACTCCTGAGGGGAAGGCCCAATCCATTGCTCAAGTAGGAAAGGACAATTTGGGCTCTAGGTCCCCACAGTCTTTCTGACATAGACCAATTCCAGGTTCTGATTTTTTGGAAAATTCTTGTTTTTATCCCCAAAGAGCCAACTTAGTCCCCAAATCCTAATACTACCCCCTCCATCAGTAGAGCCCCACATTTCATGTGTTACTCATGAGAAAGCTGAGGCTCTTTAAGGTTGGGGACTCCCCCAAAGACACACAGCGATGTCCTGACAGAGCTGCCCAAGAACTCTGGCCTCCTGGCCCCCATCCAGCTCCACAATACACCTCATTGCTTCTAATGCTCTCCCAGCCCCCACCCCCACCCCAGTAATGGAACCCAGCTGGGTGGGGTTGGCCACTGAGAGGCTCCAGGCTTGGCTTGGGCCAGCGGCTCATAGAAATTGGGCCATTTTCCTGGGGCGGAAATGAGAAGCAGATGTGGCTCTGGAGCTGGGGTGCAGACTCATGCCGTGTCAGGGGGCTCAGGTTACATGAAGTAACACGTGATCGTGGTTACAAAAACAGCCTAAAACTTCCATGGCCCACATGAGGGGGGGGTGTCCAGCCCAGATGGTGAGCCAGGTTCCATCTCTACTTTTACCCCTCACCTCCTTGGTAGCCTCTGAGATCCTGAAAGGAGCCTGGTTAGATGGGAAGGGCTGGGGGAGAGCAGGTCCCTGGCTGTTATGCCTTCTGGCTCCTACTCTGTGTGCAGAGTTTAATTTCTGCTCCTCTGCTCAGAGCTGAGCCCTTGAACCAAGTCCCTGTCCTTAGGAGGATGCCCAGGAAGGGCAAGGCACCCTCTGCAGAGGCCATAGCAGCCTCTACCCAGGGGTGGCTGGATGCAGTAGCCCAGGCAGGCCCCCAGACACTTTTTACAGCCTCACACCAACCACCCTGATGTTCCACCACTCTGTTTCAATCCTTTGGGCTAAGGGATTGGCCCCTGGTCACAACGCACACCTTTTCTTGGAAAGTGTCAGGTCTGATACAGTATTCAGGCAGCCTTACCTGAGTGGAGATTAATTTATCAACTCCTTGCAAACAAACAGCCAGCAGGGCCTGGACCCAAGGAAAAAGGCTGAGGCAGGACTCTGGAGGAAGTAAGGCTCTGGCCCAGGGGGAGCCCAGGAATGATTTGGCAATGGTAGCGTTTATGTGGAGGGGTGTCTGATCTGCTTAGGCCAAAGGGGTAGGGCCCCATTCATTCATTCATTCATTCATTCATTCATTCATTCATTCATTCATTCATTCATTCAATGGTTCTTGCACACCCACTGTGGCCAGGGCAGTGGGCTAAACCCTGAGGATCTAGAGGTAACTGAGCATGGATTCAGTCTCTGGGACCTCACTGACCACTGGAGCCCATCAATAGCTTTGATTGATTCATCATCATTTGCTCATTCATTATTGAGTGTGTACCATGTGTCAACACTGTTCTAGTCTCATAGGATCTATCAGTGAACAAAACTGATATTTTTGAAGGGGAGACAAACTGTAAAAATAAAAAAAACAAGTTAAATAGTATGTTTAGAAAGTGGTAAGTGCTAGGGAAAGAAAGAAAAATGGAGCAAGTGAGGGGGATCAGGAGATGGGGGCTGGTTGCAGTGGTCCCAGGGCAGGGAGAGTGGGCTTTTCTGACAAGGTGAGACTGGAGTGTAGACTTGCAGCTGGTGAGGGAGATGAGAATGGGTATCTGGGGACATGCAAAGGCCCAGAGGCAGGAGGGACCTGGGGTGCTCAAGAGCAGCAAGGAGGTCAGTGTGGCTGGGGTAGAGACGGAAAAGGCAGTAGGAGTAGAGAGCCAAAGTCAAGAGGTGCCAGGCCCGAGGATCTCAGAGACCACTGTGGGGTTCTAACTTTTATGATAAGTGAGATGGGAGGTGCTAGAGGGTTTTGAACAGAGATGTGTATTGACTGGTTTTTTCAGAGTACCACTTGGGCTGTTGTGTCCACAATAGCCTGGAATGGGGCAAGGGCAAGGGCAAGAGGGGCAGTCAGGAGACATCTACAACAGTCCAGGCAGGAGCGATGGTGCAGCCAGTGGTAGTGGTGGAGGAGGGGAGAAGCACCTGGGAGAAACCTGAATAAGACACCATGGTAACCTGGAGAAGGGAATGATGAACTCTGACAACGCTTTCCCAGGGGAGGTGACTCAAGCAGGATCTTAAAAAATGAGCAGTTCAGCAGGCACTCCAGAGAGTTAGAACATTCCAACACCACATGTGACAGGGCCGCAGTGGGAGAGAGCCAGGCGTGTTTGGGGAGCGGTGAGGTAACCGTCACTGCTGGAGTATAAGGGCAAGGCGGGTCTGGCTTGATCAGGAGCTGGCTGCTCTTCCAAAGGGTGTGATCCTGTGGGCATTAGGGAGGTGTGACGGGTTCAAACTGGGGGCTTGGGATTCTTAAGGCCCAGTTTCCACTTAAGAAAAGTCCTGTGGTCACTATGAAGGGTTGGGAGAGAGGTGGAGAGAAGAGACCTAGATGGGAAGGAGAAAATGAGGACCTGACCCCATCAGTGGGAGAGAGAGAGAGGAAGGATGGGAAGGATTTAGGGACCACAGAGGATCAATGCATGTTGGGGTGAGAAAAGAGAAGCGGGCCCTTTAAGGAGGAGGAAGAGTCCGTTTGGACAGCTGGATTGGAGGTGCCTGTGGGGTATCAGAAAGAGAAGACCTGGAGCAGCTGATGGAGGAACTGAACGGGGACTGTGTCCAGGTGCCCATCCCTCAAGGGGCAGGAGGCAGCTTAAGCTGTGGAAGTCCACCAGCTAAGGGGCACCTCCAGACTTTTCTCTTTAGGAAGCTCTGAATAGAGGTATATCTCCCTCCTCTTTGCCTCCCTCCCAAGGCCTTCGGGAGACAGAGAAAGAAAAAATTATCTTGAGAGTGAAGAGGAAGGATTCAGGAGGGGATGGGTCTCCTGGGATAATGCTGAGAAATCATAGATGCACGCGTGCTCCCCGAACAGGTCCCAGCTCACCCCTAGGGAGTTTGTGGTGAGTGCCTGGCTATGCAGGGGTCTTGGTATTGGCCTGACGTGGGTCTCTGCATACGGAAGCCTGCTTCATGCAACCGCATGTAAAGTGATGTCTCTTCTCCTCTGCATGGTTCTTATTCTCTTGCAGCCCTTCCCGCTGAAGGCTCACTGCCGGTGAAGTAGAGGGCGGATTCAAAACAAGGCATCAAGTAGGGAACGAAGCAGGTGAGAACTGGAAAAGCTGCTGCCTGATGGTCGTAGGACCAGAGAGGAGGACCCACAGAAGAGAGACCAAAAAGGCAGCGTTTCCCTTCACCCCGGGGGAACTTCAGAGGGTGGTCTGGGATAAACCTTAGTCAGGTCTGAGGGTGAATCTTACTGCAAGGGGGTGAGTGGGACTTGATTCTCAGATTGCAGCTGTGGGGAATTTTAGTAAATCCCCTCAGCGATTCAGAATAGTGCCAGTGCAGCATGGTGCCGTCTAGGAAGAAACTTGAAGTAGCTGAGGAAGGAGGTCTGGGAAGGGCTTCGGGGAACCCTGCCTGTCCTGGTGTGGCTGAGGAGCAGTCTGGGGACTTGGAAAGGAGGGGAAAGAAAGAATCCAGCCACCCATCACAATGGCCGCCTGAGAAGTACCTAGGGGTGATGGGAGATGACCCCACATGCAAGCCTGTTTCCTACAGCCCAAAACAGAGGCTGTGATCCCTGAGAAAGGAGTTACCCACATCCCAAATTCTCAACCCCCTCAATGGAGTCATCTGTGTTGCTCCTTCCCCACAGCAGGTGGCGCCATAGTGCTGGGCTTGGCGACTGAACCTGCCAGGAAACCCTCCCAGGGAGGACAAGAGGGGAGCTCACCCTGGGAGGGCACCCCAGTCCTGCCTCCCTCCGTGCCTATCTGCCCCATTCACTCCCCACCTGCCGGCCTGCCACATTCCCAGCTCTTGGCCACATCATAAGCCCACATCAGTGCCCCTAGCCAGAAAAGGGGGCTACCAAGAACATTCATTAGTGGCAGTAGGGGCAGGGGAGAGAGTGCGTTTGAATGAATGAATGACAGAATAAATTACAGCAGCCCTCAGGATGGTGAGAAACCTTCTGCTGATGAATGTGTCTTGTATCTCAATCTCTAGTCCTTTAGTCAAGAGGGAAAACCCTAGGTGCCCCTTGTCTCCTTGCTTCTCCCTTTACTATCCTCCGGGTGGGCCAGCCCACTTTTGGCAGAGGATGAGTGTCAGCTGGTGCCAGTGGAGCTGGCCTAGGCCATGCTTGAAGTTGGGGGTGGGCCCTGGAGGGCAGTAGGGCATGAAGGACCCAGGAGAATCCTCCAGGTGAACTTCCAAAGGGACCCAAAGGTCCTACCTAGGGTGGGACCTTAGGGGCACAAGGGCCTCCTAGGAGAACAGAAGGAAGAGGTGTGTATGTTGGCTGGTTCCACCTAGGACCCACAGTCCCCTTTCCCCCATTGCCACTCCCCCCATCATGGATTCCTTAAGGGTAGCTCTCCAGCCTTGAACTTCAGGCTGCCACAGGGAGGAAGGGGCCAGGAAGCAGTAGGGATGCATTTAGGGCTGGATCAGGTAGGCAGCCACAAGGTCAGCCAGAAATGTCCTGTCTGCTCCAAAACCCAGGAGCATACTGAGTGGGCTGAAAGTGGGGGAGGAAGGGGCTGACGATAGAGTTCTCAGACATCTTGCACAGCTGTCTGGAAGGAGGTATGTGGAATTTTCTGTCTGATGTCAAAGTTGTCTTGAGTTGCTGTTCTGCAAGAAAGTAACTTCTCGTCTAATTTGTGACTGAGGGTGGCATTGCTGATAAACCTACTAATGTTGCTCCTTGCCCATGGTGGGGGAGGGGGAAGTCATGGCTCCCAGCGCCCAAGGAGTTCACCATGCAGCTAAGGAGGTGGCACAGGTACAGGATGAGATACGAAGCACAGAGGAGCATCAGTGTAGGAGGAACCAGTGGGGATGGGATCAGGGTGGTCTCCAGGAGGACTTCTTGGAGGAGGAAGGAGATTCAGGAAGGGTTTCCAAGACTGTGTGAACAGTAAAAGCAAAGGCTTCGAGAAGGAGCAGAAGTTTGGAGGGATGGGGAGAGATAGGGGACACTAAGGAAGGGCCTGGCACACACAAGACACTCAGTAGATTTTCTAAGGAGGAAAGTAAGGACGGATAGAGAGGAAGGAGGGAGAAAGGAGTGGGCTGAGAGCTTCTCTCAGGCTGGTCACCCACCCACATTAGCCCTGTGGCAAACAGCTGCAGAAGCACCCCACCTGGAGAGTCCGGCAGACCCCATCCCGGCTTACTCAAACATGAAGCTGAGGCTTGAAAACAGGCATGTGGCCAAACCCCACCCTTCGGCCTCTACCTCCAGGCTTATCTCCACCCAATTCCCTGCTGAGCCTGTAGCCACTTCAGAGCTCTGCTGGAGGAGGGGCTGTTTGCCACCCTGGGGTGACTGAAGGCCCAGTAACAGCCCTCCCCTGACCAAAATGGCAGCTTAGTGAGACAGTAGGGCCTTTGTCTGGTCCAAACCCTGCTGGGAGGCCCTCTCATCCTGAGTCTTGGCCTCCCACAGCATCAGGCAGGGCTCACCTGGCCTGGGGGAGCAAAGGACCCTGGCCTTGGGTGAGAATCGAGGAAGCCTGAATCCCTCCCACTGTTCCCTGAGCCCAGTATTAAGTGAGGTACAGAAAGTGCCCAGCCCAGAGTTCTTTGGGGAACCTCCTGATCCTGATCCTCTGGAAAGACTGGGAGAGGCAGGAGAAACACCTCTGCCCCCAAAAGCAAAGAGATAGAGGACAGAGAGAAGATCCTGTGATGAAGGTGTGAGGTTCCCTGAGGACACAGCTGGACTCTTAGATCCAGGGGCCCCACCCAGAGCAGCAAGTGGCCACTCACACCCCCTGCCAGCCAGAGAGAATGTCTGGGGTTGATTCATTCTGGGCCAGAGGGAAGAGGGATAGGGAATCCCATGCTTGGCCCCACCACCCAGACTCTGGTTTCTGCTCTAGGTGAGTCACTTAACTGCTGTTGCCTGCACTATTCCCACAGTCTTGAAACCCTTCCTGAAAGTGATGTGCATATCAACAGATAGGAGGTGATGGAAGAAAAAAGAGAGAATGAGAGAGGGAGAGGGAGAAGGAGAGGGAGAGGGAGAGAGGGAGAGAGCACCCACTACGCTATTATGGGAATACCAGCTTCTAGTGCTTCGTATAAAGTATTAAGTGATCTCGGTTGATCATCCCAAACAGCCCTGTGAGCTGGGTGCTATTACTACCCCCATTTGACAAATGAGAAAACTGAGGCTCAAGTCGGTTACCTGTCCAAGTTCCAGAGCTGGGAAACAGCAGAGCAGAGGAAATCTGATTCCAGACAGACCTATGACCTCTACAGCTCTCTTATCTGCTGGGGCCGGGGTGGAGGGGAAGGGTGCAGGAAGGGGAAAGGGCCCCCACGAGGCAATGGAGAAGAGAGAATAGAATAGTCCTGGGACTGGCCCTGGGCCCCGGGCTCCCAAATGCCTCTGAGGTGGAGGCAGGTGGGAATCCAGCTTCTTCAGAAGCCAAAGCCTGTGTTCTCCCCAGAGGAGGAGGCCAGTTGGACCACCTCCCTCCCCACCGCGCCTCAGGCCTTTGGGGGGAGGGATTGACAAGCCTCTCCCTCCCCCTCCCCCTCTCCCCTCCCCTTCCCCTTTGACTTTACCTGTGAGAAGTCAATATTGATGTTTTATGACTCAGGCTAAGCACACATATTTTTCCTCCCATGGAGGGGTTATCTGGTCTGGAGGGTTAATCAGTGACCACTTGGGGGTCTAGGAAGCCTCTGAGAAGAAAGCAATTCAATTCAATTCCCTCAGCCCAGCCCCTCCCCTGCCCGCCTCTCCCACCTGCTCCCCCCTCCACCATTGCCCTTGTCACAGAGGTGCCCTACCAGTGGGTGAGGAGGTCTTGGGAATCTTAGGCTGAAGTCCTAGGGGGGGGGCGGTGTTTGGGGGACTGGTAAGATGCATTCAGGGAGAGCATTCTTGAAGCAGTTTGCCCTGCACATGGTGGTTTTCACCACAACGACTCTTTCAGTCAGTTGGCAGGACAGGTGGGTCCTGTGTGGGGCCACCATGGGCCCAGCCTGGTTAGGCCCTGGGGAACAGAAGCCAGCACTGTCCCTGGGAGGCATACACAGGGAAACAAGACTCATGTCACAGAACACACAGTGATGACTCAAGACAATGCAGCTGTTCCCTAGGGAGGGGTGTTGGAGCCCACCTGCGGGCCCCACCCTGCCTAGCACCTGCCTTGTAGCCTTAGGTGCCTCAACTCTACTCCCACGGTGGGTTTTGAGGATCAAATGAGATCTTGTACTTAGAATGGGGAGAAAATAAAGTGACTTTTTGAAATTGAAATAGCTGTGGCCTCGTCTCACCCTGGGGTTGATGGCCCTTTTACTTATTGAAACATAGTGATGGGCCTTTGGGGCTTAGACAGCTAAGTGCTCCAGAGCCACCTGCAGAGGTCCGGCTGAGATGAAGCATGAGCTGAACTGGCTGCAGGATAAAGGGAGAGAAATTGTGAGTCTGTGAGGGCAGCTCATGAGACTGTTCAAGGGACTCAGGACCAGGTGAGAACACAGAGAAATTGGGCACCTGGAGAGGTGGCTTGAAAAATGCCTTGTGGGGCAGAGTAGGGACCAACAGGAACACCAGAGAGGAGAAATTCCCTGTGGTGGGGAGTGACCAACACATTTTGAGGATGTGATATGTGACCTTGAAGTTGAAGTTGTTTTCCCCCCTGTGCTGTAATCGCCCCTCATTACTCCTAAACTTGATTAAACATCTGTCACACATATGAGCCTTGGGTTCTTGGTACATTGGGAGGGAGGGGGGAAGAGACTGGCATCTGCTTAGCAGGAGGCAGTTCTGAGAGGTGACAGCAGGCACAGGGCTGAGGGTCATGATGAGCAAAGATAGGTGAGAGTTGGGAGAAACAAACTGCTTCAGAAAGCCCTCAGGAATATTGGGAATGGGAGGTGATTCCACAAGGCTGGAGAACTTGAAGATACGCAGGCTAGAGACACCTGGGCTAGTTATATCAGCGCAGGTGCCTTTTAAACACAAATCATGCTACAGATCTGCACTGTGATGGGATTGGGCTACGGTCTGGGAAAACTGAAGTTGAACACGTATAGTCACTGGCCATGTGCTGGGCACTTGACTGGGCCTATGGATGATGAAGATGGTAAGATGAGGTCCTTGCTCCTCAAAGAGTTCTCTCAGAGACAGACAGGCAGTGGCAGAGATGACTAATTATCTCCCTTCATCACTTCCTCTGCTTCTCTCTCTTTGTGATAAAACAGCCCAGAAAAAAAGACTGCATTTCATGGTTCCCCTTTCAACTAAGTATAGTGGACAGGAGTGACATGTACAACTTCTAGATTGCACACTCCCCCTCCCCTCCCTCTTCCTGTTCCCTGGAATGAGATCTGTGGGGTGAGCCATCCTGGACCACGTGGAGGGTGGTGCCCTCCTGGGATGGTGGAATAAGACGAAAGAAGCCTGGAGCCCTGGTGACTTGGCAGAGCAGAACTACCAGACCAGCTTGTACTCTCTCATGAGAGAAAAATAAACTTCCATCTTGTTTAAGCTGCAGTTATGTATGGTCTCTCGGTTACAGCTGCCAAAATCGATTCCATAATTATTTTAGACTACCTGGAGGTGGAGGACTGCCATAAAAATGCATATGTGGCATTGGCTTCATAGTCAGGTGGAGCAGACACAGATATGCAGGCTGGAAAGTTGGTGACTCGTTATGCTCTGGAAGAAGACTGAGTGAAACCATCATCTGTGATGGATCCTTTGACCGGAAGAGCACATGTTCTCTGAGCCTGTAACTCTAGAATTTGGTCACTGGTGAGTACTGACTGCTTATTGCTACATTCAGCAGATTCCTAGAGGAGAAACAGACTCAGGCAAGACCTAGCCCGTTTGCAAGTAGAGATGGAAGGGAATGCAGTTCTGCTAAGGGGGCTCCCCAATCTGCTGCCTGCAATCTAGGTTGACTGAGAGACTAGAAATTTGGAGACTTGAAGGGTTAAAAGCCAACTGCTCCTGTACCCCAAATGGAAGCAGTGACCTAAGTTGGCTCGGAAAAGACAGCCTTAGTAGGAGTTAAGACTGTGGCCCTGAACCTCTCTGAAGCTCTTCCAGTTCAGAATTCTCTTCCAGACAATGGGAGGCATTCCAGCAGCCAAGATCAGATTAAGGGTGTTCCCTTTCCACCCAAGCCTATTGTCTCAGATGGCCTGAAGATAACCGCCATTAAGCATAGAGAGGGGTCTGGGCAGAGCACAGAAGCCAGTAAAAAATACCGCCAGAGTTTTCAGCCTGACAAACTTTGTCATGACAAGACCTTTGGCTGGAGGTACTGACTAGAAGCAAATACTCTGGGAGCCTGAGAGAGGCATATTCTTCAGTGCGTACTTCAGATGTGGTTATGAAGGGTAATGACCTAGCAATAGCCTACTTGAAGGCAAAGCCAGGGGCCAAGGAGGACAGTGGACAAGGGAGCAACTTCTAGAAAAAAGAAGGCCAAGGAATCTATAACTTCTAACTGGCAAGCTTTGGTCATTGCTAGGGACTGGGGCCATCTGGGTAGTTCCCATTGTTTGATGTTCTGAATAAGAGATGCTGTTTTTTAATTGTGGTATGTGGTCCTTGGTCCATCAACACGTGTTGGAGGATGGCCAATAGGCAGGTAACTTGTCTTTTGGTGTGTTGGTCTCCGGGCCACAAGTAACTACATCCAGACTTGATTGAGGTGCTGGCTGCAGGACAGCATAGTACTTGAAGTTATGGGCCTTGCAAGGCAGTGTTTGTGTTTTGTGTGTGAAAAGAAGGGTGATCACAGATAGTTGGGTGGACTGGCAAAGACTTCTCACTTATCCCCAGGTCCATTTTTCCTTTCCCCCTCCTAATATTATAACACCTGACTTTTAGTGAAGCACACGGCTGCCCAGGATAAAGCTGCATTCCCCAGCCTCCTTTGAAGTTATATGTGGCTGCAACTAAGTTCTGGCCAATCTGAACAAAGTGATGATACAAGTTCTGGATCATATCCTAAAAAGGCAGAGACACTTGTCCACTGACCCATCCTGATGGCTGTTGGAGTGCCGTGTTGGCCTCTGAATATGAGAGCAAAACTCTAAGGGTGATGGAGTAACGAGAAAGAGGTTGGATCCCAACAGTGCAGAGCTGAGCCCGCATGCCAGTTAGGACTTTCATGTGAGAGAGAAATAAACCTGCTCAAACCACTGGAATTTGGGGAAGAAGGAGGTCACTGTTTTTGTTATGGCACCTGAGCCTCTAACCTAATAAAGATGCACCTTAATTATTGCAGTACAATGAAATATTTGACCCAGTAGACATATGTGTAAAGTGCTAGTGCAGTGAAAAGGGTGATTAATTCTGCTTGGGGGAAATCTTGGAAGACTCTCAAGAGAGGGTGATATTTGAAATGAGTCTTGAAGGGCAAGAGACTTTTCCATATGTACAAGTGAGGTGAAAGGGAAGAACATACCTGACAGTTGGACAGTTTGATGCTCAAAGTGGTGAAAACATCTAACAAATGGTTCAGATGCATAAAGGATGGGGAGGTCCTAGAGATGGGACTGGTGAGGTAGATGGGCCAGTTGTGAAGACCTTGAATGTCATGCTATGGAGTTTAGACTTTACCATTTGGAACCACTGAGAGGTTTAACAGAGAAGTAACATGCTCTTTTTTTTTTTTTTTTTTTTTTTTTTTTTAAGATAAGTCTGACAACAGTGTGTAAGATGGATTTGAGAAGAGAGAGTCTGGGGCAGAGGGAAGGAACCATGTCAGTGTTATATAAGCCAATTCTGATTTTTCCCACAGAAACAATATTATAATACAGGATTATGTTCTTGGCCAAGAATCCGATTTACAAATTTTTATAGAACTGACCACAAAACCAAACTCAAGTTGTTATCATGGTATACCCATAATCTGTACATTACAATGTTTCTAAATAGTATACAAATTATTAAATAGGGCCACACAGCAACTAACCACAAAAATATGTATGCATAATATACAATGCCCTTAGTCTCGTATTTCTGCCTTTTAAGAAATTTATTACAAAAGTAATGTTTGTATTTTAAGAGCTTTATTGAAGTATAACTGACCTATAATAAACTGCTCATATTTAAAGTGTACAATGTGATAACTTTTGACATATTTATACATGCTTGAAACCATCACCACAATCAAGAAACTACACACTTTCATCACCCTAAGTTTCCTCGTGTGTGTGTAATTCCTTCCTCCCACCCCTTCCCCATCTCCCTTATCCCCAGGCAATCACTGATCTGTTTTCTGTTCCTAGAAAATTGAATTTTCTAGAATTTTCTATAAATGAAATAATACAATATGTACTCCTTTTTTTAATCTGAGTTACTTCTCTCAGCATAATTATTTTTGAGACTCATCCATGTTGCAGCATGTATCAATAGCTAATTCCTCTTAGATGTTGAGTAATATTTCATTGTATAGATATACCACAGTTTATCCATTCACTTGTTGATGGACATTTGGTTGTTTCTATTACTTGGCTATTACAAATAAAACTTCTGTGTGCATTTATGAATAAGTCTTTGTACTGGCATATGCTTTCATTTCTCTGGGTAAATACCTAGGAGTAGAATGGCTGGATCACATGATAGGTGTATGTTTAACTTTTTTAAGAAACTGCCAAAAACTTTTCCAGAGTGGTTGGTGTTGTACCATTTTACATTCTCACCAGTTCCTCCACATCCTTGCCTAAACTTGGTATGATCACTCTTTGTCATTTAAGCCATTTTAATAGGCGTTAGTGGTATTTCAAATCATTTATTCATTATTTATCAGATGATTTCTTTGAGCATTCTTTACATATTCTGGATACAAGTGCTTTATCAAATACATGATTCGCACATATTTTCTCCAAGTGGGTGGCTCCTTTTTCAGTCTCTTAACAGTACTAAGAGCAGAAGTTTTTAATTTTGATGAAGTCCAATTTATCAATCTGTTCTTTTATGGACCATGCTTTTGGTGCTATATCTAAGAAATTTTTACCTACCCCATGGTCACAAAGGTTTTATTCTAGATATTTTATAGTTTTAGGTTTTACATTTAAATCCATAGTCCATTTTGAGTTACATTTTGTATGTGGTGCAAAGTATAGATAGAAGTTTACTTTTTTGCTTATGGATATGTAACTTTTCCAGCACCATTTGTTGAAAAGACTATCCCTTTGCACTGCGCTGCCGTTGTGCCTTTGTTGAAAGTCACTTGTCTATAGAAGTACAGTATGAGCCTATTTTTGGTCTCTTGATTCTGTTTCGTTGTCTATCTTTATGGCAATATCACACCATCTTGATTTACTGTAGCTTTATAATAAATTTTGAAATCAGGTAGTGTTTGTCTTCCAATTTTGTTTTTCAAAAGTTGTTTTTGCTATTCTAGGTCCTTGGCACTTCCATATGGACTTTAGAATCAGTTTTTCAATTTATATACTGTATTTTTTAAAAGCCTCTGTTTATTTTTATGTACAAAATGCAAAGAAGAAAGTAAAAAAAATCACAATAATCTGGACACTTATCCTTGAATATTTTGGGTGTATACTTCTAAACTTTTTCTATGCTTTAAAACACTTGCTTTATTAAATGTTTATGTAGCATTATATGCTAAGCATTGTTTGTTTTTCTTATATCAGGTTTATTGAAGTATAATTTATATACAGTAAAATTCATTGTTCAAGTGTACAGTTTGACGAGTTTTGACAAATATATACAGGCATGTAACCACCATCATGATCAAAATATAGAATATTTTCATTACCCCAAAAAGTTTCCTCATGCCCTTTTCCAATCACCCTCTTCCAAACCACAGGAACCTCAGCTTTAATTTCTGTCCCTATAATTTTGCCTTTTTTTCAGAATGTCCTATAAGTGGGATCACAATATGTAATCTTTTGTGTCTGGTTTCTTTTACTTAGCATATTGCTTTTGAGCTTTATCCATGTTGTGTATATAGGTATTTTGGTTCTTTTATTGCAAAATAGTATTGCATTATATGGACATACCACAATTTGTTTCTCCTTTCACCAGTTGATGGACATTTGTGAACAGTTTGGGGCATTTGTGAACAAGGTTGCTATAAACAGCCTATAAACAATTACTTACAGGTATTTGTGTGCACTTGTATTTTCATTTCTCTTGAGTAAATAGAAATAGAATTGCTGAATCATTTGCTATGTGAATTTTTAACTTTATAAGAAACTGCCAAACTGTTTTTGCTAGGTGCTGCACTATTCTGTATTCCCACCAGTAACATATGAGAGTTCTAATTGCTTCACATCTTCCTTAGCTCTTGGTACTGTCACTTTTAAAAACTGTAGCGATTCTGCCTAGCTGGGGATGAGGGTGAGCTCCTCTGTGTGGAGTGTTTCGGGGGTGCCTTCCCACTTTGGCTCATGTTCAGCAAATGGCTTCATTAATTACTTACTAAGTGCTCTGGTGTGTCATCAATGTGGTTGGTTTTATAAAAAACAATGCCTTAACAGAAGAATATTTTCATAGTTTGTAAATGAGAGGGTGTAACAGGAAACTTGTCCTCAGCCCACAGGTCTCCTGGGAATCAACTTTAAAGACAATTTGTGCATTTTTCTTTTACAGAAAGATGAGTGGGTTCTAGATTCCCCGACCTTTGCTATGGCAAATGGCTATACGTGGTGAACCCCAGGGAATACTTCAGACAAAAATATTAGGTTCTAGAAAGTTATAGGGGACATTTTAACAATAAGTGAGAGAGGAACATCTTTTCAAACAAAATGTATGCTAAAGAGAGAGGATATTGATAACGGTTGTTTGGAAATATCTATCACAGGTGTTCTAACTACTGAAAACTATGTAAACATGCCACATTATAAACTCTACACAGTAAAATAAAAAGCTTGGAAAGTTGTTTAAGTAAAACTTTCCAATTATTTTGTAAGAATGACTGGAATCAGGAAAAGTGGAAATTTACCAGCGAAATGTCAAGTAAGTGGCACAATGGATGGAAGTGATATATGAACTTCGTGACTTAATGGGCATAGTGTATGATTCAGGTCTGCCGTTTGGCAAGGTATCACTTAGAGCAGTGGCCATTAGGGATACCAAGAGTCAAAATAAATTGAATTAGATGTTCAAATTGCTGTACCACAAAGTATTTAAAAAATATTCAATGTAATACATGCAATTACAGACAGAATAGTGAGCATATACTAGAAAGATCCTTGACAGCATCCCTGAGACCCTGGGTCAACCCAGCTAGAGTCTGTCCTACTTCTGGACTCTCTGTTGCATGAGATAATAAATATCCTTATTCTTGTGTGCCTGATAATGGGGAGATTCTTTCCATCTTATTCCCTAAGCCGGCTTGAGTCAGAATTTCTATCACTTGCAGCTGAAAGCTTCCTGAGCTACCACTTTCCATCAGCCAGTGTGCCCTCGGGTTTCCAGCCTAAGGGCTTCACTGGGACTGGGTCACAGAGGAGAACCCAGGGACAGTTTGTGAGATAGGGGAATCATGTTAGTAGCAGCCAGGCAGTTAGGAGTCACCCTCCTTACCAGATCTGTGAGCAAACAGAAACATATTCTAAAACTATTCTAGCCCATGACATAATAATAATGATGATGATAACATAAAATAGCTAATATTTATTGAGCATTTGCTGTATGCCAGCTCTGTTCTAAATGCTTTGAATGTGTTGTTTCCTTTCAGTTTCCAGAGCCTGATGAGGTAATGCTGTTGCTATCCCTGTTTCTATGTGAGGGCACTGAGGTATAGGACATTTGTCCAAAGTCATAGAGCTTGCAAACATTGGAGCTGGTGTTTGGACCCAGGCTGTCTTAGTCTAGGATTCTTACTCTTAACCATGACACCACACAGCTTCTGATCCTTCTGTTCTTGCTTGAAAGATTCTTTCTAAATAACTGTGATCCTTGCTTAGAGATATTTCTGTTTTTAGAGCTTTACTTATGAAAACCCATAAAATTCATGCCATCTGGCAGTAACAACCATAATGGCCAATCCTTTCATATCACTGGACATGAGTCTAAACACTGATTTTGGCATGAAAAGAACAGATACTCCTATAACACTCCTCAAAGGATGATAAAATACTTAGGTTATTCCTAAACAAAATCCTAAAGCAAACGCTAACACCAATAATAGTACTAATCCTAAACATAAAACTAATACTAACACTAACACTAACCCGTGGTCTAATCTTGCCAATAACCTAAATATAACTTGAACCCGAGGTCAAATCCTAACCGTAAACCTAACCCAAACCCTAACCGTAAACCTAAGAGTAAACCTAACCAAAACCAGATATATAATCCTATGACTAACCATAGTTGTAATCCTATCACAAACCCAATACGAACTCTAACGAGAATATTAACCCTAGGTATACACCTAAACCTAAGCCAAACCCTAACCTACACCAAAGCCTAACACTAGGTATAATACTATCCCTAAGCCTAGGTCTTATCATAAAACCATAAACCTAAACCGAATGCTAAAACTAACCCTAACCCTAACCCTAACCCTAACCCTAACCCTAACCCTAACCCTAACCCTAACCCTAGGTGTACCCTAACCCTAAAAC